>NC_135899.1:81408794-81991294 GCF_964194155.1 Cetorhinus maximus | reverse complement strand
TCTATCTCGGTCTTAAATACACTCAATGACCTGGCCTCCATAGCCTTCTGTGGCAATGAATTCCATAGACTCACCACTCTCTGGCTAAAGAAGTTTCTCCTCATCTCTGTTCTAAAAGGTCTTCCCTTTACTCTGAGGCTGTGCCCTTGGGTCCTAGTCTCTCCTACTAATGGAAACATCTTCTCCACGTCCACTCTATCCAGGCCTTTCAGTATTCTGTAAGTTTCAATCAGATCCCCCCTCATCCTTCTAAACTCCATCGAGTACAGACCCAGAGTCCTCAAATGTTCCTCATATGTTAAGCCTTTCATTCCTGGGATCATTTTCGTGAACCTCCTCTGGACCCTCTCCAGGGCCAGCACATCCTTCCTGAGATACGGGGCCCAAAATTGCTCACAATATTCTAAATGTGGTCTGACCAGAGCCTTATAAAGCCTTAGCAGCACATCCCTGCTTTTATATTCTAGTCCTCTCGAAATAAATGCCAACATTGCATTTGCCTTCCTAACTACCGACTCAACCTGCAAGTTAACCTTAAGAGAATCCTGGACTAGGACTCCCAAGTCCCTTTGCACTCCAGACTTCTGAATTCTCTCCCCATTTAGAAAATAGTCTATGCCTCTATTCTTCCTACCAAAGTGCATGACCTCACACTTCCCCACGTTGTATTCCATCTGCCACTTCTTTGCCCATTCTCCTAACCTGTCCAAATCCTTCTGCAGCCTCCCCACCTCCTCAATACTACATGTCCCTCCACCTATCTTTGTATCATCTGCAAACTTAGCCAGGATGCCCTCAGTTCCTTCATCTAAATCATTAATGTATAAAGTGAAAAGTTATGGTCCCAACACTGACCCCTGCGGAACTCCACTAGTCACCAGCCGCCATCCTGAGAAGGACCCTCTTATCCCCACTCTCTGCCTCCTGCCAGACAGCCTATCTTCTATCCATGCTAGTACCTTGCCTCTAACACCATGGGCTCTTATCTTACTGAGCAGCCTCCTGTGCGGCACCTTGTCAAAGGCCTTCTGGAAGTCCAAGTAGATAATATCCATTGGCTCTCCTTTGTCTAACCTATTCATTACCTCCTCAAAGAATTCTAACAGATTTGTCAGGCATGACCTCTCCTTGATGAAACCATGCTGACTTTGCCCTATTTTACCATGCACTTCCAAGTATTCTGAAATCTCATCCTTAATAATGGACTCTAAAATCTTACCAATGACCGAGCTCAGGCTAATCGACCTATAATTTCCTGTCTTTTGCCTCACTCCCTTTTTAAACAGGGGGGGTTACATTAGCGATTTTCCAGTCCTCTGGGACCCTCCCTGACTCCAGTGATTCCTGAAAGATCACCGCTAACGCCTCCACTATCTCTTCAGCTATCTCCTTCAGAACTCTGGGGTGTAATCCATCTGGTCCAGGTGATTTATCCACCTTCAGACCTTTCAGTTTTCCTAGCACCTTCTCCTTGGTAATAGCCACCATACTCACCTCATTCCGACCTTCAGTTCGGTGGGCTCACACCGGAGTCAGCTGCGCGCCCGCCGAACTGTCAAAGGCCTATTAAGGCCATTTAAAAACCAATCGAAACCATTAACAGGGCTGCCCGTCCAACCTTAAGGTTGGCGGGGGGGCAGATGAAGAGCCCAGGCGGCCTTCACATTTCTCATGAAACCTCATCCACGGGCGGGATGAGGTTTCATGAAGGCTTTATAAATTAAATAAAAATTTTTATTGAAATACATGAACATGTGACACTGTCACATGAGGAGGACATGTGAAAATATTTTTTTTCTCTCTTCATTTCAAAGTTTAAATATGAACTTAGTCCCCCTGAGGCAGCTCCGTGCCTCAGGGAGATTTCTATGGTCTTTCGCGTACTGCGCGGGAAGGAGCTCAGGCCTCGACTCTCCCTCCTACCCCCCCGCCCACACATGGAGCGCTGAGCCCCTCCAGGTGCACGTCATGCTGGGCGGGCCTTAATGTCAGGTGGGTTGAACTACTAGCTGGGCCCCATCACTATCTGACACTGAGAATACCTTGTATCTTACAAGATTTTGTTCCAGGGTGAAGGACTTCAGTTACTATGGATAGATTGGAGAAGCTAGGGTTGTTCTCAAGAGATGAATGACAGGAGATTTGATAGACATGTTAAAATCATGAAGGGTCTGGATAGAGAAGTTGGAGAGAAACTGTTCCTATTGGTGGAGGGGTCAAGCACCAGAGGACACTGACTTAAGATGATTGGCAGAAGAACCAAAGGTGACATGAAGACAATTTACTTTACGTTATGAGTGGTTAGGTTCTGGAATACGCTGCCTGAGAGTGTAGTGGAGACAGATTCGATCATGGCTTTCAAAAGGGAATTGAACGAGAACCTGAAGGAAAAAGAGATTTGCAGGACCACAGGGAAAGGGCAGGGGAAATGGGACCAGTTAATTTGCTGCTGTGGAGAGTTGACCTGGACTCGACGGGCCAAGTGGCCTCCTTCTGATGATGCTGTTCCTCTCATTAGTTTGTGTCCAATGGGAGCCAATCGTTAACCTCGGGAACGTGCTAAAGTAAAAATATCCAATCCGCCACTCTAACTCCCCGACAATGACAGAAAAAACATAGGAATTCTTCAACAAATCACCTGCGGGCATGAGGATGGGAAGCAGGTTCCCATGACTAACCTCACTGAGAACTTCCGAAAATTGAAGATCAGCTCGGATGGAGGGGTCAGCTGAGTTAATAACTGATGTAATGTATGGTGCATGGCTCATAATTTATTGGAAATGAAGATGAGTAAATGGAACTAAAGTAGAGATAAAATCACAGCAAGAGATTTAGTGTCCAAAAAACAGTTAGATTGTGCAAATTGTGGAAATATAAAGCATTGAAAAGACTCTAGAAATAGTGCTCATTTCACCCATGTTTTTACTTGGTCTCAATTGGAAGCATCTGGCTGGAAGATCTAAGTCTCCCTGTTGAATGAGGTGTGATATTCAGATTGCCTCAATGATATTCAGTCTTCTTGTGTGACAAGCAGAAGACTAATAATGAGGAGAGCTCCTGAATCTAGCTAACTAATATACACTAAGGTGAATGGTCAGAGCAACTGACCACCCAATGCTATAGATCTTTTGAGTTGTGGCAAGGGTTCAGCAAACACTCTGGAATTGATTCTTCATTGTAACCTATTTAGTGCCAATTCAGCACATATATAGCTGTTTACTGTTCAAAACATTTGAATGAAGTATGTAATAAATCAGGTTTCAACAGCAACAACCTCTATCCGACACCTTCCCTGTGATGACCTTTGATCCGGAAGCAGTACAGTAAGAAAAATTTGTAATATCTTTAAAATGTCAGTGGAATCTCTAATTGTTTTTAAAAATATTTGAAAAGGACTTTTAAGAGTTTGAATCAATTGTAAAGGGATCAGTTGTAACTTTCTTGGATAACAAGAAATACTGGTCCATGTGACCTGAGGACCCTTGACCTGGAAGCGGTACCAACAGGAAAGAAGTTAAGATATAATTGCCATGTGGCCTGACGCAAAGGAGAGCTGCAGACGTAAAGGAGAGCCACAATTAGTGAAGTTGGAGGGTGAAGGCCCAGATGCAGACACAAAGGGAAAGCAGATAGAGACGGTAAGATGAAGAGAATTTTTCTGAGGAGAAGAAGCAAATCATTTTCAGGAAGAGGTCAGTTTTTCTGTTTGGGTGACGAGGAGACAGGAGCTCTTGGAGGCCGTGTGCAAGATGATAAAGGTCTAAAACCTATAAAAATTGTGTGAATAGCTTGGAGACACTAAAGGGCTGGATGTTTTTTCCCAGGAGTTGCCAACTGTGAACCAAGGTGTGAACAGTTGGTCGGTTGAAGAAGAACTCTGGAAAGCTACACCATCAGGACTGTTGTGACCCAAGAGAGAGAGAGAGAGAGGGTTCACAGGAGTGTGCCTTGCTGATGATAATTATACCTGTGAAACTCAAAGGAGAAAGCTGTTGTTGGATTGGACTCCTGACATACTATACGTGAATGAGAACTGCACGCTGTGAAACTGTATAGCTCCATAATGTGATACATGCTGAAGGGGAATGCTTGTGGTTATGTAAGATGTTTCTTTGTTGTACCAACAGTTTAAGGGGAAACTTATCTTTTCATCTGAAGTATCATTCACTCTTTAATTCACGTGTAATTTGTGTTGGTTCTGATTCATGTTGAAGGGAAAGCTACGGAAAGTAGAGTTTTGTTGGCAATTCCTTCGTTCGGCGGGGTCATTCAGTAAATTTAGTTATTTTGGTTTAGGGTTTCCCCACAGGGATTGTTACATCCCTAAGGAAAATTATTGAACATACAGCCATTAGCTAAATTCATGTCTAAGGTTGACAAATGAAGGTGCATGGAAGTCACGGTGAGAGTGATTATGCTTCCAAATGATTGCAAATCCTAGTTTTCCTGGTTTTTGTGGGGGGGAAAAAAAAAGTGGATCCGGCCTGAAACTCAACGACCTGTTTATAGTACAAGGCAGTAATCGAAGATTAAAATGGAGGACGCATAAATATACTCAAAATGTAATAGATAGTTCAAATTCAGAAGGCAAGTATGCTACAATTTACAATCATGATTCCTGGCCAAAAAAAAAGAAACATAATATTATAACGCACGAGTCCGTGTTGGAAAGTCTAAATTGTAAGATTTGCATGAAGTTGATAACCCAGTAAATTGTTAACCGCAGATATGTTCAAATATCCTCAAAGAGCCTGGAAACAAACACTTTCTGACAAAAATATTTTCAGTAGCTGCACAGCACTCCATTAAAAAAAAAAGGGAGTTGGCAAGCAAATGGTTTGAGTGAAGAGGCATTCTGAAGGCTGCGATATATAGAGGCTGTCAGAGGGCCATAGGAAGCTCTATTTCAAATGACTTTAGCAGCTGCTGAGTTGATCCGGGAAAGAACTCCTATGGATTTATATATATATATATTACTGTTTATCTTTATTTTTGGGCTTAAGGCATACCCGATAATGAAGGAACATATTCACGTCACCAAGTTACATTTACAAAGGGAATATGTCATTTTATTTAATATGTAGATACCAACGTACAAATGGCAATTCAAGGTCTGACAAAAGCTTGTGCTTCAGAATGATGTATGTAATAACGAGTCATGTTTCATGGACTGGGCTTTATGGACACCATAGTCCCCATCCAGCTAAGAAATGGGGGTGAGTTCGGGAGCCCCTCCGCCATCCTGCCAGCTGCCACTCAGCAATCTAATGCTGGGAGCAGCATCATTTGCTTCAAGGCGAGACTTTCGCCCCTATCTCAGAACAAAGGCCTGCCTCACAGAGCTGCTGGCCAATTGGACGGCTGGCAGGCCTGTGGTGCCAGCAATGCCAGGTCGGAGTGATGGCCACTGTTGGGACTACAGGCAGTGCCCGAAGAAGAGGAGCCTATGGAGTCTGGACTAACAGGTAAGTCTGGGGTATTGTTGGGGCCAGGTTGGCAGGCCCTAGGGAGTGGGTGGGGGGGGGTGAGGGGAGGATTGGTTTGGGGGGGGGCTGAGTTTGAGCGGCCAGGGGGTTGGAGGGTAAGTGGGGAGTAGGACCTTGGGGTGTTGCCTCCGAAGGGTCCAGGAGTCCACCTCCTTTGAGTAGCTAAGCTGATTGGCTAGCTGCTTAGCATGGGCCTCCTCTTGCCTTGAGTAAAAGGTGGGGGGTGGGATAAAGGCCCTTAAGTGGCCATTAATTGATCAACAGGCCCATGGATGGGGAGGCCGATTGACACCTCCACTGCCCCCCCTTTTAAAATGGGAGTGGGCAGGCCATGCCCTGCACTTTACGAGACTCCCTGCCTTCAAACCTACCAGTGGGAGGGCATAAAATCCAGCCCTATGCTGCATCTTACACAGAGATTGGTAAGAGAATCAGAAGTTAAGGCAACGTGCAGCCTCTTCAGGTCCATCCAATAAACTGACTCATCTCTACCCAATCTCTCTCAACAGAATGAAGATACAGTTAAAATAGTCAATCAAGGGTTACCCATAGACTCCAAAAATAGGTCACAATCACAGTCTATTATACACAATCCTCTCCAGGATCATAGTACTTCATAGCAACTCAAATTGTCATTTGGTATGTTTGAATAATTTTACATTTAAAGAAATTATTTTTAGCGATTATAATGAGCATATAATGCAATCTCATTTCTCTGGGGGATGTCATTTAGAAAAACAATTGAAATAAAATGAATCTCTAGAGTTGGCCTAGTGCACTCATTAGCCCCCAGAACAATTGCAGAATAGATTCCAGGAAACTTAAGTGGCAGCAGGGGAAAAAAAAGTACGAGGGAAAACGAGAAATGGCCATTAAAAAAAAAAATATTGAATGGAATCTTCTTGGGCCCTTTAGCCTATTCTGTAAACAGTTCAGTGCCTAGTCACCTGGGATGCCTAGGGTCTGTTTCCAAATCCATCATTTGTGTTACATACTCCCAAACTCACCTCCTCCTTTGCATGTCTGGAAGCCATTCTATCCTGCCAAAAATGTCCTAGGGAGGCAACACAATGGAGTTCTCCAAGGCGTACAGGAACTGATTATGCTAATTGTGGTGTATTTTGCTGGCACCTGGCTATTTTTTGACTAATTTTATGCACTCCACAGCTGCATTATCAAACTTTCATTTCCAACAGCTCATTAGCAAATGGGGAGCTTACAAAGATCATTGTTGATGCATGACATGGGCCAAAAGGGTTGAATTATGAGGACAGATTGCATAGGTTTGTATTCCATTGAGTATAGAAAATTAGGGGTGATCCCATTGAGATATTTAAGATGATTGCAGGGCTTGATAGAGTCAATGGAGAGGAACTATTTTCTCCGGTGCAGGCAGCCCAGAACAAGGGAAAATCACCTTGAAATTCGAGCTGGCCCATTCAGGCGCGAGATCAGGAAACATTTCTTCACCCAAGGTTCAGTGGGAATCTGGAACTCTCTTACCCCCCATGAAGCTGTCGAGGCTGGGGGACAATTGAAAATTTCAAAACTAAGATTGATAGACTTTAGTTAGCCAAGGATATTAGGGGTTCCGAATCAAGGCGGGGGGATGGGGTTAAGGGTCAGATGAGCCATATTCTCTTTGCATGGTGGAACAGGTTTGAGGGGCTGTAAGTGGTCCTCCTGCTCCTGTAGTAGTGGGATGTGAGCTTGGCTCTGAAATTGCTTTTATTGAATCAGAACCCGGGGGAGGATTTTCCCCTCACCGGGCGGTCCCGGGGGCGGCCTCGCAACGGTCCACCGTCCACGACCAGGCCCCGTCCGCGATTTCATGCAGGCAGGCCAAGTAATGGTCAGCCAGAGTGAAACGTGCGACAGCCTCAGCGCTGCCGGGGGCGGGGCGGCGGGAGGAGCGCGAGTGCTCGGTGAAAGCTCCCCGAGGGCACAGAGTTGCCTCAGGGAGCTGAAGGTTTTTAACGATAAAAATAAAGATTTCAAAAATAAGGAAAACATGTCCCCCACGTGCGACTATGTCACATGAGCAGGGACATGTTGAGAATGAGTTTTAAAAATGTTTATTTATTTATTTTTTAGCCTCTGTTTTAGCCCGTGGGTAAGGTTTCGCAAAGAACGCAAAGGCCGCCTGGCCTATTCGCCCACCCGCCAACTGTAAGGTTGGACGGGCAGGGAGAAACTCACTTTAATTAATTGACTAATGGCCTTAATAGGCCTCTTAATTGTCGGTGGGCGCGCTGCCAACTTTCATCATCGACACCGCCCACGCCCGCACGCCAAGCTGTAAATCCTGCCCCCAGATTTTCTTGGTGGCAAGCATCATTGTAACAGCGTCGGTGCTTTCGAATTGTGCAAAAGAAAGAGGAAATTATGGAGGAGGTATGAATTTTGCCACTAATTGCAGCACATCACATTTTACTGAAACTTATCCTCTCCATCTGGGTAGCGCAGTGGTAATTTAATGAACTAGTAACCCAGGGGTCCAGGCTAATGCCCTGGGGATACTGGCTCAAATCCCACCTTGGCAGCTGGTGAAATTTAATTTCAATTAATAAACCTGGAGTTAAAAGCTGGTCTCGGTAATGGTGACCATGACAATTATCATCAATTGTGGTTAAGAAGAGTCATACGGACTCGAAACATTAACTGTTTTCCTCTCCGCAGGTGCTGTCAGACCTGCTGAGTTTTTCCAGGTATTTTTGTTTTTGTTTTGGATTTCCAGCATCCGCAGGTTTTGCTTTTATCTTAGTGGTTAAGAAGTCGTCTGGTTCACTAATGCCCTTTAAGGGAGGAAATCTCCTGTCCTTACCTGGTCTGGCCGACATTTTGACACTAGACCCACAGCAATGTGGTTGACTCTTAACTGCCCTCTGAAATGGCCTAGCAAGCCACTCAGTTGTATCAAACCGCTACAGTAAAGTAAAACAGGAACGAAACCGGACTGACCACCTGGCGTCAACATAGGCACCAGACATGGCAATGGCACGCCCAGCCCTGTTGACTCTGCAAAATCCTCCTTACTAATATCCGGGGTCTTGTGCCAAAATTGGCAGAGCTGTTCCTATCATATCTTACAGACGATGTCCCAGATACCACCATCACTATCCCTGGTATATCCTGTCCCACTGGCAAGGCAGACCCACTAGAGGTGGTGGCACCGTGGTATAGACGGGAGAGAATTGTCCTGCGAGTGCTCAACATTGAGTCCGGACGCCATGAAATCTCAATTGCATCAGGTCAAACATGGGCAAGGAAACTTCCTGATTACCACCTACATCGCCCACCACATCCAGCCCCCTTTACTCAGCTGTTGAATCAATCCTCCTCCATGTTGATCACCACTTGGAAGAGGCATTTAAGAGGCAAGGGCACAGAATGTACTCTGGGTGGGGGACTTCAATATCCATCACCAAGAGTGCCTCGGTAACACCAGTATAGACCAAGCTGGCCGTGTCCCAAAGGACATAGCCGCTAGACTAGGCCTGCGGCAGGTGGTGACGGAACCAACAAGAGGGAAGAACACTTGACCTCATCCTCACCAATCTGCCTGTTGCAAATGCATCTGTCCATGACAATATCGATAGGAGTGACCACCTCACAGTCTTTGTGGAGACAAAGTCCCATCTTCACATTGAGGATACCCTCCATCATGTTTTGTGGCACTACCACCATGCTAAATGGGATAGATTTCGAACAGATCTAGCAACTCAAGACTGGGCCTCCATGAGGTGCTGTGAGCCATCAGCAGCAGCAGAATTGTACTCGAACACAATCTGTAACCTCATGGCCCGGCAAATCCCCCACTTGACCATTACCATCAAGGCTGTGGATCAACCCTGGTTCAATGAAGAGTGCAGGAGGACAAGCCAGGAGCAGCACCAGGCATACCTAAATATGAGGTGTCAACCTGGTGAAGCTACAACACAGGACTACTCACATGCCAAACACTGTGAGCAGCACACCATAGACAGAGCTAAGCGATTCCACAACAAACAGATCAGATCTAAGTTCTGCAGTCTTGCCACAGTCAGTTGTGAATGGTGCTGGACAATTAAACTAACAAGAGGAGGAAGAGGCTCCACAAACATCCCCATCATATCAGTGCAAAAGACAAGGCTGAAGCATCTGCAAAAATCTTCAGCCAGAAGTGCCGAGTTGATGATCCATCTCGGCATCGTCCAGAGGCCCCCAGCATCACAGATGCCAGTCTTCAGCCAATTCAATTCACTCCAAGTGATATCAAGAAACGGCTGAAGGCACTGGATACAGCAAAGGCTATGGGCCCTGACAATATTCTGGCTTTAGTACCGGAAACATGTGCTTTGAATTAGCCACACCCCCTGCCAAATTGTTCCAGTACAGTTACAACACTGGCATCTACCCGGCAATGTGGAAAATTGCCCAGGTATGTCCTGTACACAATAAGCAGGACAAATCCAAACCGGCCAATTACTGTCCCATCAGTCTACTCTCCATCATCAGTAAAGTGATGGAAAGTGTCATCAACAGTGCTATCAAGCGGCGTTTACTCAGCAATGATCTGCTCACTGCTCAGTTTGGGTCACCCAACTCCTGACCTCATTACAGCCTTGGGTCAAACTGGACAAAAGAACTGAACTCAAGAGGTGAGTTGAGAGAGACTGCCCTTGACATCAAGGCAGCATTTGACCGCGTGTGGCATCAAGGAGCCCTAACAAAACTGGAATCAATGGGAATCAGGGGGAAAACTCCCCACTGATTGGAGTCATACCTAGCACAAAGGAAGATGGTTGTGGTTGTTGGAGATCAATAATCTCAGTCCCAGGACATTACTTCAGGAGTTCCTCAGGGTAGTGTCCTAGGCACAAACATCTTCAGCTGCTTCATCAACAACCTTCCCACCATCATAAGGTCAGAAGTGGGGATGTCCACTGTTGATTGCAATGTTCAGCACCATTCTTAGAAGCAGGAGTAGGCCACTCAGCCCTTCGAGCCTGTTCTGCCATTCAATAAAATCATGGCTGATCTGATTGTAACCTCAACTCCACATTCCTGCCCACCCCCGATAACCTTTCACCCCCTGGCTTATCAATAATCTATCTACCTCATCCTTAAAAAATATTCAAAGACCAGAACTTTTTGCTCGTTGGGCGGGTGTGCATCCGACCCGAACAAACGTAAAATGATGTGCAATGACGTCAGGTGAGCACCTTGACATCATTGCACACTCGCACGATATTTCAGTTGGCAGGTGGGCGCAGGAGTTGGCAGCCGACATTTAATAGGCTTATTAAGGCCATTAAAGTACCAATTAAATGAACCTTTATGCTACAGTTGGCGGGCAGGCGAAGTGGCCAAGCGGCCTTTGTGGATTTTTTAGGAAACCTCATCCACGGGCGGGATAAGATATCCAACAGCAATTAAAAATTAAATAAAAATGTTAACATTTCATAAATAACATGTTCCTGCTCATGTGACAGATTCACATGAGGGAACATGTTTTTTAGCATTTTAAAAGTCTTTATTTTTCATTTTTAAAAAAATCTTCAGCTCCCTGAGGCAGCTCTGTGCCTCAGGGAGCTTTTCCTGCGCGCACTAGCGCACATGCGCAAAGTTCCCCGCTCGCCCTCCTCCCCCCCCACCCCTCCCCCCCTCACAGCACTGAGCACTGCAGTGAGCGTTTGAAATCGTGGTCGGGCCCCGATTGTGGTCGGCATTCCGACCGCTCCCGCTCATTCCTGCCGAGCCCGCCAATGAGGGCAAAATCCTGGCCAAAGACTTTGCTTCTAACACTTTTTGAGGAACAGAACCCCAAAGACTCACGACCCTCTGAGAGAAAGAAATTTCACCTCATCTCTATCTTCGATGGGCGACCCCTTATTTTTAAACAGTGCCCCCTATTCTAGATTCCCCCACAAGAGCAAACATTCCCTCCACAACCATCCTGTCAAGACCCCTCAGGATCTTACATGTTTTAATCAAATCGCCTCTTACTCTTCTAAACTCCGGCAGATGTAAGCCTAGCCTGTCCAATCTTTCCTCATAAGATAACCTTCCTATTCCAGGTATTAGTCTGGTAAACCTTCTCTGAACTGCTTCCAATGGATTTACATCCTTCCTTAAATAAGGAGGCTAATACTGTACATAGTATTCCTGATGTGGTCTCACCAGTGCTCTATACAACTGAAGCATAACCTCCCTACTTTTGTTATTAATTCCCCTCACCATAAATGATAACATTCTATTAGCTTTCCTAATTACTCGCTATACCTTCAAACTAGCCTTTTACGATTCATGCACTAAAACACCCAGATCCCTCTGCATCTCAGAGCTCTGCAATTTCTCGCCATTTAGATAATATGCTTCTTTTTTATTCTCCCTGCCAAAATGGACAATTTCACATTTTCCCACATTATACTCCATTTGCCAGGTATTTGCTCACTCACTTAACCTATCCATATCCTTTTGTAGGCTCCTTGTGTCCTCTTCACAACTTACTTTCTACCTATCTTTGTGCCATCGGCAAATTTAGCAACCATACCTTCTGCCCCGTCATCCAAGTCATTTATATAAGTTGTAAAAAGTTGAGGCCCCAGCACTGAGTCCCGTGGCACACTACACATTACATTTTGCCAACCAGAAAATGATTCATTTATGCCTACTCTCTGTTTCCTGTTAGCTAGCTAATCTTCTATCCATGCCAGTATGTTATTCCCTATACCTTGAGCTTTTATTTTCCACAATAACCTTTGAATTGGCACCTTTTCAAATGCCTTCTGAAGATCTAAGTACTGTACATCCACTGGTTCCACTTTATCAACAGCACATGTTACTCCTTCAAAGAACTCCAACTAGTGAGCATGTTTTCCCTTTCACAAACCTATGTTGACTCTGCCTGATTACCTTGAAGTTATTAAGTCCCCTGTTATAACATCTTTAATAATAGCTTCTAAAATTTTCCCTATGATAGGTGTTAAGCTAACTGGCCTATAGTTTCCTGCTTTTTGTCTCCTTCCCTTTTTGAATAAAGGAGTTATATTCACTATTTTACAATCTGATGGAACCTTCCCGAAACTAGTGAAGTTTGGAAAATTACAACCAATACATAAACTATCTCACTAACCACTTCTTTTAAGACCCTAGGATGAAATTCCTCAGGAACCAGGGATTTGTAAACCCGCAGTTCCAACAATTTGCTAAGTGCCACTTCCCTAGTGATTGTAACTTTCTTGAATTCCTCCCTTCCTTCCAATTCCTGATTTACAGCTATTTCTGAGATGTTACTTGTACCCTCTATGGTGAAGACTGACGCAAAATACTGGTTCAATTCATCTGTCATCTCACTTTCCATTATTAATCCCCCAGACTCATTTTCTATCAGACCAATGCTCACTTTATTAACTTTTGTCTTTTTTAAATATCTGTAGAAATTCTTACCATCTGTCTTTATATCTCTAGCTAGCTTTCTCTCGTACTCTAATTTTTCTCTCCTTATTAATCTTTTAGTAATTTTTTGCTGTTTTTTATATTCTGTCCAATCTTCTGACTTGCTACCCATCTTTGCAAAATGCACTGCAGGAACTCACCAAGGCTCCTTTGACAGCACCTTCCCTCTACCACCTAGAAGGACAATAAGAACATAAGAACATAAGAAATAGGAACAGGAGTAGGCCATTCAGCCCCTCAAGCCTGCCCCGCTATTCAAGAAGATCATGACTGATCTGCCCAGGCCTCAACTCCTCTTTTGTGCCAACTCCTCATGGCCCTCAACTCCCCGATATTTCAAAAATCTATCTACCTCTTCTTTAAATACTTTCAGTGATCTAGCCTCCACAATTCTCTGGGGTAGAGGATTCCAGACATTCACTACCATCTGATAGAAGAAATTCCTTCACATCTTAATTTTAAACAAGTGTCCCCTTATTCTGTAAGTATATCCCCTAGTTTGAGTTCACCCCACTAGTGAAAACATCATCACGACATCTACCCTTTCAAGCCCCTTCAGTACATTTCAATAAGATCACCCCTCATTCTTCTAAACTCTAATGAATAAAGGCCTAACCTGTTTAGTCATTCTTGATAAGTCAACCCCTTCACACCAGGAATCATCCTAGTGAATCTCTTTTGAACTGCCCAATGCCAGTATATCCTTTCTTAAAGACGGGGGCCAAAACTGTACACAGTACTCCAGGTGTGGCCTCACCAACACCCTGTAAAGTTGTAACAAGACTTCCCTATTTTTAAACTCCAACCCCCTAGCAATACAGGCCAAAAATCCATTGGTCTTCTTAATTACTTGCTGCACCTGCATGCTAACTTTTTTATGTTTCACGCACAAGAACACTCAGATCCCTCTGTGCTGCACTTTTTTGGAGTCTCTCTCCATTTAAGTAATAGTCTGCCTTTTGATTCTTCCTACCAAAGCGCATGACCTCACACTTTCCTACATTAAACTCCATTTGCCAAGTTTTTGCCCACTCACTCAACCTATCTATATCCCCTTGCAGATTCCTTATGCCCTCATCACAATATGCCCTCCTACCTATTTTTGTATCATCAGCAAATTTGGATACATTACATTCTGCCCCCTCCTCCAAGTCATTAATATAGATAGTAAATAATTGAGGCCCTAGGACTGATCCTTGTGGCACTCCACTAGTTATGTCTTTCCAACCTGAAAAAGACCCATTGATCCTGACTCTCTGTCTTCTGTGTGTTAACCAACTCTCAATCTATGCTAATACATTATCCCCAATACAGTGAGTTCCTATCTTGTACAAGAACCTTTTATGTGGCACTTTATCAAATGTCTTCTGGAAATCCAAATACACTATATCTACCGGTTCCCCTTTATCAATCTGCTTGTTATATATTCAAAGAACTCCAGCAAATTTGTCAAACATGATTTCCCTTTCACAAAACCATGTGAACTCTGTTTGATTGCGTTAAGCTTTTCTAAATGTCCTGCTATTTCTTCCTTAATAATGGACTCTAGCATTTTCCCAATGACAGATGTTAGGCTGACTGGCCTATAGTTTCCTGCTTTTTTTCTCCCTCCCGTTTTGAACAGGGGTGTCACATTAGCGGTTTTCCAATCCACTGGAATCCTCCCAGAATTCAGTGAGTTCTGGAATATTTCCACTATCTCTGCAGCCACTTCCTTTAAAACCCTTGGGTGCAGGCCATCAGGTTCTGGTGACTTGTCTGCCTTTATTCCCATTAGTTTGTCAAATACTTTGTCCCTCATGATGGAGACTGTTACAAGATCTTTCCTCTCATTAGCTCCTTGCTTATCTGACATCTTTGGGATGTTTATGGTGTCCTCCACCATGAGGACCGATGCAAAATATTGGTTTAAATTATCTGCCATTTTCCTGTTCCCCATTATCAACTCTCCAGTCACATCCTCCAAGGGCCTCACGCTCACTTTAGCCACGCTCTTTCTTTTTATATACCCGTAAAAGCTCTTGCTGTTTGTTTTTATATTTCTTGCCAATTTATTTTCGTAATCAATTTTCTCCCCCTTTATTAGCTTCTTAGTTGTCCGCTGCTGGTTCCTAAAAAAAATCCCAAGGGCAAGGGCAGCAGTTCCATGGGAACACCATTGCCTGCAAGTTCCCCTCCAAGCCACACACCATCCTGACTTGGAAATATAGCGGCTGCTCCTTCACTGTCACTGGGTCAAAATCCTGGAACTCCCTCCCTAACAGCACTGTGGGTGTACCTACACCACATGGACTGCAGACGTTCAGGTAGGTGGCTCACTACCACCTTCTCAAAGGAAATTAGGGATGGGCAATAAATGCTGACCTAGCCAGCAATATCCACATCCTGTGAAAGAATAAATGAAAAGAAAAATTCTGCTATTACCCATTCTGAAAACAGTTAGAAGGAAATTCTAATATTTTCACCCCATTAAATACAATGACTTTTGCAATTTTGCTGCACCTGTGTCTGTTTTCACATCATTGAAACTTTGCCTGACAAATAATAGCAATGATGGGGTGGCAGGGTATGAGTGTCCTTAAATACATTCTCCGCTTCCATTTAAATATGTTAATGTATGTTGCTTGGGACTGGTTGAAAGACATGTTCTGAAACAATTGCCTGGTCATGCCAATAAAAAGATTCTTTTAAGTTTTTTAAATGCTTACCCTTTTAAGCATTTCTGTATACCTGTGTATTTGTGTGTGTGGGCATGCATGACCTATATTTCCATTGTGTGTGTGTGTGTGTGTGTGCGTGTGTGTGTGTACCTGTGTGTGTGTCCGTGTCCGTGTGTACCTGTGTGTGTGTCCGTGTCCGTGTGTACCTGTGTGTGTGTGTGTGCATGTGTACCTGTGTGTGTGTGTGTGTGTGTGTGTGTACCTGTGTGTGTGTGTGTGTGTGTGTGTGTGTACCTGTGTGTGTGTGCATGTGTACCTGTGTGTGTGTGTGTGTGTACCTGTGTGTGTGTGTGTGTGTGTGTACCTGTGTGTGTGTCCGTGTCCGTGTGTACCTGTGTGTGTGTGTGTGTGTGTGTACCTGTGTGTGTGTGTGTGTGTGTGTGTCCGTGTGTACCTGTGTGTGTGTGTGTGTGTGTGTGTGTGTGCGCGCGTGTGTGTACCTGTAATGGGAGGCAATATCAATTAAAATTGTAAGAGCAAAGGTACTTTCACAATTGGAACATAGTGGGACAGTAACATTGCAAGGCTATAATTATCTTTCAGCGCTGCAAATCTGGAAAAGAAAAATAGCAGAAGTTGAAGAGGGAAACTGAGTTTAATCTAAGAAGGGGTTGGGTCA
Source organism: Cetorhinus maximus (assembly GCF_964194155.1). Lineage (NCBI taxonomy): Eukaryota > Metazoa > Chordata > Chondrichthyes > Lamniformes > Cetorhinidae > Cetorhinus > Cetorhinus maximus. The sequence continues at coordinate 81,975,029 of NC_135899.1, read as the reverse complement.
CAAAAGGAAGTTTATTAGAATCCTTTGGACATAGTGTTTTAACCCTGGTGTTTAAGATCGGTGATTTATAAACAGCTTTCTAAAAGCTGCCACATTGCATAGCATGCCTACATGCATTTCCATTAAAATGCTTTGCAAACCTACGACCTACACCTCTCTGTCAGATCTAGATAATCTGCTTGCTATTTTTGCAGTAGTGTATTATAAACTGTCTCACTCCAGGCAGACGTAGCTATAATTTGGAGCCAGATAGAAATGTTGCCGAACTGCCTAGTCATAGAAGCAACAGTAAATCCTCATTAGGAGTGAAAATATGAGCAGCTAACGCTCCCTGACCTTTTGTAAAATGTAGCTAGTCAGTCACCTGGAGAGCCTGCAGCTGAGCTATGGAGTCCATGGATAACAATCTCAAACAGAGATCCACTAAGGAGAGCCGATAGCTTTGAGAAGCAATAAAGCTGATTTGAAGGTGTCAACAGCCAGATAATATACCAAATATCGAGTCGAACGATGCATTTTTACTCACAGGAATACAGGCAGAAATCATTTCAATAGGAGAACCCAGAAGTTAAAGTGTAAACACAAAGAGTTGATTTGATCTCTGGGTGGCAGCTGTATATGATATTTCACACTAAGAGTAGAAGATTCACAGGAAAGCATGAGAATGGTGCTTTGCCCAACTGAGTCTTATTTATGCCTGATCCCTGACAGTGAATGTTAATTCTGTGAGACATCACACTTCACCTACAACCTCTAGCAGAATATAGACTTCTTGAAGAAGCGCAGGACCCCTGGCTGATTTTCACATTGCTGAGCTCTGAAACGCTGGGACTCAGTTGTCTGATGTCCGAGCACCGATCCGGGATTAAATTCAGGACAGACTGAGGCTTACTCTGACTCTATAACTCCCTGCAGAAACAACCAGGGTAATCTTCAACAACAACAACAAACTTATATTCATATACTGTATACAGAGGTATTATAAAGCAACGTTTGATACTGGGCCCAACAATATCAGGATAGGTTTTAAGGATTGTCTAAAAAGAGGAAAAAAAGGCAGACGGGTGGAGAGGTTTAGGGAGGGAGTTACAGAGCTTATGGGCCAAGGCAACTGACCCATGTACAGACACTAATGGTGGAACACTTAAAAACACATGAACAAATTCTGACTTAAGCATAGGACTCAATCTCTTTTCAACTTTGGGAAGAATGGCAAGGCCTTATTGGAGAGGGTGCAGAGGGACTTCAGTTACATGCAGATGCTGAAGAAGCTCGGATTGTTCTCCTTAGACCAGCGAAGGCTAAGGGGGGATTTAATAGAGGCGTCAAATTCTCGAACGTTTTTGCTTGAACCAATGAGGAGAAACTGCTTCCGCTGACTGGAAGGTTGGTAATTAGATAGGACACTTATTTAAGGTGTTTGACAAAAAGAGATAAAACTGTGTGAGGAGAAACTGTTTCCTAAGGTGAGCTACGATGGCCTGAAACACCCTGCCTGAAAGGGCAGGGGGTAGCAGATTCAACAGTAATTTTCATGAAGAAATTGGATAAAGAATTAGGGCAGAATTTTTAAGTCGCGCCCGACCTGATCGGATGCAAAATCGTGCGTGATGACGTCGGGCGAGCGTCCCAACGTCATCCCGCGCTTGCGCAATATTTTGGTTGGCGGGCGCGCGCCAAAGTCAAGAGTGTGCCCGCCAACAATTAAGAGGCCTATTAAAGTAATTAAAGTTGCAATTGTCTCCGATTCTCCGTGGTCCGTCCAACCTTACGGTTGGCGGGTGGGCGATTCGGCTGGGCGGGGGGGACTTTGCATTTTTCATGAAACCTCATCCCCGGGCAGGCTGAGGTTTCCGTTATTAAATGAAAGAAAAACAAAAATGTATGGACAGCAATTTTTTGTCAAGTGCATGTTCAGGTGACCGATTGTGATGCTCGGACCTTTTTTTCCCTTATTTTACAAACTTTATTTATTGGCTTTAACGTCTTCAGCTCCCAGAGGATCCTCTGTCTTCAGGGAGCTTTCATTCAGCGCTCACCCACGCCCGCGCTTACGCCAGCTCCCACCCTCCTCCCACCCCCACCGCGGCAGTGATGAGCGTTTCTGTGTGGGCCTCACGCCGGCTGGCCCGTCCATTGGCCGGCCAAGGTGAAATTGCAGTGGGTGGCCTGTTCCCTGGCCGCTCCTGGGCCCGCTGATTGCGCTCGCACGCCAACCTGAAAACCCTGCCCTTGAGGAGGAGAGAATGACCAGAAAAGAGCAGAGGGAGCGGGATAACCCCTTTCAAAAAGATAGCACACGCACAATGGGCTGAATGGCCTCCGTATGAGCTGGGCGGTTCTGTTCGTTAATATCAGAAGTGAAGGGAGCTGGTAGAAATGAGGTGACAGCTGTTCTTGTATGTAAAGGGCAAAATTAATTCCAGTTGGCTTTAATGTGTTTAGAAATGAATTCTCAACTGGATGCAGTCGAACTGTTTCGAACCTCGGTGATAACAGCCTGTATTTAATACATGCACTGTGGCACTTGCCTTTAAGTGAAGTGAGGATTGCAGTTCTCAGCCAAGCTTCAAGGTCACATTTTCCATTACATGAGGTAAAAAAACCACCGCCGTGCCTGTCCAAACTTAGTTCTGCTCCATACAGCTTGACCTGATCTGTTCCAGTCAAACCTCATCTGACACAGTCCTAACTGACAACCTGATGTTTAGCCTTGTCTGTCCCGTCTTGTGGCTGCATTCCAATCTTGAGGCTCTCCTTCCCCACCCCTGGGTCAATCTCGATCAATGTATTACGATACCTGCTGTATCATCATAATCATCTTGTTAGAATGCGGATTGCCTGGCGATATCTCTACAACACCCACAGACCGAGGGATTTGCATGGTTTTAGATTGTAACAAGTTCGGGAACAAGAGCCTGGATTCTCCCTGCAGCCCTCTGAAATAAAATCACAAGATTCTCTGTTGGTATGTTTACAGGATACTCTGTCCCATCTGTTGTGTTCCAACTGCTAAAATAAGTTGGGCATGCACAGAGTGGCATGGCTTTGATACCAGCTTCTGTGCTTTAAGTATTGCATTATAAGAGCTCATTAACGGAGGTGCGAGGCAGCATTTACCCTAGTTATGGATTCGAGCCCCACTTCAGATGGTCAAGCACAAATCTGTGCTTGAGGGAGTGCAGTGCTGAGGGAGTGCACTGCTTTGGCACTAGAGCAGGGGAGTTTCCGGCCTATTGTGCACCCCTGACTTTAGCAGCTCCACGATTGGCGGGCATGCCTTCCGTTGCATAGGCTCCTAGCTCTGGAATTGCCTCCCTAACCTCTCCTCCTTCTCTTTGCTCCTTTAAGTTGCCCCTTAAAACCAACCTCTTTGACAAAGCCTATGGTCATCTGCCCCGATATCTCCTTAGGTTGCTGGTGTCAAACCTGTTTTATAACGGAGGGAACCATGTGGAGGTGAGGGCAAGGGAGGGGGCTGTTTCCGCTCCGAGCAGGCACTGAATGCCTTTGAACCAGGGATACCAGCCCCTTCCTGCCACCCAGGAGTCTGCAAACACATCAGTGTTTGCTGTCAAGCTCCCTGCATGGCGAGTCCCCCATCCACCACTGGGTTAATACCAGCGGCGGCGAGATGGGAGCCTTAAATGAGTGGTAATTGACAGGGCGGGGGTGTGGGGTGGGGGGTGGTGGAGGCTGTCCATGAGCCTACCCCACCCCCAGACTTCACTGGGGTGGGGGGTGGGAAGGTGCTGGGGACCCCAACCACCCTATTGAATGCCCTGCACCACAAAGGCCGCCCTGGGGGAAAACACAGGTTCTTCCGATTTATTCCCGTGAAGCACCTAGGGCTGTTTTACTCTGTTAAAGGTGCTATACAAACGCAAATTTTTGTTGTTGTTATAAATGCGAGTTCTTTCCTCCTTTTCTCTTTCAATACAAACAGGGCAGCTTCGCTTAATCCCTCATTGCAGCTTTGATTACTGAGCCCGCATTAAAACCATCAGGATCCTGCATAAAATATAAGTCACGGTACAGATCTCGTTGTCAGGGCTTTGCTGTGTTTGGGCTCAGCAGTCTAATCAACATTTTGTTTCTTATCTGAGCATTCCCCAATGCATTGTAAATGGTTCTAATCCTTATTTTGATAGTACTAGATTAAGCCATGGCAAAGCTGATCCAGTTACCAGTGGACGTGGGGGATATACATAGTCTTTTGCAATCATGTTATCTGAGGAATGTGCTAGAGATCGTGCCCTTCCATTCTTTGGAACAGTTGATATAAAACCTCCTGAGATTGTGTTAATGAGCGTCCTTGGTGATTAGGCCACCACCTGGTGGCAGTTTGTCGTCGACTGGATGTAGATGCATCAACAGGCCAAGGAGAAAGAATAGTTTTACACTGAAGATATAACTCAGGCTAGTAACAATTGTGCTTCCAAGTGCTCAATAGCCCCAGAATAAGTTCCCGGCTTGGTTGTCATTTTGAAGACACTAGATTCTCTCCTTCTCCGTAAAACAGGGAGAAAATTGGTGCCAAATCCATCGCAAGGTGCTCTCATCCACCCCCTTGTGTGATGATAACCATCTGGGAGCAGGGCATCTCCCGTTCCCTGAGGCAATGAATGGTGCGTGACTTGGGGGTTGGGGAAGAAATAATTAAAAACTAAAAAAGGAAATAGTCCTTTGGCTTTAGATTATTGGACCGAATCCTCAGTGATTATAGAGCCACTGGGGCCGGACATCAGCCGGTAAATAGGTTTCGCGAATTGAAAGGCTATGCCAAGCCTGAAACTCACTGGAAATTGGAGCTTGGGGCCTCCACTGCAGAAAACTGATGAGCTGCGGGTGCCAACCATCAGTAAACTGAGCGCAAGTCAGCTCCCAGGCAGGTCCTCTGAGGCGGTGGAGAGGCACACCAGAGGCCAGTGAGTTGAGGCTGCCTTTCCCCCATCACTGTGTTTATGAAAAAGCTCTCCTGCTTCTCCATTGATCCAGAGAGACAAAAGTACGAACAGGCTGCTTATTTTTTGGTGGGTGGTTACCATAGACAACAACAACTTGCATTTAAATAGCGCTTTTAAGACAGTTAAATGTAATGTCCAGAGACCTGAATGCAAAATACCGATGCTGGCACTCCAGTGCAGTACTGAGGGAACGCTTGCACCATCTTTCCGATGAGATGTTTGACCAATGTTCCTGTCTGTCCTCTCAGGTAGAGGTAAAAGCTGCCGTGGCACTATTCCAAAGAAGTGCAGGGGAATTCTCCTGCTGATCCAGCCAATATTATCCCCTCAACCAACATCAAAAAATCAGTTTATCTGCTCAGGACCACGTTGTTGTTTGTCGGACCTTGCTGTACACAAACTTTACAACACTGACTACACTTCAAAAGTACATCATTTAGATAAAGCGCTTTGGAGCATCCTGATTGTTGCTACATCAATGCAAGTCTTTCTTTTGTTCTGAGAGCAGGGGTCTTCTTGACCCTATGACCACACGAGATGGTGTGTTTATCCACTGAATCATACGGGTGTCTTTTTGCGTTCCCAGAACGATCTGTATTTCAGACACTCCGAAAGGTCATTACGACAAAGGAAAATGAATCTATGTGTCTGTAGAAGGATTGAAGTTTTAATCTCTTTGACTGAAGAGAACTACTGCAGAAACAGATCAATAATTATTTGTACACTGGCCAATTTGGATCATTTGGAAAAGGAACTGACTGAATTCAGAGACAGCTTCTACTGGCTCCTTTTGACCTTAACAACAAAGGTTGACTTGTCATGAACACAATTGTGTAACGGCACATCCTGGCACCGGAATACTAATTAGAAGTTCTGAAGCTGGCTCCACACAGTATCCAACACAAACAGCAGCCTCAAGGGAATTCAGTAGATGCCAGAGCTACACTGAATTGTTTCTGACAGTAAGTTATAGAAGTCATCCAGCTTCTACATCTGTGTTTGACTGGGGGAGGGGGGCAAAAAAAAAAACTGTTGTGCCCAAAGCTCTGACAGAAGAGGACAAGTTTTTTTTTTCACTCTTACTGAAAATGGCTGAAATTTTCATCAGAATCAAGAATCGAGAGACAACAAGGAGCACTTTAATAGTCTGTGCTAGTTTCCTGCTGCCTTCCTGCTCTCTGGGCCTGGCCTAGCTACTTATCTGGGCCCCGATCTCTCCCCCCACTGTCTGAGTTGTAGTCCTTGGCACTTCCTTCTTTCCTGATTAAAATGGAACATTCCTTTCCGGCTATTGCAATTGAAGTGGATGGAAGTTTCAGGCGGTGCTCTGCACTGCTGTGCGCCAACTGACCTGCCGGAGTTAGCTTCACGCACGGTGTCCAAGCAATTTCATACTCCCAGGCACAGTCACGGGTCCGGAGAGGGTTTAGGATCTATTGCATCGAGCACAAAGGTTTTATCATACTAAATGTGAGAAATGTTCAAGTTGCTGTGTCATGTGGGTTGGGTTGTCAAATGGCGTCCATCTCATTTGTAAGAGGCTGCCAAAAATGCACTCATCCCAGAGGAAGCTTTCTTTAAATCATGTACAACCTTTGACCTCTGTTCAGATGATAGGACTCTCTTTTACGTTGATGCAGCCTAGGAGTTTTGAGTCAGCCGGGTGTAGTCATACCCTAATCGTAGTTACCATATTGGAGTCTTCACTAAGAAGCCATGGAGGGATCTATCCGCGCAGGTAAAAATGCCTGCTCAATTCTCCACTCTATTCCTAACTATGAACTCCCTTCCTTTAGTCTTCTCCACTGTTCTGGAATTTTCTCCCTACACATCTTCGCCTCTCTAATTCTCTCTTCTCCTTAAGATGCTCCTTAAAATCTATTCTTTGACCAAGCTTTTGATCACTGGTCCTAATATCCTCTTATGTGGCTCAGTGGTAAATTTTACTTGGGAACCCTCCTAGAAGTACTTTGAGATGTTGCTGGGCAGAGGGAGCGTGAGTGGAGGGGTTGCTGGGGGATGAAAGCAGATAAGCTTGGTGGGCTGGTGTAGTAATTATGGTTTTATTTAGTCTGTAATGTACCTTTAAGAATAATACTTGTTAAGGAACATCACATGATCTGTAGTAACCAATAGGAGAGTAGCGCGGGCTACCTCAGCAGTCAGTGTAGAGATAGAGTTGGAATTGAAAGCACACGTGTAGTTGCTGTTGAGTGTGTTGTAAATAAGATTAATGTTTCCACCCAATAAGTGTCTGCAGATCAACTCTATTAATAATAGCAACTCAGCCACCCTACAACAAACTGGCGATGAGGATGGGATAGGATTGAACAGAAGAAATCAAGTTAAAAAGAAATCGGCACTGTACCTCACCAGTGATTGTAAGTAGCAAGCTCTGTTAGAATTGAAGAAATTATCCTCTCTCAAAATGCCAAAATTTGGGAGAACTGATCCTTTTGAGCCACATATGATTAGTCTCAATACATAGAACGCCTCATGTTTTTTTCTCAGGCAACCGAGATTACAGGGTAAGAGAAGAAGCGATCAATCCTCTTAAGTACTTGTGGGAGTAAAACCTACAGTAGGATTCAAAGTTTTATGGCACCCAGTGCCCCAGATTCGAAGAATTTTGATGAATTGGTGGACCTCGTGAAGGGTCATTTTCAACCAAAGCCCTCAGCCATGATGCAGAGGTTCAGGTTTAATTCACGAAATAGAGACCCGGGTGAAACAATTGCATGCTACCTGGAAAATCTGAAGCAGCTAATGGAACATTGTGAGTTCAGTACGACTCTGAACGACATGCTCAGAGATCGTTTAGTGTGTGGTGTGAATGAGGACTCTATTCAGGAAAGATTATTGTCCGAAGTGAACTTGGATTTCAAGAAGGTGCTGGAGATAGCGCTGACCATGGAAGGTGCAGTGAGAGATTCAAAAGCAATGCAGGGAGCACAAAATGGTTTCTTCCTCCACATCGGGCAGGAAACCCTAGCTGTAAAGGACGCGAAAATGCAAAACTCTCCCAAGAAGCGGGAAACAGCCCCAGCAAGCCGAAGAATAAAGAAAAATAACTTAGCAGCGAAATCAACGAATAATTTTAATATAGGTGGAAACAAGCAGTCTTATTGGCAGTTTAAAAAAATCGGATGCTACTATTGTCACAGAATTGGACATATAATGAGACCGTGCACAGAAAGATTCAAGCAGGCTTATAAACAAAAGAAGAAGCCCAATGAAATCTACGATGTAGAAGAGCCTGAAACAACAACAAATTCAGACATTTACTCATTGTTTAATCTGAAAGTTGGAAAGACAGAACCAATATTTGTCACAGGAAAGTAAATGGCAAACCTGTTAGATGGAAGTGGACATGGGAGCCTCCACTAAAGTAATTGGGGAGCATACCTTCAGATATCTGAATAATGGTGAACATCAATTAAGTTTAGAAGAAACAGCTGCCAAGCTAAAAACATATACGGGTGAAGACATTCAAGTAAAAGGCATAAGCGGAGTAACTGTCCATTTATGGAAGCCAATCGGCAAAGCTGCCAGTGTTGGCACTGAGAGGACCAAGCGTTCTAGGGTGAAATTGGCTAAGGGAAATCAAACTTGATTGGCCACTGAGATTTCAAAAGGAAACTGGAAGCATTCCTGTTTTGAAAAAGGAGTGTGTAAGGACCCAACCTGAAGAAATGCAGGCTGTCTTAAGCCAAAACTCTGGACGAACAGCAGAAAAACTCTTGGGACCCTGCTTGATGACAGAGTTCAAGACGAGGTGAGCAACCTTCAAAGGGAAAAAGAAAACCTGTTGAAAGACCTTCACACGCTACAAGATTCCCTCAGGTCAAAGTTTGTACCTCTGGAAAAGTATGAAGAGAAGCAAAAAGAATTTAGCACCTCTCTGAACAAACTGAAGAATCAGTTGGCAGAGAAGAGGCAACAATGTTCAATTTTCCAGGAGGCAGCAAACGACTACAAAAAAGAGATGGAAGAGCTGAAGAATCAGCTACATGAAGCCAAAGAGGTTTTGGAAGCAAAAGTCGCAGAATTTTCCAAGAAGCAGACTGATAATGACATTTTGGGAGATTCAGCCACTGAGCTCAGACAAGTTGAGCTGGCATCTGAGAGAAGTCTGACCAATAGTGAAGTCAAAAAGAAGGCCGAGATTAAAGTTTGCACTAGAAAGAAAAGACACTTAGAAAGAAGATACAGAAATACTAACAGGGCCTTAACTCTGGCAACATACAAATACACTTTTATACATAGGCCTGGCAATCAAATCGCAAATGCCAACACCCTTAGTCATTTGCCTTTACAAGAAAATGATGAGCACTTCCCAGTTCCACAGGAACTTGTTTTACTCTTAAATTTCTTAGATTCCTCACCGGTTTGTGCTCGGCAGATCAGAAACTGGACAAGTCGGGACCTAGTCCTATCTCAAGTACGAGAACAAATGTTTCATGGTTGATCACAGGAGCCCCTATCTGATGAAATGAAATTGTACTTCAACAGAAGACATGAAATAACCAGCCAGGATGGCATCTTATTGTGGGGAGCATGAGTGATAGTTCCTCCAAAGAGAAGGGAGCCACTTTTAATTGAACTACACACTGCCCACCCAGAAAATTCCCAAATGAAGACCATAGCACACAGCTATCTATGGTGGCCAGGGACGGATGGTGAAATAGACAGTTCAGTAAAGCACTGTGTGCAATATCAGCAGCTGCAAAAGTTGCCAGTGACAGTCCCATTACACCCATGGGAGTGGCAAGGTAGAACCTGGGTGCGATTACACATTGACCACGTTGGACCTTTCCTGGGAACAATGTTTCTGCTTATTGTTGATGCCCGTTTGAAATAGTTGGATGTATATGAGATGAATTCACCAACGTTGTCTGCTACAATTGAAAAACTACGTCAAAGTTTTGCCATTCACGGGCTACCAGAAGTAGTCGTTTCCGATAACTGCACGGCACTTACGAGTGGTGAGTTTCAACGGTTTATCAGCCTCAACGGTATCACTCACGTGAAAGCAGCACCGTATCATCCTTCCTCAAATGGACTGGCCGAAAGGGCGGTTCAATCATTCAAGGCAGGCATGAAAAAGCTAACTGGGGATTCCTTGGCAACCAAGCTAGCACGCTTTCTTTTTCATTACAGGACTAACCCTCACACAACAACAGGTGTCACACCTGCAGAGTTATTGTTGAAACGCCATCTCAGGATGAGATTGAGCTTAACAATGCCGAATTTAGAGGGGAAGGTGGAAAGGAGTCAGAGAAGCCAGAAAACTGGACATGACTGGCATAGTCACGAGAGGAAATTTACCGTGGGAGAGCCGATATAGGTGAAAAACTTGGGGGAAGGACCAAAGTGGTTATCGGGTGAAATAAGTGCAGTGACTGGACCTCTATCTTACCACGTGGAGGTGGAAGGCCGGATCATCCATAAACATGTGGACCATGTAAGGAAGAGAGAGACAAATCACCAAGATTTGCTTCCACCAGTGATCATGACTGGGTCTGCGTTTCCTGTTGAGGATCCTCAACCCAGGACTGACATGTTGATGTTCCTGTAAGAGTTGAGGATACAAAACTGCAAGTGCCCACAGAAGCACCTGATGTTCTGGCAACACCGGAAAAGAAAGTTCCTGACAAAGAATCTGAATTTGTGGAGCTGTGACGTTCCACACGTACAAGGGAACCACCTGAAAGACTGAACTTGTGAATTCCTTACCCAGTGTAAATATTATGTTGTCTTCAAAAAACATGTACTTATAAATATACATATAGCCATTAAAAGGGGAGGAATGTATTAATTATGCTTTTATTTCGTGTGTAATGTACCTTGATCTGTACTAACCGATAGGAGAGTAGCGCAGGTTACCTCAGCAGTCAGCGTGGAGATAGAGTTGGAGTTGAAAGCACATGTGTAGATGCTGCTGAGTAAGTTGTAAATAAACTTAATGGGCAGAATTTTCTGCCTGGCGGGCGGGCAGACCCCACCCTATCTCCGGTGGGCGGGGAGCCGATCCCCGCCGGAGAAGTGGGCCCCACCACCATTTTATGTGGGCGGGCAAATTAAGGCCCACCCAGCGTGACGTCCGGCGGGAAGCGCTATGCGGTCCCTGTGCAGGCAGGGGGGATTCCCCAAAAGCAAGAGTGCGCTCTTTTCCGCATGTGCACGAAAGAGCGCACATCTCCCTGAGGCTAAGTGCTGCCTCAGGGAGATCGCTGACACTGTGAAAAATATTAAGAATAGAGAAAAAAAAATCCCTAACATGTGCCCCCCATGAGACAATGTCACATATGAGATGGGACATGTTCATAATTTACATTATAACTTTACTAAAATTTTTAAAACCCTGCATGAACCTCATCCCACCGGTGGATGAGGTTTCATGTTTTATCTATTTGCCGCCGGGTCTCTTGGCCGACCCGCCAACCTTAAGGTTGGATGGGCAGGTCCTTTAACTGTTTAAATGATCCTGTCAATGGCCTCAATTGGCCATTGACAGGTCGGCGGGCCCGCAGCTGATTTTGCTGTGCCCCCTCTATCCTGAAAATTTAAATGGACCAGGATGAGGTCGGGGGTTCTGCCCAACATCATCCCGCGTCATTTTACGCATCAGCGAGCGGGCCCCGCCCCCTGCTCGCCGACAGCAAAATTCTGCCCAATGTTTCCACCCAAGACGTGTCTGCAGATCAACTCTATTAATAGCTGCAACTCGGCCACCCTTACAACAGCTGGCAGTCAGATCTCTCAGGGAATCAAGGGATGTGGGAAGCAGGCGGAAAAATGGAGTTGAAGCCAAAGATCAGCTGTGATTGCACTGAATGGGGGAGCAGGCTTGATGGGCCACATGGCCTACTTCTGCCCCTATATCTTATGGTCTTATGGCAGAGAAGATTCCTGCTCCTTCTTCCTGGCCCACAAGCAGCGCTGGAAAGGCAGTTAATGCCGGATCCAGAAGTCCACATCTTCTTTCACCAATTGAGTTTCCCGAGGTCCAGGAAAACCCATCCAGCCAGGTTTCAATTTATAATGGGGGTATAATCTGAGGCCTACAGCCTCATTACAATATCCAAGTGAGCTACCATCACCTTCAAGTTCCCCTCCAAGCCACATGCAACCCTGACTTGGGACGATATCGCCATTCCTTCACTGTCACTGAGCCAAAATCCTGGAATTCCCTTCCTAACAGCACTGTGGGTGTATCTATACCATATGGACTGCAGCGGTTCAAGAAGGTGGCTCACCCCCACCTTCTCCAGGGCAATTAGGGGTTGGCAATGAATGCTTAGCCTAGCCAGTGATGCCCACAACCTGAGAGACAATAAAATTCCCACCTCCTGGGATTTGATTGGTCGCCCAGCCCCACGCTGACTCTGTTAAAACCCGGAATGGGCAAGTTTGAGGCAGGTTGAGTTCTTGTTTGGAAATTGTAACAGTTTAACATCCCGTGTGACCCAACCCCACTTGTTTTGGGGGAATTATAATTCCCCCGCTGTGTGCCTCAGTGAGGATTCTTCAATCTGATTGGCCAAGGAGACTCTGGCCTTGTTCACACAGCTTCCAGGTTCCCTGTAGAGGGCATTACTCTGCTTCCCTAATTACTGGAAATGACAGTGCAAACAATGGTGGGTTTAAGTGTCGTGAAAACTGAGCGCCATTCTTTCACCTCTAACTGCAAAATCTGGGCCATTGTCTCTGTTGGCACTGTCCTGAAACAGAGACCTGTAACAAAAACCCTTAAATAAACAATACAAACTGCTGTGAAAAGTGACTGGAGGGTAAACAGAGATCAAATATAACCAGAAATAATACAATGAAAACAAGCCAATTAAAAAAACACCCTTAGAGATCTCACCTCACATTGTTTTTTTTTTGACAATATTGTACTCTGCTCCCAACGGAACAGAATCTCTGTGACAATCCATAATGAGCTTCAGGGCCAGGCTATTGGGTGAAATGTAACCAAATAGAGAGAGCTTTTTCTTGAGAAGTTATTTTAATGAAATGGATCCCTCCTGGTGTTGACAAAAACTTGGTTCATTTTAAAAGAGAAATGTTTGCGTCTGGCTCCCTATTTAAAAAGGTTAAATTTTTTACAGGAGGTTTAAGTGGGCCACTTGTTTGGGTCATTTTTGCACTCTGGCAGACAGGCAACTCTGCTTTTGCGCTAGTTTTTGACAGCAGCTACAACATGGGTAAGAAACGAAAGGAGCTGGAAACAGTCAACAGATTAGTCAGCGTCTATGGAGAACACAAACACGCTAATGCTTCAGGTTTAATCAGAGCTTGCAAAAAACAAAAACTACAGGTGAACAACATTTAAAAAAAGAACAGAACCAAGGGAAGGAAGGAAGAACCTGCATCTATACAGCACGATGCCAATGTCCTTATGCAACCTTTCAGATAGTGAAACAGTCCATACCACATGCAGCAAAACCTGGACAACATCCAGGTTTGGGCAAATAGCACTGGCACCATCGGATGGGTAACACTCAAAGACCTTCTGTACAGTGAACTGGCCACAGGGTCACGACCCCTCCCCACCCCACTTCCCCGGGCGCCTATACCTCTGCTACAAGAAGACCTGCAAGCGAGATATGAAGATGGTTGTCATTGACACTGACAAATAGGAGACAGTGGCTGTTGGCCATGACCTCTGGAGGCTGACTCTTTGGAAGGGCAGTGGAAGGGGTGAGCAGAAATGAAAAGCTCAGCTGGCTGAGAAGAGGGCCCAGGGAAAACAGGCCAGCCCACTGTCTCCTCTGTAGCCAATGCGGCAGAGACCGCCATGGCAGAGTGGACCACCGAGGCGAAAACCGTCATTGTACAAGATGGAAGGCTGCCACAATGGTGTGCCCTGGATTCTTTTGAATGCGTTTAAGAGAACAGAAAGGGCCTCAGTTTAACATTCATCCAATAGAGCAACCTTCAACAATACAGCATTGGAGTGGAGCTTAGATTTTGTGCTCGAGTCTCTAGAACGGGACTTGAACCCACAACGTTGTGATACAGAGGTGACAATGCTACCAACCAAGCCACGGCTGACATATAGGGAGGAGCAAAGTAGGTCTCGGCCACTACGTGATTAAAACCGAGAAGGGAAGGGGATAACGATGATGGTGAACTGGGTAAAAGAATCAAATGACACATGGTCATGAATTAAACATAAGTCAAATGTAAATACTGGAAATGAGAAACAAAAGCAAAAGTGATGGAAACACTGCATAATCAGCCAGTATGTGAGGGGAAAACCGATAGATTAACATTTCAGGCCTAACCCTTCATGAGAAGTGGGGAAAATTGTAGATAAACTGCAGTTTAAAGAAAACACAACAAGGGAAAGGAAGGAAAAAAAGGAGACATGCGAGAAATGGATCGTAAGCAAAATGCACATAGCAATAGGGAAGCAATGGGGGTAGAGTTTTGTCTAGCGGGGCGGAGGACTTCAAACAGCCTCAGTAGAGCCCATCTAATTTTAATCCGTGGGACGAGAATCAGGCTGGTTCAGTAAAGCTCGGGTGATCACTCAGGAGATCAGCAAGCTGTGAAGGCAAAGGTCCACCTGAATCACATCACCTTCAATCTCCAAGCCTTAATGGTGCCTGGCAAGATGAGATTCCAGGTGGCAGTGCCCCGTTAATAAGTAATAAAATAAGTCATTACTTTTGTCAGTTACACCGCACTGAAACGCAGGCTTCAGCTGATTAGCTCCAGACCTCAATTTGAGCCACCTTCTTTCAGTTAGGAAGGCATTGCCTCTTACCTCTCCCAGCGATGGAAAGGTACCATCTGTTCTGCACGTTGATGTAACACAATCCCTCCAAACCTGACAATTAAAAAAATATAAATATTAAAACCAAGATCTCTAAATTCAGATGAAATCGACAAAATACAGCATTTAGCCTCACTAGGGCCTCAGCAAGGCAAAAACAAAAAACCACTGCGGATGCTGGAAATCCAAAACAAAAACAGAATTACCTGGAAAAACTCAGCAGGACTGGCAGCATCGGCGGAGAAGAAAAGAGTTGACGTTTCGAGTCCTCATGACCCTTCAGCAGAACACTGCTGTTCTGCTGAAGGGTCATGAGGACTCGAAACGTCAACTCTTTTCTTCTCCGCCGATGCTGCCAGACCTGCTGAGTTTTTCCAGGTAATTCTGTTTTTGCCTCAGCAAGGCAGTTGAATATATTGCACATTAACGCAATCGCTCCTGGTCTCTATTGTACTTTGTAATCTTCTTGAGCATTTTTGATATCTGGGTTTTTCAACAAGAAGTTTATACATTTAAGTTTACCTTTCAAATAGTACATTGTGCAATGGTTTAATAAAATGACTTGGTGCTATACTTTTCTGTTAACCTTCTGCAAATAAATAGCCATGAAGTGAAGTGAGGAACATCCACCACCCCCCCCCCACCCCCCACACCATATACTTGTACGTGCCTAATTGGTTAATTGTCACCTTGAAGGAAATTTACACTCCTGATATTTGCACAGTAGTAATCATATGAAGTTTCCCGCTGCATGAATTCAGACTTTCTCAGCTTCGAGCTTCATTCCAGCCGGCTGACTTTAAAATTCAGTCACAAAGATTCCTTTGTATCTTCACATGTGAAGTTGGATGAGAAATTGACTGCGGGGGTTAGCTAACAGTTTAGCGAAATGCTAATTCCATTTCAAAGCCTTTGGAAATCTTGGAAACAAATGCACTTTAAGTTGTGTTAAAGGAGGGCAGAATCGTTCACTAGGCTGCTCCGATGGTGAAATATCAAACAAGTCGCCGGATAGCAGGATAATTGATGTTTTCATCAAGCAGTCATCACACCGGGCACCTTTGTAAAAATGGTATATGGCCCTTCTTAAAAGCAGCGAGGGAATAATTGGGTTCTCTGTTGTTTTGCTGGCATCAAATTTGTTTTTTTGTCTGACAGCGAAGTTTGTAATGTACAGACTGTTGCAGAAGGCAATTTTTTTGTTGTTTCTCTGTAACACAGTCCCTGCATGGATCTTCAGAGAATTCTTGAACAGCAGAACACCCCAAGGAATACGTTAGAAAGTTCCATACAGCCGCACGGACTCAGAACACTCTCACAACTTTGATGTCATTTCTGGTTTCTTTTACCTTCATGATTGCAGTGTAGCCCTGAAGGCTGGAGCATGGGTCCATGAGCGTGACACCATCTGGCACCCACCATGGTTGACAAGCATTTGCAGATGGTTTGGGGATGGGAGGAAGTATAGTCAAATGTGATCCTGTCCACCATGGACCCACAGGGACTACAATGATTGAAGTGAGAAGGCAGTTGCTCAACAGACTGGCGTGGCCTACTCAAGTGGTTAGTTAGCTATCTTTCAATTGACTAATAAATTTTAACAAATCTCATTTAGGGCCTTTGAATTGACTCCTCTAATTTTTCTTCCCAATTTAGTTCCCTCCTCCTTCACATCAACGCAATTCTCCTCAGTTGGGATGGAATTTGGGGAGGAATTTCCCAATATCCCCCATGGTGGGTTTAATGACTGGCGGTGGGTGGGGCGGTGGTGACAATGAGGAAGGAGCTGAAAAATCGGATTCGTGCTGGTGTAAAATGAAGGCGGGATCTTCCGATACCGTCTGCCATGGAAGGTCACAATTCCCGCCGGAGTCCGGCGTGAAGCCGATTTACATCCCATTAATGGGATGCAGATGAAGGCCTGACCGGAATCCACCCCCCGACCACCACCACCACCCCCCCAACTGCCCGATCATCCACAGCGTCAGTGGGAACTCATGCCGGCCCAGAGCACGTCTGGACCAACTTGGCGTCTAAAAGTTGGCACTTATCTTGGGAAACTCGCGGAGACGAGGACAAGATGGAGACCTCCAGCGATGGGAGCCTGGGTGGGTGGAGCATCTACCACGTGGATCTTCTCCGCCCAGCAGCATCTAGGAGGCAGTTGTTATCAGTGCAGCCACTTCGACCTGGGGTCGGGCCATTGTCCAGGGGCTCCCAGCAGCAACTTCTCCCAGGGTTCAAATCCCCAGGCTGCTGGAGGTACCGCTGGGTGGCGAGGGTTTGTGGAGGGAGTGGGAGTGCGAAAGGCAGGGAGGAGAGAAATGAAAAGGTGGGGGCGGGTGTGCAGGTGGGGGAGCTTGGGGTGCTAGAGGAAAGAGAGAGATTCAGCGGGGGTCTTCCAATGGGTGAATTGGCACAAAGCGGGAGGGTGGGATGGACTGTGCTGGAGTATGCACAGGGCAGGGGGTGGGGGGGGGTTGTGCAGGTGTGAAGTAACATGGAGGGGTGTAGAGGTGTGAGGGGGAATGGAGGGGCGTAGAGGTGTGAGGGGGAATGGGGGGGTGTAGAGGTATGAGGGGGAATGGAGGGGTGTAGAGGTGTGAGGGGGAATGGGGGGGTGTAGAGGTGTGAGGGGGGAATGGGGGGGTGTAGAGGTGTGAGGGGGAATGGGAGGGTGTAGAGGTGTGAGGGGGAATGGGGGAGTGTAGAGGTGTGAGGGGGAATGGAGGAGTGTGGAGGTATAAAGGGATTCACAGGGAGGTGTCGGTGGAGTCAATGGTGAATTCCTGGGGGGCAAATACAGAGTAATGGTAGTAGGAGGGGATGGTGACAGTTAAAGGGGGCATTAGGAGCCGGTAGGGTGGGAGGGGTGAGGGTGTGACGATGTGTGAAGTGGTGCCGAAGGTTGTTGGTGGGGATGCGGAAAGTAACTCAGATTAGGTGGGTTGGAAGAACGAGGGTGGGCATTTCCGGGGGGTGGGGTTTTCGGTAAGGACAGGGACCTCTACATTAACCTGGATGGGTCAGAAGGTGACGAGGGAGGGTTGAAAGGTGACGGTGGGGAGGTCGAACGTGATTCCTGGGGGATCAATGGTTATGGGGTGAGGGGGTGAGGGGAAAAGGTGTTCATTGAACCTCGAATGTAACTACCACCGGGTCTGGTTGCAACTATGCAGACCCTGGTGGTGAAGATTTCGAGATGCTGCGTGGGGGTGGGGTCATCAGGGGTGGGCAGAGATGCCGATTATCTCAACTGGACAACCGAAGGGGAACCCCAGCATGTAGTTTTCACAATGATCGGGCCCTGGGACAGATAAGAGTGTGAAAGGCAAAGGCTCAGCATGCGTGGGAGAGCTCTTGCACATAGTTCACAAGGGGCCTGGCAAATTGGCCTCCTGCAGATGCTTCATTCTGGGGGCATGAGGTGTCCCCAGGAAGATGATGGGTGGAGGGTGCACAAATGCTTAAGGGCAATTGCAACTATACCACGTTAGACATGGTTAAAGTGCAAGTGAACTACATTTACAAAGGTTTGATAAGTGTGACAACCATAGCGCACCCCTGCAGCCATTTGTGAATTCAGAACTTAACTTTTCCCTCCCTACCACTTATTCTAAGTGCTGCCCTAATATCTGCAGCAGAGTTGGAGGCAGCCTGCTGACCCCACTGGCCCTGTTGCCTTGGAGGACCTTGGCGGCCGTCCTCTGGAGACCTGAGGCCTGGAGGGCCCCTGCTTCCTTTGGCTGTCCTGCTTTGGGGCAGCTGCTCCCTCTGCGCTGACAGACAAGGTTGAAAAGGTCACAGGCAAAGGGGATTCGGAAGGGTCAAACCCGCTCAGAGAGTCCTGAGTGGACATCCCAGGGGTGAGCAGCTGCCACTCCTCCTACCTTTGGGCGCCGGAAGGACCCTGCCTGAGGGGAAGGGGCATCTGGAGGGAGATTGAGCTGCCCATCCCCCTCTCACGTAGCCACTACAGAAGCTCACCCATGGCTACAGAGATGGAGTGCAGGTCTGCACGCATCTCCGGCAGAATCTGCTGGACCAGGTTCTCCATGGAGTCCACCACCTTCCCCATGGCGATCTCCATGCATGGGCAGGTTGGCACCAGTTCACCAGCCAGCAGGCAGATGGCTTCCTCTGCCTTACCTGCCACTCTGTTGAGGGCTTCCGACACCTCTGCCTGATGATCCACCCCTCCTCCCCCATCTTGCTGCCTCCCCACCATCAGTTGGAAGGCTGATTCCAGAGGCCCATCATCGGACTCGAATCTCACAGGTGCCTCATCCCCAGCACCCATTGGCTGACCCTGCATCCTCCTGCTGCAGACATGTGTCCATGCATTGACCACCATAATGTGAGACCCTTCCTACAGTAGAACTAATACCACCGAGGTGCGTGTCTCTGGGCAAGTGTCTGCTGTGATGCCTCTACAAGTGCACGTTTGTCATCTGCAATGCCCTTGGTCCCCTTCGAACTTGTGTTCAAGCTGGACAGAGCTTCCTGAGTCTTGGGTCTTGCCCTCTTCCTGGTTGCACCTGTAAGTGAGAGAGGGGAGAGTGAGTGATTGCATGAGCTGCCTCCAACATGGAGGCACCCTTGACCCTGAGGTTTCTATGTGTCCTTACTAGATGGAGGCCGAAAGCCAATCTCCATCTCTAAAGGCCTGGTTCAGGTCCACTCCTGCCAGCTGTACTGCCCGATCCTCGAAATCAGTGAGCTCAAATGTGGCCGACCCCCTCCTGTCTTCTCCCTCTCTCGCCATTTATGGCTTAACTTCTCCTGTGCAAAGAGAGAAAGTAGGGTCGAGAGCAATTGTATTTAGCATTTAATTGTTTATAGCGATTTCATGTATCTTTCTGATGTTTCCAGTCTTACAAAAACCGACTGGATTGTGTGGCATGTGACTGATGCACTGCAGATTGTCCAGACGGGTTCTGGTCCAACACCCTCCAGAGCAGAGAGACCTTGCAGATAGGAGGATAAAGCTCAGAGAGGCCTGTCGTTTGCAGAGCTGGTGGTGCCCTCAACGCCTGAGTACCTTCCGGCCCCTTCCACCCTCCACCCCACATCCAGACAGCATGTGAGCTCTCTCTGAGGAAGGGGGAGGGAGCCACAGTGGCCTGTCCACCTGCAGAGTGGATGGACGGCAGCGGGCCATGAGGCATGACCTTATCAGTGACCCTGAGGCTCAGGTCCCCTCGACCACTCACTGAGGCGTGTGCGAGCAGCTGAGGGTTCGCTTACTTAATGAGGCCATTCGTTCTCTTGCGGCGTTGGAAGGCAGTCCTCTGCTGGAGGTCCTGGGCACTGATTGCCCCGGAGACCTGCTCTCGTGCAGGGTTCACTTTCCTGCTCGATCTCCTCCTCCCATCCGCTGGAACGGGGGTGGGGGGCGTCTCCCCTGGCTTCCGCTTGGTCGAGGAGGGAGGGCAGCCAGGGAGGCGTTGCTGAACTTGGGCACCGGAGGTCCCTGTCCTCCTCTGGCCATCTCCCCTCAATCAGGGTGTTGGGTAAGCTGCTGACCAGGCGCCTTTTAAATGTGGCACTCGGATGTGACAGAGGGGAGCGCTCCACCCCACCCTGCGATACACCAGGGAACTCTGACTGCATAATTAATGAGGCTGGGGCTGCGCGATACAGCGTGAATTCTCAGCGGCCTCCGTGACTCCTCCACCCCCACCACCCACCATGGGACCTAGTCCCGGGAGAGAAAATTCCACCCTTGGCATGGCCAAGCACATCTCCAGGGGCACTGCCTATTCTCCTCCTTGGTTAACCTACCAGGAGATTCCCGTAAGTTCTCTGGACAGATCTTTATTTCCTCCCTCCCTCAGGTGACCCAGTTAAGGTTGTTGAAAACAAAAACAGAAACAGAAATACCTGGAAAAACTCAGCAGGTCTGGCAGCATCGGCGGAGGAGAGCACAGTTGACGTTTCGAGTCCTCGTGACCCTTCAACAGGTTGTTGAAAATTGCTTCCAATGATTTATTCTACCACTTCAAACAAAATGGTACCTCATTGGCTCTAAAGTGCTCTGAGATGTCCAGCGGCTGTGACAAACGCTATATAAATGCAAGTCTTTCTTTCTCCTTTACTTACATGCCGAAAATCTAAATGAATTTGACCAGGAGGAGGGCGAACACGGTGGTAGCAGGAGGGAGGAGAGACAATAGGGAGAGAAAAATAGACGGGACAAACAGCGACAGAATAAAGAATTGTGCAGAGATAATAGAAATTAGATGGAAGAGAAAAAGGCATCGTGTTACGAATAAGGTTGATGAGGTGCTTCACGGTGTTATAATATAATGACTATAACGGAAACCTAGCTTAAACATGAGCAGAAATGGGGACTAAACATTCCTGGCTACAATGTATTCAGGAGGGTTAGGGAAAAGAAAAGAATGGGGTGGATTTTATGTGCCCCTGGAGGACATGTTTCCGGTGGGCGGGGTGGGGGGGGGAACATAAAATGGAGCAGGTACCCACCCGTCCACCTTCCCACCCACCCCCAAACTCACCCCCATGATATGGGGGAGGGGCCATGGGGGCAGGCACCAACATCAGCAGCCCACCCACCATGTTAAAATAGGTAATCAAAGGTCAGTTAGGCTTCTTACCAAACCATTGGCCCCGATAATACGCAGCCCGTGTCATAAAACCTTTGGCGTGGGCAGCCGGGTGGGAGTGGGTAGATCAATTTTTTAATCTATGTTCACCAAAGGGCAGAAAGGAAAGTGAGGGGGGGGGCGGTGGTGTGGTGGGGGAGGGTCAATCTTCGGGGATGCCCTTTGCAGATCGGGGGGTGCTGGTGAGGAGGTGGCCCCACCACCCCACTTCCCCCCCACTTTCTTCCTAAGGCCTCCCCAGTCTTAAACTCAACCACGCGCCCTCACCTCCCTCCCTGACTGGCTGAAACCCTCCCTGCCCAAGACCCCGTATTTACTAGCTTCGGGGGTCCACAGGCCTTCTTCCTCCTTGCAGTCCCAGCAGTGGCCACCAATGTGCTCTTGGCGCTGCCGGGACTGTAGGAGCTGGTAGCCAATTGGATTGGCCAGCAGCTCCAGAGGGCGGGACTTCATCCCCAGTGAGGGGTGGAAGCCCCACTTGCCCCCTGGTTAAGCGGATCGTGTTGGCTCCGTGCTGAGTTTGCTTCCGGGGGGTGGGTGGGTGCGGTGTGGGGAGGCGAGCCATCTGCAACCACCCCCCCCACCCCCTCCCCCCCCCCCACCGCAATCCCCACCCCCCCACCCGTATCATTCAGCCCAAGGCCCTGTGACACAGTGGGCACTGTACCCGTCTCGGAGCTAGGAGCTCTGAGTTCAAGTCCCGCTCCAGGACCTGACGGCGCTTGAAAGTGCGTTTATAACGCGGCCAACAGCAACCTGCAAATCCTCCCAACGTAAGCCAATAGCAGGCAGTGAGAGTGGGAGAGATCCTGGTCAGACATACGATGGAAAGAAAACTGGAGTCTCTACCGTCACCAACCATAGCTCTGGATTACGTGCATGTGAAGGTGCATGTTTGACACAGCAGCTTGGACTCCTTGGGTGGTGGAGGTGGGGGGGTGGTGGGGGTGGGGGTTGGTGGGAGTGGTGGCTGGATAGCCAGTGTGGATCAGATTGGGTTTCAATCCCTGTTCCGGCTGAGGTGGAATTGGGACCCGCCTCCTTGCCCTACCTGTGGTGGAAGGCATGGGGCTGTGGGTCGGGACCTGCCTTCAGGTAGAGGGCAGGAGGGGAACAAAAAAAAAATACAAAGGAGGGTTGAGTGGCTTTATTGATCAAGGATAATATTATAGTTCTACAGGGGGATGATACTCTGCAAAGTTCAAAGACAGAATCTATTTGTTAAGATAAAAAAAACAGAAAAGTAGCTGTTCCATTTCTGAGTGTTTACTATAGACTTCCAAATAATGAGTGGGAGATAGAGAAGTGTAAAAATAATGGAGCAGTAATAGCAGGAGACTTCAATTACACTAATATAGACTGGAAAATAAATGGTGCAAAGGGCAATGAGGGTGAAGAATTCACAATATGTATACAGGAGGACTTCCTTAATCAGTATGTTTCTAGTTCACTGAGGAAGGAAGCAAAGCTGGATCTAGATTTGGGGAATGAAGTAAGTTAAGTGGAGTGTGCACCAGTGGGAGACTATCTGGGTAACAGTAATTATGATATCATTTAGGTTGAAAATAGTCAAAGAAAAGATCAGGAAAAATCAAAGGTAAAAATAACCAACTGGAAAATTCAGTGATTTGAGAAGGGATCCAGGTGGACTGGAAACAAATTGGTCAAAAACTGAACGAGCAATGGCCAGCCTTCAAAGGCCTAAATTAGCTGGGGCCAGTAAAATCACCTTCCTGGAGTGGGCTCAGGGGCCATATTTTAGTCCCGACATCATGCCCCGTGACATGCCAGTAAAATTCTGGTCTAACAGCACAAGGACTGAGAAAGAAGTATAAATTAGATTGGGGAATACAGTATCAAATCAGGTCCAGAAAGAGAAAGAGGGATAGAAAGATTGGATTAAGAGAGAAAATAAAGAGATGGATAAAAAAAAGCAAAGTTTAAAAAAAAGATTTTCAATAAAATAAAATCTCCAACAACAATTAAAACCAGAAGGAACAAGGCTCCAAATTTTTAGTAGTTAATTTTCTTCACCAGAGAGATTGTTTGGCAGTAATTAACACATCTCATCATTACAAGAGCACTTATAAACTGGAATGGACAAGACTTAACATTCTATGGCCCACTTAGTTTGTTTCTGCCAGGCAAATACATCAACTTTACAGCATGTGATGCATGTCATTGGTGAGATGGAGAGTGAGGTCTGTTTGCATGAGGCTAACGCTGGAATGGTACAACATGCACAGCAACTTTTGGATATTCGAGCCTGAAGCTGCTAATTGAGCGCCATTAGCCTCAATGCTATTGGCAAGATCATCTGAGTGCATGTGAATAGAAAATACACATTTTCTATTGTATTGGGTCACAGTCTAATGCACCATTTGCACAACTCCTGGATCAAGCAAGATGTAATACATTTGCAACTTTCTGGCTGGTAGGATATCAGCTCCAGCCGCTTGTTAACCTTTAATTATCATTTATTATTTACCTTTGGCGTGGTTAGGAGTGCTTCCATTTTGAATGCTATTTATTTTCGTTTGCCTCCTCAGAGGTGAAAGCCCAGGCATGGGTCTGCATGCACACCCGTTGTCCCATTCTTCTCCATTCAATCTGCCTCTGCTCTAATATTCGTAGCAAACAAACCAGAAAACACTTTAGAGCTTAAAAAATACACACGCTGTTTAATGTTCAGCCGCTTCAACTAACACTGTGCAGCTGCCAATCAAACAGAGGATCAGAGGTGTCTACAGACCAGCAGGAGACTATTTGGCCAGGTTGAAAGACGCAGTAAGAGGAGTTACTGTCATGCAAATAGGAAATGCTGGAACCACTCAGCAGGTCAGGTCAGAGAGAAACAGGGTTAACATTTCAGACCACTGAACTTTCATTAAAACTTGCATCGATATAGACAGATAAAAGCAAAATGCTGCGGATGCTGGAAATCTGAAACAAAAACAAAAAAAGTGCTGGCAAAACTCAGCAGGTCTAACAGCATCTGTGGAGAGAAAAAAAAGAGTTAACGTTTCGAGTCCGCGTGACTCTTCTTCAGAGCCGAAGAAGAGTCTGCTCTGAGGAAGAGTCATACGGACTCGAAATGTTAACTCTTTTTTTCTCCCTCTCCACAGATGCTGTTAGACCCGCTGAGTTTTTCCAGCACTTTCTGTTCTTGTTTTGAATATAGACGGATTTGCATTTGTATAGCGTCTTAGGATGTCCCAAAGCACTTTACAGCCAATAGAGTACGTATTGAAGTGTAGCCACTGTCACAATGTAGGAAACACATGGCAGCTAATTTGCTCACAGCAAACTCCCACAAAACAGCAATGTGTTTTCTTCCGTGATGTCGATTGAGGGATAAATATTGGCTCAGACGCCCAGGAAAGCTCCCTGCCCTTCTTTGAAGTAGTGCAAATAGGACTTTTACATCCGCCTGGAAGGAAAGACCAGGGTTTCTCATCTGAGAGACAGCAACTCAGACAGTGCAGCACTCTCTCAGTACCATCACTGGTGCGACAACCTTAATTTTTCTGCCCAAGTCTCTGGAGTGGGACTTGAGCCTTTAACCGATTGGACTCCAAGGCAAGTGTGCGACCAACTGACCCATGGCTGATAAGAAAATATAAGCATAGAGATATAATAGTCATTTACTTACTGAGACCCAGGGTGGTATCATCCCAGATTGGATGAGCTCGGTGGGCTGGCCTTACAGCGATGTGCAGATGTATTACAATGATGTTCCTGATGTCCGATGATGGGAAACGCGCCATCAGCGGGTAGAGCGGACGATCACAAACTGGTTTCACGCTGTGGTGAAACCAATTTTTAGCCTTCTCACCATATTGCCCGAGGCTGGCGGGCAAGGAGATTCCCGGCCCCACATTCACTCATTCTCTGGTACCCATTCATCCTCATCCGCACTCAGTCTATCTTTCATTTTCTCATGCACTCCTTCCTTCATTCTCTCCTGTGTTAAATCACTCTTCATGTAAATAAACCCTGTGGAAAGTACAGCGTCCACATCTGCGGATCCAGTTTTGCACGAAAATAAACCACTTGACACAAAACTGCACCGAAAACAAGCTTTGCAAATGTTGAAATGTCCACACGAGTTTATAAAAGTACGTCAACAGGAGGTGAGAGATGTCTATAACTGGTGCATCCTTTCCTCTCTTACTGAAGATGCTGAGTTTCTCAGAGAACCAGAAATGTCAGCTCAACTTGATGGTCTGAATGACACTGACGCTGATTCTGTGCAGCCTTGTCTGCCATTGCATTGAACCCATTTAACCAAGTGGGCTGGCTACAGACCCAGACTGTCAGACAATCACACAGGTCATTGTCCATCCAGAGGCCAATTGGAGTTATCTTGGTGGGATTCAGGAGACAACCTTGATTCTTTCAGTGACTGTCCATTCTGACAAAACCCTGAGTATTTTCAGCATTTCCTGCTTCATCAGTTTCAGGTTCTTTCTGTTGATTCTGGAGTTTATATGATTCATAACTTCAGGTAAGATTATAACATTGAAGTTTATTGCTAGGTATTCAAAGTAAACATTCAAGGAATCTTTATATAGTTCATATGTTGAGTTGTGTTAATCCCATGTGATCTTTGGAGGAAATTTTAGAAAGAAGGGAATGGAAAATGAGAAAACAAGGTGAAGTTCAATGTCCTAAACTGTTCCATAACGGCATTGTTCTTCCTTATAATGGTCACATTCATTTTAGAAATATAAATTTAAAAAATCGAACTACTGATTGGACATTCGTTTTGGCTTCTCCACTGTGGATGTTGCTTTAGGAACATTGACGCATGTCCATCGGGAGATCATCTGAAAACCAGAGGATTACAATTAATTTTCACCAAGCAATCAGTGATCGCACTCCCAGGGGAATTCTGATTTATGATTCAGTATTGATTGCAAGCCCAAACTCACTAATTAAAAGTACAGGTGAGTGAATTCTGAATTAGCTATTGATTAACTGAAAATAACCGCTAACTAAAAGCCATATTAACAAGATATAGTGCTGGTAGGGTTTAGGAGGAATCAGTAAGGCCTTGTTGGAGGCCAATATGTACAAAAAATATGTAGAGAAAAGGATAGTTTCTGAATGTTTTAAAGTAGTAGTCTTCCTGTAGCAGAATGGAGCCCAACTCTGGGCAAAGATCAAATCGATCAAATCTAAAATAACAACATCATCCAGGTGCACCTGCAAAATAAGAAAGGATGTATGAATAGGAGGTGAGAGCTGTCAATAACTGATTTGCCTCCTTTCTTCTCTTGCTGAAAATAGCGAGTTTCTGGGAGCACCAGAAATATCAGTGCCGCTCTGCAGTCTGAATGACACTGATACTGACTTTTTAGCAGCATGGTGTACAACTGCATTAAACCCATTTAACCAAGTGGACCGGCTACGGACCCAGACTGTCAAAGACAATCACAAAGAACAAGCGACCATTGCCCATGCGGAGGTCAATTAGGGGTGCCTGGTGGGATTCAAGAGGCTTACAGCGACTGCCCCTCTGAGTTCTGACAAAACTCTGTTTCTCTCTCTCAAAGACGCTGCCAGACTTGCTGATTAATTTCGGCATTTTTCTGCCTTATTCCATCTGTCTCGGGTTCCTTCTGACGATTCTGGTTCTAACACTGCTTTAGCCAGTATTAATCAAAGCGTGTTTCCAGTGGAAAAAGTTGGCTTTTTATGTCACCTGTTATTTACTTCCCTTTTATTGAAGGTTTGTGTAAATGTATTTTAAATCAATTCTTCCTGCACGTTGTTTATCCAGGCTGCAAGTAAACGAATATCATTTTTGAAAAATCTTCCTCATTAATCCACGCAGGATGAACTCCCCCCATCTGGTGTATGTAAGCATGCATCAAAGCCCAGGAGAAACTGGGGACTTTAATGGACGAAAGTTAAATGGATTTTTATATAACCTTTGCTTGTTTTCTATTTTAATACCGATGTTAAGATGCGTCAATTTGCAGACAAGCAAATGTTGTAATGGTGCTGCTATCGGCAGCAGTGATGTTTAGGCTGTGGTTTCCAGAATGTTCTTGTGCACATTGCCGTCTTTCTCTTCTTGGTTTCTTTTATCCTTTCAGTCTTGACTTCCTTATGCAAATTGTGGAAAAAAGCAAACGAGAAGACACTGCATAATGAGAGGAATAACATTATGATTGGTATTCTTCACTGAAAAATGTATCATATTATGATCAAAAGTATTATTTTTGAAGTTGTACACTGCTTGAAGTAATCCATGAACATCTGGTATTATATTATAGTGAAAGATAATCAGGCCCATTATCATAGCTTGAGGGGGGGATGTACACCAGGTGGTCTTAAATCTTATTTCTAATTTAACTCTCTTTTAACCTCCATCTAAAAATGAACGGCAATTTTTCTTTTTCCAAATGAAACCCAGATAATAATTGTCTTTATTGGAGTTTTATTCAATCTATGTTAACCTTTCAAAAATTTAACATCACAAAGCTAATGTGGTAATTACAATGTTCGATTGCCTCCACTAGTCGCACATCACAATTTAGGGGAGGCAGTGGCATAGTGGTATTGTCGCTGGACCGGTACTCCAGAGACCCATGTTAAGGCTCTGGGGACCTAAGTTTGAATCCCACCCAAAAAAAAAATATGGAATTAAGGCAAGAAATTTCCCGTCGGCGAGCGGGGGTGGGGCCCATCGCCGACGGGTGGAATAACGTCAGGCGGAACTCCCAACGTCACCCCGCGTCATTTGCATTTCCAGGTCGGCAGGGGTGCAGCTGAGTCAGCTGTTCAGGCCATTCAAAAAACAATTAATCTCATTAGTGGACCTGACCGTCCAACCTTAAGGTTGGCGGACAGGTCGGGAGCGCTGGCGGCCACATGAAAAAGCATGAAACCCTCATCCACGGGCGGGATGAGGTGTCATTGCTGAATCAAAAAATTAGGAGACACTTTCAATTAACGTTATGTCCGTGTCCCAACTCATGTGATGTTGTCACATGACATGGATGGTGAATGAAATTTTCACTGCAGTAACTTTTTTACTTTGGGAACTGATCTCCCTGAGGCAGCACTTAGTCTCAGGGAGATCAGAGCGCTGCGCGTGAAAGAGCGCACTTCCTATTTTAGGAACCACCCCCCCGCCCCCCCCATCACAGGAAGCGCATAGGGCTTCCCCGCGGACGTCACGCTGGGCGGGTCTTAATTGGCCCCCCACTAAAAATGGCGGCACCCTCCCGATTGGGGCTGCCAGTCAGAGGGCCGCCTGCCCACACCCGCCCCCTGAACTTCCCCCCGCAACGGGGGGAAAATTTTGCCTTAAGAGTCTGATGATGACCACGAAACCATTGTCATAAAAGCCCATCTAGTTCACTCATGTCTTTTAGGGAAGGAAATCTGCCATCCTTACCTGGTCTGGCCTACATGTGATTCCAGAACCACAGCAATGTGGTTGGCTCTTAAATGGACCCTCTGAACGAGGGGAATTAGGGATAGGCAATAAATACTGGCCCACCCAGCAAAGCCCACATCCCATGAACGAATAAAAAAAAAAGAGTGGAATCAATGCGGGATGATCCTGTTTGGCCATGTTTGTAATGTGGCCCTGCCAACCTTTTGAGTAATAGGCCCAATTCGGCTGAAAGGGCAGCTGGTGGAACCGATCTTAAGCCAATCTGAAAGCCTCTAAGATAGATGCAAAGATCTGGGAAACATTGGATGAATGGAAAGTTAAAGGGGCAATCTTAAACATGGCAGGCAGGGAATCCATGGCATCAGTTGAAACACTGGGTTTATGCTCTGCCCAATATTCATCGCCATTTCCCTCAATAGACGAGACATTAACCCATCATTGCATGCGATCCCTCAGTTTCCTCACAAACAGATTAAGATTAAATTGCCCCCCACAAGTATCTAAAAATGATGTATTTTTCAGAAGATATCTGATAGTTTAAATTAGATAAGCACAAGGTAAATGAAACTTGATTAATAAAAACAGAAGAGAAAGAAAATAAGGAAAACATCACCATGAAAAAAAAGCAATAAAGGAAGACAGGGTTGGTAAAAGTAAGTTTTGTAGTGTCCAGGGTTTCAAACTGGGGCCCTTGGAAGCTATGGTGTTCAGATTTCAGTTCATCACATTTCCTTCTCTCCATTTTTTACCTTACTAGCATCTTTTTTCTGCTGTATCCCAGTATTTGTCAGGGGTCTCCAGGAGTAGCCCAGTATTTTTCAGGAGTATGCCACTCTTTGTTCAGTGTTTCAGGAGTCTGTCAACATTCTCAGGATTTCCATGAAAAGTAATTAATATTTGCCAGGAGTGCCCAGATGTGTGTCAGCAGTAGCGGGGATGATTGTTCAATACTTTGGGCAAGTAAGAAATCTAACTGCAAAGAGTATTGAATTGTTGGGGCTTCAAGAACCAGATTGCTGGCACCTTTTTGTATTCTTTCATTGGATGTGGGCATCGCTGGCTAGGCCAGCATTTATTGCCTATTCCTAACTGCTCTTGAGAAGATTGGGGCTGCATGAGGTCAATGGGCCTCAATGGGAGGTCAGTGGGCTAGATGCATCTGTTGAACCAAACAAACTGTGCAATTTCTTCAAATACGATGTTAATATTTTGCAGTTTATTTCATGTTTCCCTTATTTTCCCTTCCTGGCCCAAGAGAAGAGTTGGGATGCTTTATGATGATGCCAAGATCGTGATCTCACTTCTGCTTCTGCTTTGGCATCACAGACTAATACCCGTATTCTACCAACAATTACATGGCTAGCGCTAGCTACACCAGGCTAACCAGGTGGATGATTCCAGATCTGAACCTATAAATACTTCTCTTGTCGCAGAAATATTGCATCATCCTGTCGGCATCTCAAAAAACATGCCAGGGGAGCAGGATTGTGCTCGACATGTTTATGGTGAAAGTATTTCCTTACACAGAGAGTGATAGACAGGTTGCTAAGCCAATAGTTCAGTATTCTGGAAGGGCCTCCTTCATCCAAACCGACTGTGTGATTGCCCGAAGTAGCTTCCTTCACTCCCTTGCAGAGTTACCAGAAGATGCTTGAAAGTGCAGGATTTGTGACGGTTTTGCATAGGCAACTCTGATAGATTAGGTTTAAAGATAGGGTCAAACTTCCCCTAGGCAATTGCCCTGCACTGGGAACCATCCAAAAATGCAACATAAATCGTAAACCTTGGATGGTTCTGACTGAGTTACATCAATAGTTACCCAGGGAAAGTTAGAAAAAGTAAAACCACTTCTAACTTCTGGGTAACTATTGTACAGACACACACCAATCCCCCCACGGGACTCTCCCCACGCCCCCGAAACCCCAGAGGATTCCCCCCACCCCAAACTGCTCCCCCCGATGGGATTTCCCCACCACCGGCACCCTCAGGGGTCTCCCCCACCCCCCAACTAGCCCCCAATGGGACTCCCCCACCCACAAGGGATTGCACCCCAGATGGGAGCTCTCCAACTCACGCGGCTCCCCCCACCACCAGGGGGAATCTTCCCCCGCTCGCCAGCCCTGACTCTCACCCCAACACCTCCCCAAGGTCCAATCCAACAGCCCCCTCCAAGCCTGACCCCAACCACCCCACCCCACGGGCCTGACCTGACATGAACCCTCACCCCAGCCCCGCCAAGGCCTGAGCCGAACCTACACAGGCCCAACCTGACCCAACCCAAACCGGTTCCCCCGAGACCTGACCTAACCCAAGCCCCTCGCAAGGCCTGATCCCCACCGAGGCCCGACACAACTTGACCCCCCTCGAGACATGGCTCCCCCCCCGCCCCCCAGCACTGAAGCCCGACCCAACCACAAGGGGACGTGCCCACCCTGTACCCAACAGAGCTGCACTCGACACTAGGCCCCAGGGGCACGCTGCACTGTCTGATCTTGGCCGGCCTGAGTCGGAAGGTTGGGTGAGATAGGATCAAAAAAAATTTGAGTTTAGGAGTGGAGTGACAATCCAGCTCACACCCCATAACCTTAAAAAAAGATTGAAAACTGTAGAAGTTTTCTTATGAAATGGAGAAATTTGACATTCCACAAATATAAAATTAATTTTCACAGCCAGAGATGTTGTTCAGCAGTGATTATGGTCCAATACACCATGAAAAACCCAGTAACATCTCATTCAACACAGTTAAGTTTCTTCAAGGGTTGTTACAGCAATGAGTGGAAGCTCACATCAATTTGGTGATTTTTAATTGATTTCCATCTGCAAGAATTTCAACAGCACACGCTGTGAAGAACAGGAAACCGCTGCCAGCAACTTCTAGATTTCTGCATTTAACTACCAGGGGAAGAATTTTCCCCTCGTCGGGTGGATGTGGCGGGCGAGCCCGGGAATGGGCATGAGACCCACTGCCGCCCGCAATCGGACTGCAACCACAATTTCACACTGGCTGGCCAATTAACAGCCGGCCAGTGTGAAAGGCGCGTAAGAGCCTCAGCGCTGCCGGGTGGGGGAGGGGTGGGGGTCGGGGGTCGGGAGGAGAGCGAGCGCTGAAGCCTGCGCGTGCGCGAGGGGAGCACAGACTGACAGCTCCCCGAGGGCTCAGAGCTGCCTCAGGGAGCTGAAGGATTTTAAGATGAGAAATAAACTTTTTGCAATATCATATAAACATGGCCCCACATGTGACCCAGTCACATGAAGAGGGACGTGTTAAAAAAAAAGGATGTTAAAAATGTTTTTTTTTTTCCTTAGTAAATGTTGAAAGCCTCATCCCGACCGGTGATGAGGCTTCGTTAACAAGGCAAAGGCCGCCCGGCCTAGTCGTCCACCCACCGGCCAAACGGTTGAGCGGGCAGCAAAAATTGCAACTTCGTTAATTACCTAAGGGCCTTAATAGGCCTCTTAGTTGACGGCGGGCACGGTGCCACCTTTCGCGCTCGCCCGTCGTCAGCGTGAACTATTTCACTCCCAAGCGGGTCAGGCACCAGCCCGCCCGAGGGACAAAAAATTCTGCCCCAGGAGTTGCTGTCAGCTTCACAGGGTAATGATGCCAAATCCTGGCAGCTTCACAGGGTAATGATGCCAAATCCTGGCAGCTTCACAGGGTAATGATGCCAAATCCTGGCAGCTTCACAGGGTAATGATGCCAAACCCTGGCAGCCTCACCGAGTAATGATGCCAAATCTTGGCAGCTTCACAGGGTAATGATGCCAAATCCTGGCAGCTTCACAGGGTAATGATGCCAAATCCTGGCAGCCTCACAGAGTAATGATGCCAAATCCTGGCAGTTTCACAGAGTAATTGAGTGTATTTAAGATTGAGATAGATAGGTTCTTGATTGGTAAGGGGATCAAAGGTTACGGGGAGGAGGCAAGAGAATGGGGTTGAGAAACTTATCAGCCATGATTGAATGGCGGAGCAGACTCGATGAGCCGAATGGCCTAATTTCTGCTCCTATGTCTTATGGTCTTATGGTCTAATGATGCCAAATCCTGGCAGCTTCACTGTCATTACAGTTGGAAAGTCTTGGAAGTGGTGTATTTGGCGCATTTATTTCAGTGCATTTCTCAATGTTACGTCGAGTTATGGGAATGCTTCCTTCAGGCCCAACAGGCTTCCCGGTAAACACCCCATTTCCCAAGATATGTTTGTCATCCTCCCAACCACCATCAGAGACCACCCCCCCCCACCCCATCATTAATAACCATCTGCTTCCAATGGCGACCACCATTGGAGACCAACCACCTCCAACCCTACATTCCAAATGCCCCCTCATGAGCCAGATCCCTGCCCCCCACCTCAGAATTGGGAACTCCCCTACCTCCACGATCTCTCTTAATCCCCCACCTACCTGTTCTTGTAGGCTCAAGGTACTGTCAAGCCGGTTCCCTGCCTACAAAGCCTCCAGGCTGTCGATTCCACTGAGTGGAAATCCCACTTAGGTTAAGCAACCCTGCTTAAATTTAAATTCTGCTGGACATTTTTAAAAATGTATTTATTCATGGGATGCGGGCGTCACCAACAAGGCCAGCATTTTTTTGTCCATCCCTAATTGCCCTTGAACTGAGTGGCCATTTACTAGGCCATTTCAGAGGGCAGATAAGAGTCAACCACATTGGTGTGGGTCTGGAATCACATGTAGGCCAGACCGGGTAAGGACAGCAGATTTCCTTCCATAAAGGCCATTAGTGAACCAGATGAGTTTTATGAGAGTTGATGATGGTTTCATTGTCACCAGCTTCTTCAACTCCAGACTTTATTAATTGAATTTAAATAAGACCAGCTGCCATGGCGAGATCTGAACCCGTGCTCTAAGACTAGAGGATCAGCCTGGGCATCCAGATGACTCATCCAGTGACGTTACCACTATGCAACCATCCCACCCACCCATCCCCCATTGGGAAACCTATTCTCTGGGTTTACCTCACAACAGTTGAGGTAAATTGCTAGAAATAAAGAAGTGGCAGATTTACATTCTGCATCAAAGTGCGGCTTACTGACGATACTCGAGATTGACATTGGGTGCAGAAAATGGAAGCATTTTATTCACTGACATTAACAGCCCCTCACTGTGACAAGTGCGCCGTTCTCCAGAAAGAACGCCAAATAAAACTCGGATCAAATTAGCCCGAGTTGCTGTGTTTTAGGCTGCATGCTCATCCCTAGTGCTTTGATTGATTCCCGATTTTAATGTCATAGTTCCACCAGTAGCTTACAGGAACAGAAAATAAGCCATCGATTGTAAACTACTGTGGCAGTTCCAGCTGTGCATTATAAACTCTGACTATAAATAACCTGTTCTGCATTTACAGGGGCTGTAAATTACAATATACAATTTAAGCATTTTGAAGGAACTGAATGCACACTCTGTTAAAGCTCCGGGCACTTGGAGTTCCTTTGTCCTGACATTGAAATTGGTTCATTTATACTGCAGAGAAACTTCAATGGATTTACCTTGTAAGTGACTCTTCTGAAGTTTAATCACATCCTCATATTCTTGGTTACATCTGGCTCTACTGGTTCGATTGTAATAAACACCAAAGTAAAACTACAGACTTGAGGGTCTATTCCTGTTCCCATGTTCCTACGTTAACGTGCAAAAAATACAATTTACACTTTTCCGGTGCAGTAGGTGTCACAAAGTGGTGATAAATTTTAAGTCACCACAGTGCACAATTGAATATCTCACTCTAAAACTGTGGTTGATTTTATGAAGTGTGGGATTAATGTTTCACACATGTGAAACATCATTACGATGATTTATACGTGCGAACTGACACTTCTGTTTTTGCCATCGCTGTAGTTAGTTTGGGAATTTATTAAATTCTAACCAGGAGCTGTGCATCTGTAGAATTATTGGAATACATCACTAGTGATGAGCATCCTTTGCTTTTGTGAAAGACTGTTGTAAGTCACTTGTGCCTGTATGTTGCTAAATAAGTAGCCTGTTCACATCCTTAAAAAAAATGACTGAATGCACCAGCACTGTTTGCTTTATTTTTAAGACTTTGACTTGTACAGTTGATACAAGCAAAGGTCACATTATGTTATAGAGTTGATTTCTCCTGGCAACTTCTCTTGGTGGACACATTTAACTTTATTTACAAGACAGCAGCAGCAGCTACACGTGTGCATCGAACTCCATAATTGAAGAAGAACTCTCCCCTAGAGATCCCCCGTGCTGTTAACCCATTGGTTTACACAGATCATGTGCTCTTACGGCACAGTATTTTTCTTAAAGCTACAGTCCTATATTTATCAAAACTATAATTACTACATTTCTCCCCCTTTAACTTTTCTGTACATTTTGTATTTACAAGAATATTTATCTCATGACATTACAATATTTACATAGGTCATGAAATTACAGGTTCAGTCTTTCAGGTGGTTTCCTGATCCGTGTGGAACGTCGCATCTCCACGACTTCAGATTCTTTCGCAAGAAACACATTCTCTGGAACCGCATTAACATCAGGCACCTCATTAGGCACAGGCAGTTCAGTGTCTTCCACTCCGACAGAGACATCGGGCATGTCTGCCCTTGGCTGAGCAACTTCACTGGGAACCACAGGTTCAGCAATTGTTACAGGTGGAACATCATTTTGTTGGAGTATCTCTCTTCTTCTTAAATGACCCACATGCTTATGAGTGATCCTGCCCTCCACTTCCACATGGTACAACAATGGTCTGATCACACAGCTTACTTTATCAGGTAACCACTTCAGTCCTCCACCAAAATTCCTTACATATGCTGCTTCTCCAACAGTAAATTGTCACTTGCGACTGTGCAAAGCATGCGTCACTTTTTGGCTTCCTTGACTTTTCTCCACCTTCCCCTCCAAATTGGGAAGTGTCAGGCTTAGTCTTGTTTGAAGATGGCATCTCATCAGTAACTCTGCAGGTGCTGCAGCTGTTATGGTCTGCGGGGGGGGTTGTTCTGTGGTGAAATAGGAAACGGGCAAGTTTAGTTTCTATCGCGTCACCTATTAACTTTTTCATTCCCGCCTTAAAAGTTTGTACAGCTCTTTCTGCCAGTCCGTTAGATGGTGGATGCTACCGTGCAGTCTTCACATGGTTGATACCATTGAGGGTGACAAGTCATTGAAACTCAGCGCTGGTAAATGCAGTACCATTATCTGAGGCGATTACCTCGGGCAATCCATGGTTGGCGAAGCTTTGGCATAGCTTTTCTATATTAGAACCTGATGTTGGTGACTTTACCTCATAAACACCTAACCACTTGGAATGAGCATTTATAATCAGTAGAAGCATGGTTCCAAGGAAAGGACCGACATAATCTATTTGCAATCTCACCAAGGGTCTACCAGGCCACTCCCATGGGTGTAATGGGGCTGCCACCGGTAACTTTTGCAGCTGTTGACATTGCACACAGTGTTTTACCACCTTTTCAATATCACCGTCCATCCCCGGCCACCACAGGTAACTTCGCGCTATCGTCTTCATTCGTGAGATTCCTGGATGGGCTCTGTGTAGCTCTGCTAAGAGTGGTTCCATTACTTGTGAATGAACTACTACTCATGCACCCATAATAGAATACCCGCTTGACTGCTCATCTCGTGCCTTCGGTTGAAAAATTGATTAAATTCATCAGAGACTGGTTCCTGGGACCAACCATGTGTCACTTGGTCTCTCACTCGAGACAGGACTGGATGACGATTTGCCTAGTTTCTTATCTGCCTGGCACAGACTGATGAGGAATCCAGGAAATTCATCACTAAGACGAGCTCTTGGGGAATTGGGACATGGTCATTGTTCTCTTGCAAAGGGAGGCGACTTCGGGCATCAGCATTTGCTATATGAATAGACAAAAGTGTATTCATATGTTGCCAAAATTCGTGCCCATCTTTGTATTCATGCAGAAGCTATGGGAGGTATCGCCTTTCCTCGCTAAACAGACCCAAAAGTGGTTTGTGGTTTGATACTATCATGAAATGTCGCTCATAAACATGGTGGAATTTTTTTACACCAAAAACAATCGATAGACCTTCCTTTTCAATCTGAGAATATCCTTTTTCAGCTGTGGTTAGCATCCTGGATACATAACCTATCGGCCTCTCTGTACCAACATCTATCCAGTGAGATAGTTCCGCTCCCACTCCATTGGGGGACACATCACAGATTAGCACCAATTCCTTTGTCTGGTCATAATGCACTCACAAATTTGAAGAATGCAAGAGCTGTTTTACTTTCACAAAGGCTTCTTCTTGGGATGACTTCCAAACCCAAAGCTGGTTTTTCTTTAGCAGTGAATGTAGAGGGGCTAGAACCATTGATAACTCTGGTAGAAATCGGCCATAATAATTTACCATCCCTAAAAATGATTTAAGTTCAGAGATGTTCTTAGGTGCAGGTGCCTCTCTGATTGCTTTAACCTTCTCTTCAACAGGATGTAACCCTTGGGCATCTACCTGGTGGCCCAAATAAATGACTTCATTTGCCTGAAAAATG
This sequence comes from Cetorhinus maximus, assembly GCF_964194155.1. Taxonomy (NCBI): domain Eukaryota; kingdom Metazoa; phylum Chordata; class Chondrichthyes; order Lamniformes; family Cetorhinidae; genus Cetorhinus; species Cetorhinus maximus. Next base: position 81,937,710 of record NC_135899.1, on the reverse strand, counting down.
CATTTTTCCTTCTCTAGGTGCACTCCTGCTTCTAAAAATCATTTCAGGACTTCCTCTAGATTAGCCAAGTGTTCCTTTTCTGTGAATCCAGTTATCAGTAAATCGTCCAGGTAGACCACAACTTGAGGGAGCCCTTGTAGCAAGCTCTCCATCACCCTCTGAAAAATGGCACAGGCCGAGGAAACACCGAAGGGCAGGCATGTATATTGATATAACCCTTTGTGGGTATTTATGGTCACAAATTCTTAGGAAGCATCATCCAGCTCCAGTTGCTGATATGCGTGACTCATGTCAAGCTTTGTATACTTTGTCCCTCTTGCTAGTTTGGCATATAGGTCTTTAATCTTGGGAATAGGGTACCTGTCCAGTTTGGCTGCTTTGTTAGTTTATCGTCCCTACAGATCCAGACAGCCTGGCCTGGTCTAAGGACAGGGACTATGGGTGCTGCCCACTCTGAGAACTGAACCCCTTTTATGACACCCAGCCTCTCTAGCCGGCTCAGCTCAGCGCCAACCTTCTCTCTCAGGGCGTATGGCACCAGTCTTGCTTTCAAGAAGCGAGGAGTTGCTTCTGGGCCTACATAAATCTTGGCCTGTAGGCCTTGGATTTTTCCCAGTTCATCCTTGAAGATGGTGTCATATTTTCCTAAGCAGCTTTGGCAGTCCCCCTGCTCCTAACTGGAAGATTTTGGACCAGTTTAATTTAATCTCTTCCAACCAAGCACAACCTAGAATGCTTGGCCCTTCACCTTCTAGCACCATCACTGGTAGTTGTACTGACTGGTGTCTATAATGAACAGTTACTCTAGTGATACCTTTTAACTGGATTTCTTCGCCTGTGTATGTTTTCAACTTGGCAGATATTTGTTTCAAATCTAATTGTTGAGCACCTTTATTTAAATATCTGAAAGCGTGTTCTCCTGTTACAGTGGTAGAAGCAACACTGTCTACTTCCATTTTTAAGGGTTTACCATTCACTTGCAATGCGACAATAATTGGCTCTGCCTTCCTAACTTTCATGCTGAATAATGAATAAATGTCAGAATTGGTTGTTTCTGTCTCTTCCACATTGTATACTTCATTGGACTTTGTTTGTTGTTTGGAAGCCTGTTTAAACCTTGCCTTGCCGTGTTTCAATATGTGTCCATTCCTGTGACAAAAATAACGCTCTACCTTTTTAAATTGCCAATCGTTAGGAGTATGATTGTTTCCGCGTTGATAAAAATTAGTTTTCGATTTTGCTGCTAAATTGTTTATTCTAAGTTTTCGGTTAGCGGGAGCTGTTTCCCGCTTCAGGGCGGAGTCCCCATTTTTTGCGCCACTTTCAGCCCAACTAGGAGAACGGTGCCATTTTGCGTCCCTTGAATCGCTTGTGAATCCCTCACAGCGCTTTCCATTGTAAGCGCTATTTCTAACGCTTTCTTAAAATCAAAATCCACTTCAGCCGGCGATCTTCGCTGAATAGCATCCTCTTGCACGCCACGTACCAAACGATCTCTGAGCATGTCGTTCAGGGTTTCACCCAAATCACAATATTCCGTCAGTTGTTTTAATTTCGCCACATAGGTAGCAATGGTCTCCCCCGGGACTCTATTCTGTGAATTGAACCTGAACCTCTGCATTGTGACAGAGGGCTTGGGATGAAAATACCCCTTAATAAAGCCTATTAATTTACTGAAAGTCTTCGAATCTGGGGCGCTGGTGGCTCTCAAGCTTCAAATTAAACTATAGGTCTTGCTCCCACAAATATTCAGGAGAATTATTCTCCTCTTTTCCTCCCCCATGATTTTGTTAGCTTAAAAGTAGAGCGCAAGATGTTCCCTATATTGAGACCAGTTGTCTGTGGCTGACTCAAAGGGATCGATTCTGACAAACTATGCCATCTCAGGTGAGTATATCTTCCTTTCTTTTTAATGAACTTAGATACTCACAATCGCTGGGCGAGGTACAGCACTGGATCTGATTTATCCTAGTCACCAGTTTGTTATAGACTTGATTTTCCAGGCAACTTTTCTTGGTGGACACATTTAACTTTATTTACAAGACAGCAGCAGCAGCTACATGTGTGCATCAAACTCTATAACTAAAGAAGAACTCTCTCCTAGAAGTTCCCCGCGCTGCTAAGCCATTGGTTTACACAGATCATGTGCTCATACAGCTCAGTTTTATTCTTAAAGCTACAGTCCCACGTTTATCAGAACTATAATTACTACACACTACAACCATTTTGTGAAGTGAGGACCTGATTTGCAGAGAGGAAAACATTACTTTGTTTTTAAGTTTTGCTCCTTTCTTCTGACGTAGGTGCCTTATGTTTTTAGGTAAATCCGTGTGTTTCATCAATTCCCCAGTAATATGAGCATGTTGCCATTCTTAAGTGAGTCTAGAGAGTGAGTGTCGGCAAATTGTGGAGACATTAGTGAGACCACACCGTTAGAGTTTTGTGCTCAGTTTTTGTCACCTTATTTAAAGAGGGACATACTTGCATTGGAAGGGGTTCAGAGAAGCTTCACTCGGCTAATTCCTGGGACGAAGGGTTTATCTTATGAGGAAAGATTGAACATGTTGGGCCTAGCCCATTAGCGTTTAGAAGAACGAGAAATGACCTTATTGAAATATATAAGATCTTGAGGGGACTTGGCAGGGTAGATGCTGAGAGGGTGTTTCCCCTCATGGGGGAATCTAGAACTGTGGGCACAGTTTCAGGATAAGGGTCTCCCATTTAAGACGGAGATGAGGAGGAATTTCTTCTCCCAGAGGGTGGTTAGTGTTTGGAATTCTCTTGCCCAGTGAGCAGTGGAGGCTCATTGAATATATTCAAGGCTGAGTTGGGCAGATTTTTGATTGACGAGGGAATCAAGATTTATGGGTAGGCAGGCAGGAAAGTGGAATTAAGGCCACAATCAAATCAGCCATGTTCTTATTGAATGGCGGAGCTCGATGTGCCGAATAGCCTTCCCCTGCTCCTATTTCTTATGGGGTTTTTTTTTGGCCAAAACTGATCCTGATCCTGTTGTCAACTGGTGGGCCTTGTACAACTGGAATTACTGGATGACAATCACAACCACAACTGGCTTCAGCATTCCCACCTGGCTCAGGAATGTTACAGCATCGCCTCCCTGGCCAAGATCCACAACCTCAACACAGGCAAAGGATTGTACGTGGAACCTTTCTGCTGACTTAGACCAAACAGACCATTTACCCATTGTCAAAGGAGAAGACCATTGGCGCAGTTTTACCTCAAAATGGTTAGTTTGTTTTACCAACACAAAGTAGCTGAAACCCAACCTCCATTTTCACATTGATATCACTAATTAAGATGGCAGAAGGGTCTGGAATCTGCTTTGTATGCAACCTTTGAAGACAGAAGCATTACACATCTGGACACAATCAAAAATTGGCTGCGGTACTAAGCGTATCTGTCTCAGTTACAGTAGGAATTCGAGGTCAACTGGTGAATGGGAATAGGTTCCAACAGAGTAGTCAGCCTTTCAGCTACAGTTGCCAAAAAAAAACTGGCTTATCCTTTCAACTGAACAATATTCCAAAGATATACATCTTAAGTACATATGATAGTCTGTCGTTTTAAATGGAGATGAAAATTCTGCCTTCATTCATATCTTCCTTGTACACTTCATTTTATTTATCAATTTACCTTTAAGGTGCCCCTCGCCTTCTCCGAACATTTATCATAGCAACAGGGAACAAGTAACCTCAAAATGTTGAACTGTTCTGGGAGGTTTTGTCAATCAATGAATAAAACCTACATAATGTAGTGTTCCATCAAATAATCCATTCATGTTAATATTTGAATACAAGGAGAACCTCCTATTTTACATTTTATAACATATAGTTGACAGTAGTAGTGGGTGGGGGAGTATAGTCAACCTTCCTCATGTCATTATGAAGGGTAATGTAGCATGATGTGGTTGATAGCTACCATCCTTCATCTGCCATGGGATAGGGGATGCAGGACAAAGAGACCTGGGTGTTTATGTGCATAAATCATTGAAAGTGGCAGGACAAGTTGAGAGCACAGTTAATAACGCGTACAGCATCCTGGGCTTTATAAGTAGGGGCATAGAGTACAAAAGCAAGGAAGTTATGCTAAACCTATGTAAAACACTGGCTCAGCCTCAACTGGAGTGTTATGTCCAGTTCTGGGCACCACACTTTAGGAGGGATGTTGAAGGCTTTAGAGAGGGTGCAGAAAAGCTTCATGAGAATGGTTCCAGGGATGAACAATTTCAATTATGTTGAAAAATTGGAGAAGTTGGAGCTGTTCTCTTTGGAGAAGAGAAGGTTGAGGGGAGATTTGATAGAGGTATTCAAAATCACGAGGGGTCTGCACAGAGTAGATAGGGAGATATTGTTCCCATTGGCGGCAGGATTGAGAACCAGAGGACACCAATTGAAGGTGATTAGTAAAAGAAACAATGAGGAAAAACATGAGGAAAAATGTTTTCACGCAGTGAGTGGTTAGGGTCTGCAATGCACTGTCTGCAGAGGCTGGGTCAATCAAGGCTTCCAAAAGGAAATTGGATCATTATCTGAAAAGGGAAAAATTGCAGGGCTATGGGGAAAAGGCAGGGGAATGGCACTGGGTGAATTTCTCCTTCAGAGGGCCTGCACAGACACGATGGGCTGAATGGCCTCCTTCTATGCTGTAACCATTATATGACTCTATGACTCAAGCAATTCAGTCCTACTGAAAACAATGCTAATTTTGTAAAGCCGTAGCTGTGTTAGGGTTTACCATTGAATGTTTATCCACACATTTGTGATGGAAAAGATTGTGGGATGTTAATCTAAGGCTATTTGGATTTGGTGTTGCTTCTGATCACTTGGTTGTGCCTTTCAGAGTGCGTGAGGACCCAGCTGCTGGGGTTAATGAAAGCTCCATTCTTGACAAGAGAAACAGGGATGTGTGACAATCATAATTATCAGAAGACATCTAGAACAATGTTTACACCAGATCAAGTCACGAGGTGGTATCTGGAGCTGGCATTATGCAAGAGGCCAGATGGACTTCTGAATCCTGTGAACAACATTCTTCATGGTCTCACAGATCACACATTCTCTGCAACTAATCTGCTTCCTACACCAACACATTTGTTCTCAGCTAATCCATTGGTTGCACTTTTTCCCATTTTACTCTTGCACAATCTACACGCCAAGTTAATTAACACTTAGCTGCTTGAAAAAACAACCATAGGAACATGAACAGGTGTAGGCCACACAACCCCTTGGGCTGAATTTTACGGCCTTCCGCTGGCATATGTGAAGGCAGGGATGGGGGGGCTTGTAAATTAAAACAGGTGGCCTGCCTGTCCCTCTCGTGTCAACCTGTCTCCCATATTACAGTGGGCGGGTAAGGCATTAGACAGCTCACCCACCCTTGGGCCTATTGAGGCCCTTAGGGGCCCAATTAATGGCCACTTTAATGTTTCTCTCTCCACAGATGCTGCCAGACCTGCTGAGTTTTTCCAGCATTTTCTATTATTATTAGCTACTATTTCATGTCAATCAACCTAGGGATGAACTATATCTTGAGCCATTTTAATATCTTTGATTTCACTGCTTTACCTGGTAGATAATTCGAAACTTTGTTCATTCTTTGAATGGAGAACATTTTTCCTCCTGGTCTGCTTTAAATTTACTTTTCAATAAATTTATCCAACTGACCCAACTAGCCATTAAGTGATATTCGGAAGGCACCTTATCTATGACGTTTAATACTTTGTATTCCAATATTTGGGTCCTTCCTCAACCCTCTCTAAACTGCTGAGAATTAGTTTTTTGTTTTGTAAATCATCCCCGATCTGCCAACTCTGATGGCAACTATATCTTCTGTGGATCTGGAAATTAATTGTGAACAGAACATTTGACCTGAGGGTGAGATAATTACAGCCAAGCCCAATATTCATGCATATGCACTTTCTAGCAGGTATTAGTGGATAAATTCATGGGCAGGAACCACGACTAATATTCCATTCCCTTACCCAGAGGCACCAAGGCTAATTGTGGCTTTTTTTTTACATCCTCCCCCACCCGCCAAAATATACTTTACTCTTAAAATTGAAAATGTGCATGACATCACAATTCAACTGTGGGAATGCAGTACAGGTCAATTTGGTTAGATATAACGCATGGTACTCTAGGATGTCTCACTCCACTTACAAAGCAGATTGAATCTACATCTGCATTATATTAAACATACAGCCCGAGGGGTTTTACACTGGTTCCAACCCCTTGGTGGACTATAGCGGGAGGGCTCTCAATGGTAGCCTTTCCCCATTGAGACATTGCGGTGGTTCCACTAAGCTTCAGCCTGTCCGTCAGCACGCTCTGGGCCTCAGAATGTGCCAGTAAGCAACACTTGTGCAACTCTTTGCAGCGTAAGACCAACAAGTTTTGGGCAGACTAAAGAGACTCTTTCACCGAGTCGATGGCTCTCTGGAGACAGTTGATGTTTGCCTCGGTACATACCCTGGAAACAACCCGCATGTAGAGCAAAGTGACCCGTGTTACGGAGCTGTTCAGGATGATCCTTGAAAAAAGCCACTGCCTTCCTTCCCAGACGTTCTTTAGGACAATCCGGAAGGAGGTGGGTGACGCTTTCTTTATTACGACCTCGGCTGGTAACTCAGCCAACTCAAATTCATAGTGCAGATCAAACCTGGGTCCTCCCCAGATCGGCGCAATTCACAGAGGGTGGGTTCATTCACAGACTGAGTCACCCCATCAAACAGGCCCCAATCTCTGCATTTTGAATTAAGGGAAGGGAAACAAACTGCGAGTGGTTGAGACAGTGGCCGGGGTTTTCTGGCCCCGTCGTGGGAGGGACCAGCCGTGGGTGAGGTGGTGCCCCAGCCAGAAGTCCATTGACTTGTGGCGGGACCGGACGATCGTGGCGGTGGGTGGGTGCGGAAAATCCCGCTGGGTGATGTAAGGGGGAGTAACTTTATTAATCTCCAGCCCCCTGACAAGAGAATAATTCAACAATTCTCAACCTGATTCCTGAAGTTGTGGAATACCTGAGCTTGGATCCACTTAAAGAGTAAAATGAGGTGGAGCCTCTCTGAGCACTAATGGGATTACTGTTAATCAGTGAAGTGTGATCTGATAAAAATTATTAACTTATTTAAACAATATAATAACTTTTCCTGCATCTGTGTTGATGTAGATTGATTGGGTCTTTGCAAAAGCTCTTAGTACATTAGTGCTTCCTTTTAGTCCAATTAACTTGGTGGAAAAAACATATCAGGGTTATAAGCAAAGCAAAGATAGGAAAATCTTTATGACCTGACAATTAGAAGGTTATTTAATGTATCCACCAATCCCATTTTTTATTGTATGAAAGCTGGCCCTAATCAGTTCCAGCCAGTTTTATTTTCTGACAAGTACTATGCTACAAGAATGTATTTGACGAACAAAATATTCTGCTGAAACTTGATTTAGAGAGGATTGTTGAATAGTTTGGCATTTAGAGATTGTTGTGCAGGATGCAGTTCGATTGGGGCTCCATTGAGGCTTTCATTGTAAAACATAGACTCATTGAAATTTTGTATGACGATAGATTTCAGTTAAAAAAAGCGAGTCTTGCATTCATATAGCACTTTTCATGATCCCAGATGTCTCAAAGTGCTTTACAACCAATTAAGTATTTTTGAAGTGTACTCACTTTGTAATGAATGAAAGACAACAGCAAATTTTGCATACAGCAAACTCCTGCAAACAGCAATGTAATAATGACTTACATTACGGACAGGGTCTGGGGAGGACTGAAACCTATGTATCCTTTCTCTCACTGTCCTTAATCAGGGTGGGTTTTAAAGAGGAAGTGTGTGTGTTTCTTAGCCCCCAGAGTGTGGTCAATTTAAGTAACAGCAGCAAGCTTTTGTAGGTTTAAACAAAGAGGATTATTTATTCACAAATTCATCACCAAATGTCTAACATTAGGTGCATTACTCAGCGCACACACACACACACACACACACACAGGGGAAAAAGTGCAGTTAGAAATAATAGTGTGCTTTTACAAGTTGTAAACCAGAAGACTACTTCATAGTTGTTTGGCTCATCTTGGAAAGTTGCCATTGTTGTGAGCTTGTTAGAGAAAGGAGTCTTCCACTTTTGAATTGTAGTTTAGATGGGGCTCAAATATCCCAAGTTGGATATCAGGATTATTGCAGGATTCCCTCTAAAAGCTAAATGTTCAGCAGGTCATGAAGTTAGGCACTTGTGGTTTTCGTACCAGCAGGTCAAATTTCTTCACAGTTGGACTTGCACTGGGGAGTCAGGTTGAGAGACATTTTAAGATATATCAGCCACCAAGTTTAAAAAGTCTTCGGCGTTACTGCCTTGGTCTGCGGCTGATATTCTGCAGTTATCCTGTACAGACTGCCCAGGTCTCTCTGGGTCTTTGGGTGATAGAAGGATTTTGGTATCAGAGGCCAGTTTTGATCACATGATCAACTGGTATTGTCCACCCAGAATGGCTTAAAGCTAAAAGCCATTGCTATATAATGGAGGTTGTGAAGATGGATGTTTTCTTTTTAAATATTTTTGAGGATATGGTGGTATTCTGTAAAGAAGGCTGTGTGTGTGTGTCCATGGGTAATTAAACTGGGGGAAGGTTAGTGAAGACAGTTTGTCTGTGGGAACAGAGAGATAAAAGGTAAACAAGCATGCATTTGTAATGAGAGGCTATGGTGAAGTTGGAATCACAAGTAAATAAATTGGGTTTTAATATTTGCATTAGGTGAGAGGTAAGGATTTGACTTTTCAGCTGCGGAATTTCAAACAGAGTTTAAGGGAGGGAAGGTTATTAAATTTTATTTGACCTAAAAGTGGAGGCAATAGGAAAACATGAAAGATTTTTATATCTTGGAAAAGTTTGGTTTAAAGAGTTGTTTGAGGACAATGGAATGTAGGATCAAAGCAAAAGGATGTTTAAGGGAAGATGTTTAGTTGAGTTGAGATGGCTGTATGTGGGAGAGATGTCCTGAGACCAGCTCTGTGTTGAGAAAAGTTGTGAATTTGAAGCAGCCATCCAGTTACAAAAAGCTGTCTATTTCTGAACTTCCTTTGGATTTCCACAGCAGAGTGGAAGACAGCGAGGAGGTGTGTGGTATATTTTATTAAAGTAGCAGCAGTTTTTGCTTTGGGTAATATTACTGGATTTTTATGGTTAAGATCAATAAGAGAGCTGTTGCCAAGTAGTGCGCATTCAGAGCAAGTGGGTTTTTTGAGGGAATGTTTTGTAATCTTGTTTCAATGGTATAATTTTAATCTGGCATGTTTAAGTTTTTTTTCTTGTTAATAAATCTTTTAATGTTAAAATCCTAAAAGTGTTACTGGGATTCTATTCTGCTGGGATTAATAGTTCTCCCCTCGTCTTCAAAATAGAACAAAAAAGTTATGATCGGTAAGACAAGTTTCCCTCTGGGATTTGGCTTGCTCAGCGAATAACATCAGCTGCAGTCATAACAAGATAGTTGATGGTTCTTCACACCCACTTGTGGTTAACTGATTTCCTGCAATTCTCTTTTGTTAAATTGCAATCTTGGAGACATGTGGTCTGGAAATCCATGGGCTCTGAGTTTGAGTAAACTAAGAACAATGACAGGTGTGAATTTCACACAAGGATGCTCTTTAGGCATGTCCATTCAAAGGGGTGATTTAATTAGGAACTTTCTGGAAGTTTGAGGAAGTCTGTGTTGAATTCGCAAAAATCACCTGACCCTTGGCAGCCATCTTAGCTACCTTATTTTAAAAATAAAAGGCAGTTCCAGGAGTTTCCATATGAACACAGTCCAGAGCCCAGATTTTCACTCCCAGTTTAGATGCACAGAGAGGGGAGAATTCCCAGCCTTGTGAACCTGACATTTAAAAATGGCCACCCGAAGTTCTGATTTTCATTCTGGAGAGAAAGCTGGGGATTAAAAGTCAGGCCCGCCACCTCCAGAATGAGTGCAGATGTTGCTGGGTACGGAGATGGGCTGGGCAGAAGGCCTGTCTCTGTGCTCGAGAACACTGTTGAATTAAGCAACAAAACTGAAACAAAAACAGCCTTCACCATTCACCCCTTCATCCCCCCACACACACTCCCCATAGCCCATCCATGCCAACCTTTGCCATTTCATGCCGCAAACAACTTCCTCATAACCCCTTTGCCAACCCCTGCCCCCTACCCATCCCCATGGCTACTCATACCCCCATGCAAACCCATACTCCTCTACTCAGCCCCATTGCTCCTCATACCCCCTGCTCCCCCCCACATCCACTTGGCTCTTTTTAGCCGCTATACCAATGTAGTGCAAACTCATGCCATTCCACACTTCAACTCACCACCTTTTGCCCTTACACCCTCCATGCTAACTCACCTAGTATCATTTGACAGTTTTACAGTTCTTTGACAATTCTTTTATAGCTTTGAAAGTTCCTTGACAGCTTTGACAGTTTTTACAGTTCCTTGACAGCTTTGACAGTTTTTACAGTTCTTTGACAGCTTTGACAGAGCGTTGACAGCTTTGACAGTTCCAAAGAGTTTATGCATTTTTACACACGATCATGTTTACTTTGAACAATCCCAAAGGGTGCCTTACCTCTCGCAAAGGGGCCCTTACCTCTCCCAAAGGTTTCCTGGAACCATATTCAAAGGGGTATCTTACCTCTCCAAAGATGTGCCCTGGCTATCCAAGTGAATCCACCAAGTTCAGACCAGCTCTTACTCAGTCTAATATACACACTCAGGGTTTCATACTTCTGGGGCAGAATTTTGCCCTTGGCGTGCAGGATCGGACAGGGAAGCCAACTGCCACCCGCAATCGACAGCGCACCGCGATTTCGTGCTGGCAGGCCAATTAAGGCCCACCTAGCTTGATACGTGAGCGACAGTACTGAGCGCTGCCTGTGAGGGCGGGGGGGAGGAGGGTGAGCATTCCTAGCGGAAACTTCACGCATGCGCGCAGGAAAGCGCTGAATAATCTCCCTGAGGCATAGAGCTGCTTAAGGGAGATGAAGAAGATATTGAAAAAATTAATAAACAACAGAAAAATGTAATAAAACGTGTCTCCTCATGTGACTCTGTCACATGAACAGGGATATGTTTTTAATTAAAAAATAAAGTTTTAGTTTATTTGTATTTGCTTTTAGAAACCTCATCCCACCCATGGATGAGGTTTCCAAAAAAATGCAAAGGCCGCTTGACTTTCTCACCTGCCCTGCCAACCGTTAGGTTGAACGGGCAGTGAAAAATCAACATCAGTTTATAACTTAATGGCCTTAACAGGCCTTTTAATAATTGGCGGGCGCACTGCCAGCTCCAGTGTCGCTCGCCGACCGAACTATCGTGCGACTGCGCGTTGACTTCGGCACGCTCGGCCAACATCATCGCGCACCATTTCACGCTCGGTTGGGTCGGGCACGCGCCGGCCCGGCAAGCTAAAAGTTCTGGCCCTGGTCTACCAAAATCCCCACTTCAGTGCAGGCATCTGGCTACTTCAATCACCAGCTGCATATACTGTGCATGTGTGAACCCTGACCCAACTCCAGTCCCGCCCCCCCCCCCCCCACAAAAAACAGGAAGTGCCACGTTTGGGGGCAAGGACTTTGGGTTTCTGCGCATGTCTGCCCTTTTTACCACGATGGTGAGGCCCTCTGTCATGGTGAAAATCCGAGCTTGCGTTTGAAGTTACGAAGAGGACATGCCTTCACTGGGTATGACATAAAGGCCGGTTAGTTCCAAGTCCCCAGCGTCAGCTTGGGGAGGTACCCCAAAGATGTGCTGGGGAACATCTCTCAGAACTTCACAAGTAAAGGTTTGCATGGCAATTGCCCAGAAGTGCAAACTTCCTCTGGACAACTGTCCTGCTCTGGGAACCATCCGAAAATGCAATTTAAATAATAAACTTTGGATGGTTCAGATTGGGTTACATCAATAATTACTCAGGAAAAGTTGGAAGAATTAGAATCTCTGAATAACTGTTGTAAAGACCCAGGCCGAGACCCTCATGGGGCTTCTACCCCACAGCCCTCGCCCTCCACTGGACTTTCCCCACACCCCCAACCCCCAAGGGTCTCCCCCACCCCCCAGACAACCACCCCCCCTATTGTATCCCCCCCTCCCTGACACCCCATGGGATTCTCCCCACCTGCACAGGACTCCTCCCCTCCCCCATGGGCCCGACTCTCACCCCCACGACCCAAACCAACCACCCCTCTACACACCTGACCGGATCCGGCCACCCCAACCCAATCCAACCACCCCCATAGGTGACCCAACCTGAGCAACGCCCCTCCACCCATAGGCCCGACCTGACACCCATCCCCCGCACCTGTAGACCCAACCTGACTCGACTACCCCACCTCCCGGAGGTCTGACCACACCCCTCAGGTTCGAACTCCCCACCCTCCCCACCAGGGGCCTATCACCCACGATGCTCAAGGCCTGATGCCCTCCACCCAACCCCGAGGTACAACCTCGCACCCCCCCCCACCCACCCCAGGCCCACCCCAATCCCCTCCGTGGCCTGATCCTCTCCACCAAGGTCTGATCCCCCACCACCTCCATCAAGGACCAACTCCCCCACCCAGGAACCCCCTCCCGGGGTCTGACCCCCCCGCCACCCCCACCGAGATCCGACACCAACTACCCCATCCCACCAAGGTCCAATCCCCTGCCCCCGCCCACCCCCAAAAGTCCAAACCACACCAAGGTCCCACCACCCCCCATGCCTGACACCATCCCCCATGCACAAGATCCAAACCTCCACCCCTCCCCCAACACTGAGGTCCCCCCCCCTCACCACACCCCCCCCCCCCACAAAGGACTGATGACCCTGAGGTTCAACCCCCCACTGCAAGGCCTGGCCCACCCCATCCTGCCCTGAGGTCCAACTCCCACCGCCTCCCCCCCCCAGAGGCCTGACACTCCCAAATGTCTGGCCCCCCCCACCCCCCGGACCACCAATCACTCCCACCCCCAAAATCCTATCCACTTACCTTGGACACTTACCTTCTCCCTGGCCAGTTGAGGATCTTTAAATTTCAATGGGACCATTAGCTTGCCTGGTTTACGGCAGCTAGTGCCATAAAAACAAGGGCCTATCCTCCTTCAATTCAAAGGAGCTGGACTTCAACACTGGGCCTTGAGGGTTTCTGCGCTGCCTGGATCTCACCCGGCCTGAGTAGAAGGTCGGGTGAGTTAGGATCGGAAGAAAAATCCTGTAAGTAATTGGGTACGGAGTGGCAATCCGGCACTGATCACCATTCCAAGGAAGTTACGGCCCTAGATAATTGGAGCCATTGGAGTTTAGAAGAATGAGAAGTGATCTTACTGAAACATATTCAATCCTGCGGGGACTTGATAGGGTGAATGCTGAGACGATGTTTCCCTTTGCAGAGGAGTCTAGAACCAAGGGACGCGGTTTAAAAATCAGGGGTCTCTGAGATTAGAATCTTTTTCTCTAGGGGGGGTTGTTGGTTGAATTCTCTTCCGCAGGGAGCAGTGGATGCTGGGTCATTGGATATGTTCAAGGCTGAGTTAGACAGATTTTTGATCAGCAAGGGAGTCAAGAGTTATGGGGGTGCAGACAGGAAAGTGGAGTTGAGACCACAATCAGATCAGCCATGATTTTATGACGTGGTGGAGAAGATTCGTGGGCCCGAATGGTCTACTCCTGCTCCTAATTCTTGTGCTCTTGTGTTCCAATTAATCATTTTTGCAATCTTGTGTTATGAAGCTAGACTTTAAATGACGATTATGTTTTAAAATGTCCCCTTTAACTTAAGGCAAAATTGAGAATTCTGGAAGCACTCCAGCTCGGAGACATGCCCATGTGATCTGGTTGCCATGGGAGAGACACTCGAACAGAAACCTGCAAAACCAAGAGATAGTTTTCACGTCTTGACACAGTAACTCGCAGAAAAGGACAGTTGTTTTTTTGAGAAACAGGGGCGAGGATATGCAGATACTGTTGGAGATAGAGAAAGCAGCTATGGCTGTGGGGAAATAGAGGGGCAGTTTTTCTGTTAACAGCCAAGCATTCCTCATACTATATTTGGTTCTTCTGTCAATCACCTTAAATCGGTGTCCTCTGCTTCTTGACCTTTCCATCAATAGGAACAGTTTCTCTCCAACTCCTCTGTCTTGATCCCTCATGATTTTGAACACCAGTCAAATCTCCCCTTAATCTTTTCTTCTCTAAAGAGAACAGCCCCAGCTTCACCAATCTATCCTCTTAACTGAAGTCCCTCGCCCCTGGAACTGTTCTAGTAAATCTTTTCTGCACCCTCTCCAAAGCCTTCACATCCTTTCTAAAGTGCAGTTGATCCATTGAGTCTCCAGGGAGGGAGGGAAGAAAGAGGTATATAAATTACCTCACACAAATTACTTTTTACACCTTCTTCCCATATCCGTGCAAATATTCTCCATGAATGGAGAAGAGATTAGTTGCAGTGTGATGTAAATATACCTTTTATACTTCTACCATTTTCTTTAAGATTTAAACATCATGACTGAACACGAGCCATCTAAAGACTGCATCTATATTTGAAAATATTACATTTTGAAAGAAAGGAGAACTATAGCAGTAAATAGTAGCTTTGTAAAGAAATCCACCATTATTGCGAATTCATTACAATGATAGATTACCAGGCAAAGCCTATACTACATTGTGGCGGTATATCGATTTGATATGGCTCAGCTTTCCAAACAGCACCATGCATTGCAAATATGGGATGATAATTTGGAGGTGCCCAATTTGGGGTCTTTAATGTCAGGTCATATTGGCTGCAGTTAAAATAAAACATTTCCTTAATAGTTATATATTATATAGGGCTATGATTCTAAGTTACCTCTGTAAAGATCATTTTTCTTATATTGAGGGTATGTGGCGATGTGCAGAAGTTATCGTCCAATCCGATTTAAACAATTAGGGATCAACATTGATTTGAATGATTGATAAAAAAAATCTAGGTGAAGGAACAAGGACATGGCAAAAGTTGGAAAGGGTTGGAGTTAAATCAAATAGCAGTGATTAGCTGGCACCAGGGTCAGGATTTTACACTCCCACCTGGCGCGTTCTAGGCGGGGGTGTGGGGGGTGTGGGGGGGGAATGTGAAATTGCATGGACAAGATTCCCTCTGGGTTCCCGCCTGCCCCGACCTCGCAGAGATTTTACACTGGGGCGGGAAGAACCTCAGGCAGGAAGCCCACCCTTGCTCCAGTTGAGGCCCTTAAGTGGCCAATTAATGGCCCTTAAGGGCCGTTTCCCAACCAGCCTCAATTTTTAGGCTGGCAGGCAGATGAAATCTCAGGGGGGAACACCCCAAAATAAAGAAAGTTCAATCTCGGGGGGGGGGATAGGGGGCGGGGCACCTCCATCAGAAACCCCCTCCTTTTAAGGCCCGGTGACATCCAGACCTCCCTCTCCCCCACCATTGGCCTATCCTCCGAGACCCCATTCGCCCCCCCTCACGACCCCCCCCCCAGTACTTCCCTACCCTCCTAGCCCTGGGATCCCTGACACAACTTTTTCTCCGGTTCTCGGGTTGGTCTCAGGCAGCCCCATGCAGTGCCTCTTCCAGCCACTGCAGCGCTGCTGCTGGAGGAATGGGAGGGCTGCCGGCCAATCAGATTGGCCAGCAGCTCTCCAAGGCGGGACTTTCTCCCAAGTGAGGGGCGGAAGTCCTGCCTTATGCCAATCAATGCTCGTTAGAACATAAAATGGCAGCGGGGCTGTCAGAGTCGACAGGGATGTGTTCACTGCCAACTCTTCAGATGGGGGGTGGGGGTGGGGGTGGGGGTGGGGGTGGGGGTGGACCCCTGCCATTCTAAAAATTCAAGCCCAGGAGTTTTTTTAAAATTCGTTCACAGGATGAGGCTAAGCCGGCATTTGTTTCCCATCCCTAATTGCCCCTTGAGAAGGTGGTGGTGAAGCGCCTTCTTGAATTGCTGCAGTCCATGTACTGTAGGCATGCCCACAGTGCTGTTAAGGAGGGAGTTCCAGGATTTTGACCCAGCGACAGTGAAGAAACAGCGATATATTCCCAAATCAGGATGGTGCGTGGTTTGGAGGGGAACTTGCAGTGGTGGTGTTCCTATGCATCTGCTGCCCTGTCCTTCTAGGCAGTAGAGGTTTCAGGTATGGAAGGTACTGTCAAAGGAGCCTTGGTGAGTTGCTGCAGTGCATCTTGTAGGCGGTACACACTGCTGCCACTGTGCGTCAGTGGTGGAGGTAGTGATGCCAGTCAAGCGGGCTGCTTTGTCCTGGATGGTGTGAGCTTCTTGAGTGTTGTAGAAGCTGCATTTGTCCAGGCAAGTGGAGAGTATTCCATCACACTCCTGACTTGTGCGTTGTAGATGGTGGCCAGGCACAGGGGAGTCAGGAAGTGAGTTGTTCTCCACAGAATTCCCAGTGTCTGACCTGCTCTTGTAGCCACAGTATTGATATGGCTAGTCCAGTTCAGTTGATATTAGGGTATTCAGCGATGGTAATGCCATTGAATGTCAAGGGAAGACGGTTGGATTCTCTCTTGTTGGAGATGGTCATTGCCTGGCACTTGTGTGGCGCAAATGTTACTTGGATTTTAAAAGCTTGTAAAAGCCTGTAGGCTGCAGCAGGAAGAAAAGACTGAGAAAGATGAGGAGTCCTCAGATCTATGCCCTGGGAAAGAATGAGTTTGTTAAGAGACAATGAGGTGGGTCTTGATTTCAATTCCACAATGATCCAAGGAGGAAGAGAGTGTGGGATGGGAATTGCTAATAGATCAAAGTCCATCTAGTGCATCTTCTGCCATCCTGGTAATCAATGTAATGGAGTTACAATCATTGAAACCAATCTCTATCAGTTAATCTACAACAGATCCAGAAGCTACACTTCCGATGGTGGAGAGCTTTAGGAGGAAAACATTGACTTTGAAACTCCAAAATGCTGAAAAGTGCACCAAGTAAAATGTCAAGAATGAACTCTTCTGGGGCCCGAATGCCCCCAGCATCCCACAAACAATTCTTTCACCTTCACTACTCGCATTCTTTATCCAGAAATGTCTCATTCTACAATGTGCTTTTGTCTATTTTAGCTTTGGTATCTTTCAGTGCAGATGATGGAATGCAGAGCATACCTTCAATTTACGTTTTAACAAGCATTCCACTGCACAAATAAATTGGGCATTTGGGTCAATTGTTCCAGGAGCAGCTGGCCAACTGTTGCTGATGTTCAAGGATGTCCCAACTGGGGGAACCTTCATCTGTAAATCTGATTTCTACCCTAGTGATTGCATAATAGAAACCTTTTAAAGGGTAAGTGAATATAGTGTCCGCTTTACCCATCCATTCCTAATGAGCAAAGTCAGGAGAATGTATGGGGGCAGAATTGACTGCTTTGAACAAGCATCCCAATTAACTATTTAACTATTATATTCTCTCTCTCAAAGACGAACATTCCTTAGGAAGGGTTTTAAAGCCACAGATCATCTCCTGTCCCATTAACATTCCTCAAACCCCCACCCCCGAGCAATGCACATTGATTTTAGGGAATGTGACTTCATTGGTGCAATATACATTTGTTAAGGTATGAGAAGGAAGTGAATATCTAAGTTAATAGGTCCTGCTGTCATCCCTTTGATTCAATTTTCTTAAAATTATTTTATTTACGTCAGGATTGAGAGATAACAAAGAAGCTTTGATTTGCAGAGGTAATATGAAACTATGAAAAACCTTTCTGTCCAATATAGCTCTCAATAAACAAAAGGTTTTATGTGATTTCTTTCAAAATTAGTTTTTTGGTGCATTCATTCTCATAAAAGTGAGTGATGACAGAACAGTGAATGGAATATTATTCTCCTTTGCAACTGGTGACAACATCAAGCATCTTCAGGTCAGAAACAACTAAAATGATCTGCTAAGCAATCCATAAATACATTTTGAAACAAGTCCTGTATGCGGCTTGGTTTATACCAACGCACAGAAGGAAATGATGGGGCAATTGTAACATAAAACTTCCCCCTTCAATAACCCGACCTTCAGCAGGTTGGTCCCTCAGACTGACATCCCTATTTTTCATGCTTCCTTGTAGCTTCTCTGTGCAGGCTTGCTGAGCTCCAATACATCGGCGCACATTCCTGCCTCCTGATTGGCTGCTGGTTGCCCTTCCAAATTCAGCCACAGGTAGTTTGCAAGTCCATCCGCACGGTTCACAGATTGAAGTTAAACAGCCACTGTTCACATTTGACAATGTAATCAGATAGCGATAATGTATTTCTCTACAAGCTGTTGTTGGAAATTAAGGACAGGTCAGTCGATTGAAGGTGCTGACCTGTGACCTCCATTCTTCAGTGTCTTGGTATTGCACATCTTCTGTAATTAGTCCCAATTAGCACTGGAATTGGAATGCAGTTCATGCGGATGCTTGTTCACTTGTACCTGGAATGAGATTCCTTGTGTATTGTGACAGATCCAGGTCAGGCTCATCCTGCTACCTGACCTCCACTTAACTACTGTAAACTGCCCGAATGAGTTTGAAACAAGTAGCAACATGAACCAGATAATTTACAAGCTGAATCGCTTCCTGCAGGGTTTCAAACTCGCGTGAACCAACTCAGGGTTCATAACGTCCTTCAGAGACCACCATTTTAAATGGGCGAGGGCCAGGTTAGTGGGGCGTAACCAAGACCACAAGATTGGGCAAGAAACCTGGAGGCTTCAGGTGGAGGCCTAGCTGAAAATTAATGGAGGGGGTGATTGGGGTGATCTTTAATCTGGATGGTAAGCATACGTTTGAATGACAGCTCAAGGCTTTCTAAACAGCATTAAAAGGGATAGTCCAGTACATCACTAAGAGCAAAGAGACCAGAATTAGTATTTTTTTAATTCATTCACGGAATGTGGGGCTTCGTTGGCTGGGCCAGCATTTATTGCCCATCCCTAGTTGCCCTTGAGAAGGTGGTGGTGAGCTGCCTTCTTGAATGAAGTTGGATACTTGACAAATGGGGTTTCGTTCCATTTGCATAGTGTATCCTATGGTTGTGCAAAATTACATGAATCTTGTTCAGCTAATCCAGCCAAACTGTCCACTGATGAAACTGTTCTAGATAAGATAATATTCAAATGCAAGGTCATCAAGGGGACTGACAGGCTTTGAGTGTAACTGTACTCTATATTTTGTCTACTTTGCCTAAAATGATGCAGAAAAATGGAATGGTTTCTTACTTAAGCTGGAAATGTATCCGCTACTCTTCACTGTTGATTTTGCGGAAGCCAGTGGCTGAAGTGAGAATCTGGTATCAAAGTGTCCAACAGTACCCTTAAACGTACACTCAATGAAAGCCCCACTTTTAGCACCACGGGATTTAGGGTGAATTACTGGCATCAGGAAGCATTGGGTGTTGTGTAATATGATTGTCAGGAAGGTATGAAGAAACTTGGAGCTGACTTACAAATATAGGACCGAGGCCTGTTACGCTGGCAGATCAGACTTGGGGTTATTACCCTACAGTGTTCAGACTTTGTGTATTCCGTACAGACTTACTGAATATAATGACACAACATGATGGACTTGCATTTATATAGTGTCTTTCATGGCCTCTGAGCATCCAAAGTGTCTTACAGTCAACAAAATACTTTTGAAGTACAGTAAGGTGATTCTATATTGAATGTCAAAATAGATAAAGGTTAAGATAAAGAAGAAAAAGTGTGCTTGTGACAGCTGTCAGGTGGATGGTACAATGGAGAACCAGGCTGAATATAGTGGGTTCAGAGGCAAAGTGACAAAGCTAATAAGAGAAACAAAAAGGGAGTACATAAAGAGACTGGCAGCTAATATAAAAGGGAATCTCAACATCTATAGTCATATAAATATTAAAAATGTGGTAAAGGGAAGAGTAGGGCCAATTAGGGGTCAAAAAGGACACTTACAGTTGGAGGCAGGGGGAATAGATGAGGTATTAAATAAATACTTTTCATCTATCTTTACCAAGGAAGAAGATGCTGTCCACACCACGGGGAAAGAGGAGGTAATTAATACACTAGAAGGACTTAAAATTGATAAAGAGGGGTTATTAGGTAGGTTGCCTGCACTTAAAGTTGATAGAGCACTAGGACCGGATAAGATGTATCCAAGGACACTGAGGGAAGTGAGTGGAAATTGCAGAGGAACTGACCATAATTTTTCAGTCTTCCTTAGACTCAGGGATAGTGCCAGAGGACTGGAGAATTGCAAATGTTAGTCCTTGTTCAAAAAAAGGCTGTAATAAAGCCCAGCAATTACAGGCCAGTCAGTGGTGGTCAAGCTCCTAGGAACAATAATTTGGGACAAAATAAATAGTCACATGGACAAATGTGGGTTAGTGAAGGGAGGCAAGTGTGGGTTTGTTAAAGGAAAATCATGTTCAACTAATTTGCTGGAGTTTTTTGAAGAGGTAACAGAGAGGGTTGATGATGGCAATGCTGTTGATGTGGTGTACATGGACTTCCAAGGACATTTGATACAGTGCCGCACAACAGACTTGTGACCAAAGTTACAGCTCATGGAATAAAAGGGACAGTAGCAACATGGATACAAAATTGGCTGAGTGACAGGAAACAGAGAGTGGTGGTTATTGGATGTGGTTTGGGCTGGAGGAAGTTTTAATGTGGATTTCAACGGGGGTCAGTGTTGGGACCCTTGCTTTTCCTGGTATATATTAATGACCTAGATTGTGATGTACAGGGCACAATTTTAAAGTTTGCAGATGATTCGAAAGTTGGAGGCATTGTAAACAGTGAGGAGGATAGTGTAGAATAGTAAATGGAAAAGGAGGTGGTGTAGCTTTGTTAGTAAAGGAAGAGATCAGTGCTATAGTGAGGAATGATATAGGCACTGGAGAGCAAGACATAGAGTCAATTTTGGGTAGAAATAAGAAATAGCAAGGGAAAGAAGTCCCTGGTGGGAGTAATCTATAGGTCCCCAAACAGTAGTTCAGTAGTAGGGCACAGTATAAACCAGGAAATACTGGGAGCATGTAAGAAAGGCACGGCAATAATCATGGGTGCTTTTAATACTGGACTAATCAAATTGGCAAGAGTAGCCTCGAGGGAGAATTCATAGAGTGTATGAGAGATTGTTTCTTGGAGCAATATGTTGTGGAACCAACCAGGGAGCAGGCTATTCTGGATTTGGTTTTGGGTAATGAGATGGGATTAATTAATGATCTCATAGTAAAGGATCCTCTAGGGAAGAGTGCTCATAGCATGCTAGAATTTCAAGTTCAGTTTGAGAGCAAGAAACTTGAGTCCCACACTAGTGTTCTGGAGTTAAACAAAGGTAACTACATAGGCATGAGGGCAGATTTGGCCCTAGTGGACTGGGCAGGAAGACTACAAGGTAGGACAGTTGATGAACAGTGGCAGGTATTTAAGGAGATATTTAATTCCTCCCAAGTAAAATATATTCCAAAGAGGAAGAAAGATGGTAAGAGGGGAAAAAGCATCCGTGGCTAAGCAAGGAAGTTAAATATAACATAAAGGCAAAAACTAAAGCATAGCAAATTGCAAAGGTCAGTGACAGGCTGGAAGATTGGGAAACTTTTAAAGATCAACAAAGGGTTACTAAAATAGTAATAAAAAGAGCAAAGGTAAATTATGAAAGAAACCTAGAGCAAAATGTAAAAACTGATAGCAAAAGCTTCTACAAGTATACAAAAGGAAAGAGAGTAGCTAAAGTGAATGTTGGTCCCTTGGAGGATGAGACTGGGGAGTTAATAGTGGGGAACGCCAAAATGGCAGAGACGCTTAATCAATATTTTGCCTCAGTTTTCATGGTGGAGGACACTAGTACCACCCCAATAGTAACAGGTAGTGCAGAGGGTATAGAGAAGGAGGAACTTAGAACAATCACCATCACTAGAGAAAAAGTACTGAGCAATCTATTGGGATTAAAGGATGACAAGTCCCCAGGACCTGATGGCCTACATCCCAGGGTCTTAAAGGATGCATTGGCTATAGTATTCCAAAATTCCCTGGATTCTGGAAATGTTCCAGTGGATTGGAAAAATGCTAATATAGTGCCCTCATTCAAAAAGGGGGGAGGCGGAAAGTAGGAAACTATAGACCAGTTAGTTTAACGTCTGTCGTTGGGAAATTGTTAGAATCCATTGTTAAGGAAGTAGTGATGGGGCCTTTGGAAAGTCAAAATGCAATCCATCAGAGTCAGCATAGTTTTCTGAAGAGTAAATCGTGTTTGACTAATTTGCTAGAGTTCTTTGAAGATCTGACAAGCAAAGTGGATAATGGGGATCCTGTAGATGTAGTATATCTGGACTTCCAGAAGGCCTTTGTTAAGGTGCCGCACAAAAGATTAATGCATAACATAAGATCACATGGAGTTAGGGGTAATATATTAGCTTGGATAGAAGATTGGCTAACCAACCGAAAGCAGAGAGTCGAGATAAAAGTGTCTTTTTCTGGATGACAAGCTGTAACTAGTGGGCTGCCACAAGGTTCAGTCCTTGGGCCCCAACCATTTACAATCTATATTAATGACGTGGATTCAGGGATAGAAGGTACTATAGCTAAATTTACAGGCGACACCAAAATAGGTGGGAAAGTAGTTGCAATGAAGAAATAAGAAATTTACAAATGGATATGGGCAGGTTAGGTGAATGGGCCAAAATTTGGCAGATAGAGTTTAACGTGGATAAGTGTGAGGTTATCCATTTTGGTCGGAAGAATAAAAAGGCAACTTATTATTTAAATGGAGAGAAACTTCAGAATGCTTCAGTGCAGAGGGATCTGGGTGTCCTCGTGCATGAATTGCTGAAAGCTAGTATACAGGTACAGCAGGGAATAAGGAAGGCAAATGGAATTTTGGCATTTATTGCTAAAGGGATAGAGTATAAAAATAGGGAAGTGTTGTTGCAACTGTACAAGGCATTGGTGAGACTGCACCTGGAGTACTGTGCACAGTTTTGGTCTCCTTACTTGAGGAAGGATGTAGTTGCATTGGAGGCTGTTCAGAGGAGGTTCACTAGATTGATTCCAGAGATGCGGGGCTTGTCTTATGAGGAGAGATTGAGCGGTTTAGGCCTATACTCGCTAGAGTTTAGAAGGATGAGAGGAGGTCTAATTGAGGTATATAAGATGCTAAAGCAGATAGACAAAATAGACGTGGAGCGGAAGTTTCCCCTTCTGGGGCATTCTAGAACAAGAGGCCATAGTTTTAGGCTAAGGGGTGGTAGATTTAAATCAGAGATGAGGAGGAATTACTTTTCTCAAATGGTCGTGAATCTGTGGAATTCACTACCTCAGAGTGCAGTGGATGCCGGGACGCTGAATAAATTTAAGGTGCAGATAGACAGATTTTTAATTAGTAACGAGTTGAAAGGTTATGGGGAGAGGACGGGAAATTGGAGTTGAGGCCGAAATGAGATCAGCCATGATTGTATTGAATGGTGGGGCAGGCTCGAGGGGCTGAATTACCTACTTCTGCTCCTATTTCTTATGTTCTTATGTAAGAGGACTTAGACAAGTTGGCAGAATGGACGGACTGGTGGCAGATGAAGTTCAATGTGAAGAAATGTGAAGTGATTCATTTTGATAGGAAGAACATGGAGATACAATATAAAATAAGGGGTACTGCTCTAAAGTGAGTGCAGGAGCAGAGGGACTTGGGTGTACATGTGCATAAATCTTTGAACATGGCAGGACAGGTTGAGAGTGTGATTAATAAAGCATACAGTATCCTAAGCTTTATTAATACGGGCATAGAATAGAAGGGCAAGGAGGTTATATTGAACTTGTGTGGGACACTAGTTCGGCCTCAGCTGCAGTATTGTGTCCAGTTCTGGGCACTGCACTGTAGGAAGGATATGAAGGCATAGGAGTGAGTGCAGAAAAGATTCACAAATTTGATAGAAGTATTCAAAATCAAGGGGGGTCTGGATAGAGTAGATAGAGTCTGGATAGAGCAGATAGAGTCTGGATAGAGTAGATAGAGTCTGGATAGAGTAGATAGGGAGAAACTGTTCCCACTTGTGAAAGGGTTGAGAACAAGAGGGCACCAATTTAAAGTAATTGGCAAGGGACGTAAAAGCAACATGAGGAAAGAGCTGGTTCGATGGGCACGATGGGCCGAATGGCCTCCTTCTGTAGTGTAACAATTCTGTGATTCTGTGAATAGAATGAAATACGTACTGAAGAATATTTTACATTAGATGTAGCTTATGAAAAGGTTCCTGGAGTAGCAGATTAATTAAATGCGCAAAATTGCATGAATTCACCTGGAGTGAGGATGCACTGACTTTGACTCTAAATAGTAGAAAATAAACCTTATCAAATAAGTTTTTTTAAATGACAGTGAATAGAAGAAAATGCCAAAAAATATATATTTTTATGTTTATGAAGCGGTGTCTTCAGCCATCCTGATTCCTAGTTTAATCTTCACTGGTGAAAAGTGCTGGGTTATCATGATGGCAGTGCGAGGAAGCAGCTTGCTGTCTGTGCGTTGGAAGAGGTGTTCAGGAGCCATTATGGCAGAGAGAGTGGGCAAGTGTGGGCTAAGAAGTAACCAAGTCTGGCAGAGGTGTTGCAGCCTATGTAGAGAAAAGTGTGGAAAAATAAGGGATTAAGGCCGGGGGGCACGTGAGAGACTGGGAGCAGAATCGTATAAACTGAGCTGGGCGGTGTGCACAGCCTGTGATGAAAGCAGGCAACAGCTCGATATCCAACGCTGGGGCGTGAAGACAGTGTTGGGATGAGTGAACAAGGCTCAAAGTCCAGTCAGAACTGGATTTGAAAGCAGAGGTAAACCAACTTTAAATTGAACAAAGGCGGCCAGCGAGAACAAAATTTAAGATAAACCTGGTAATTAAGTTACAGTAAAAATTAAACTTGCAATATGTTGAATGAAAAAAGACAAGCCCTGAGCTTTCCTGTATCCGGTAGACAAAGTTGGAATGGTAGCTGTGCTTTGAAGTTTAATTGAGTGCTGGAGGGGAAATACTGGGATGACTGGGACCGGGATAGCTAAAAGCTGTTGATTAATGGCACATTTGATTGGGCAAGGACCTGGATGTAATGCCATGAGAAATTCAATGACCTCACACGAGTGGTCAAGGTCGGCGAAAGCATCTTCAAATGCCACATTCTACCAAATAAATGCATGAGCAGCCTTGGCTGTTGCTTAAGTCACCACATCCCCATGACTCACCTGCCAACAAGTTCTATCAACCAGTTCTTATATTGTTTTTCCACTTAACTGGTGAGGTTGGGGGGGGGCGAGATCCAAGGGGAGCTTGCAAGGTATAGTGGGCAGAGAGGAAAGTAGAGTTGAGGTCACAGTCAGATCAGCCATGATACTATCAAATGGCGGAGCAGGCTCGAGGGGCTGAATGGCCGACTCCTGCCCCTACTTTGTATGGTCGTATGTTCACAGCTCGCCTCAACCTGACATTTTAACACGGCAAAATTCCACAGGAGGGACTTGACCATCTCTGTAATGGAGCATGTGACGCTTGGGCCAGGATTTTCAGCTGGGCGTGCAGGCGCGGACCCGACATGCACAAGCGTAAAATAGTGCGCGATGACATCGGGCGGGTGTCACGACATCATCGCGCACTCGCACGATGTTTCGGTCGGCGGCCACACGCGAAAGTTGGCAGCGCGTGCGCGCGCGCCGACAATTAAGAGGGCTATTAATATTAGCCAATTAATTAAATAGAACCTTTCCCTGCCCGTCCAACCTTACAGTTGGCGGGCGGGCGAATAGGCCAAGCAGCCTTTGGATTTTTGAGGAAACCTCATCCACCGACAGGATGAGACTCCCGACGTTAGTTAAAAATAAAATAAAAATTCTTAGAGCTCATTTTCAACCTGTGCCTGCTCGTGTGTCATTGTCACATGAGGGGACTTGTTTTCCTTTCTTTTGAAAACTTTATTTTTAATGTTAAAAATCTTCAGCCCCCTGAGGCAGCTCTGTGCCTCCAGGGAGCTTTCAGACTACAGCGCTCACCCTCTTCCCCTCCCCCCACCCCACACCACCCCCCACACCCCCCCCCCACCTCCCACCCCCCTCCCAAGGCAGCGCTGAGCGTGTCGGTGCACGTTTCACACTTGCTGGCCGTTAATTGGCCAGCCAGTGTGAAATCGCAGTCAGGGCCCGATCGCAGGCAGCGCCCGCCCACCTGACGAGGGGAAAATCTTCCCCATGAACCAATTTTAACGTAAACAATATATCAGAAATCCTCCATTTGTGTGCGCTTTCTGTTCACAAAACCATTTTTCCTGTTTTCGTGTTTCTGTTATTTGTTTGCATCAACTTTTTTCATTAGAAATTGCCATGTCTACATTTATAATGGAAACTGCCTATGTAAATTTATTACGCTGTAATTATAGCCTCCTCTGAGCGGGGGAGCTATAGTTCTGTTCATCTCTCAACTCCTACTTATACTGCAGAGAACCCCCTCTGGTCAAAAGAACTCAACTTCTCCACTTCCAAATTGACTTAGCTTTTGCTGTTAGACTACAAATAATATAAAATTAAAAATCAGGACAGAATGGATGACTTTTAACTGGGGACTGGATTATCTGTGTGTTCTTGGTCTAATTATTTCCCACCCTCTAACTCTGTTTCCCCCTGAAGCCTACATTTTGTTTTGATCAATCAGTATTACACATCGATCTGTGCGTTACTGCGCTGAGTGAATGTTTTGCCGACCAGAAAATACTGTACAGCATCTCTTGTATTTCATGTTCTAACACCGAGTAAAGGGGTTATTTTTGACACGGTGAGTCAGTTTTGACAGTGGAGACCATGATTAACATTGGGGGCCATGTGCGAGAGCAGGGATAGGTCAAACAGTGGCAATTATCTGCATCTCATTGAAAACAGACACATTGTTTCTTAGAGCGTGTTCTATGGAGACTGCTTGAGTTGTGTTCAAAAAGCACTGACAGGTTTGATCCCCATGTGGTAACCTCTCAAGTATTCCTATCAAACTGATTTCAATAGATATACTTCCAGACAATGGTAACCTGTTGACAAGCCCTTAACAAGCTTTCTCCCCTCCCTGTGCTGGCCACTTACATCTCGGCACATGATGCAAAAAGAAATTCCTTAATGGTGGGGATAATAGCCTTCGGAAAGCTGTGCAAACTATCAAAATTCCTCACAAGTTTATGCCTGCACCTTTCAGCAAGGGTTCATTTACTAGCCCTGGATTTACAACACTGGCAAATATTTGGGATTTTTCAGATGTTATTTGCGAGAAGGAGGTCTCACTCCATCTTTCTAGGCTGGGGAATGTTTTTTAAACTTACAGGGTCGAAAGGACAAAACTTCAGTCGTTTCCCAGCTATGAATGTCTTCCACAAAACAATGAAATTGGTTTTTAGTGTGTGAGCACATGTTCTGCCTCAATATTTTGATCATTATTTAAGGATTAAGGCAAATTAAGGAGGTGTGTCCGACCAGCCAGTAGTGAGACGATTAAAAGAGACAGGGGCCGCAGAAGCCAATTGCTTACGGTTTACATTACAGCGGTTAGCATTGTGGAAGCAGCCCCATTGCCATGGTTTCTTAAGTATTGTGGACTGTATGTTATTGGAACTGGTGCTAAGCTCACCAGAGAAGGGGGTCTCTCAGCAGTGAATTCCAGAAGTGCCAACAGGTTGGATTTTGTAACAGAAGCTGTCCCAAGAGCTGAATGTTCCCACAAAACTTCCCAAACTAAGCAGCGAATGCTCCTGATTAGCTTTCCATTTTACCCTTTTTGAAAAAAAAAAATCGGCCTTATTGCAGAATACTGTCGCTTGCAGATTTGGGTGGAGTTCATTGCTGTTTTAATCAAGCATTTCCCTTGGACATGAAAGCCAAAAGAATAAAGGTGGGTTGGGAAATTCTAAAACCTACACAATAAATGTGACAAAAGATAGACTGCGAGAGAGAACGGCAAAGAGCACAGTCTGTCTCGAACAGGCTATTTCAGGAAAATTATTTCTCGTGGGCTATTATAAACCAGCTGGAAGATTCAAGGTGGGAGTTATTAGCCAAGGTGTTTTTAGATGCCTAATGCTGTTCATTTAATCATATAATGAGATGGAGCTTTACTAAGCAGGTAATTTAACTGACACAGTACCTGGAGCTTTTATACTTGTACATAAAAACACAAGATTCTAGGTGAAAATGTTCCCTTCTAACATTAATCTACATGTTGAAGTAAAAAGTAGGGAAAACGGCTGAAGAGCTGGAGCTTGTGCCTTGTCCACAAGGCTGATAGATGGGGAAAATCATTTAGTCCACATATTTGGAACAAACCTGCTTTCTTTCCTTGTCCTCCTCCCCTTCAATTCACAGCATCCAACTGTTAAAATAATTGCAGGCATTGCTGGCGGGAATATTTGGCAAAGACCGATTTTTGCTGGAAGAAAAATATGTCCCAAGCATCACTGCTAATAAATTTTTTAAGTATTGCTCCGGAGTTTTTGTTTTTGGAAGGAGGACCGGCAAACTTGATCTGAATTTGTCTTGCACGACAGAAAAGTAACGGGATACTTTGTGATGAAATAGCGCTGTGTTAGGGTTGCACAATCCACCGATGCGTCGAGCTGCTGGTTGGCAAGGCGTTGCAATGCAAAGCAAAGCTGCGTCCTTTTTAAACAAAATGGAAACTCTACCAGCCCCAAGATGGTAAAAATGCTGATCTCTCATCATAGTCCTTTCAATTTTCTGTGTGGTGGGGGCAGGTGTTGTTCTTTAAATTGTTTACTGTAATTATGTGGGTCTTTGGGCTCTGAAGTTTCAAACCAATGATTAGAGTGAAATTGAGAATGACTTGGGAAAAGAATAATACTTGACTGGAATGGAGGTACATGCAGCCACTGTTACTTAAACAAGTGTCAATGTTATTTAAATAGCATTGCAAGCAAAACTAGCTTGAAATGGACTTGGCAGGAAGTTTGTTCTCCTGATTTGCTTCTCGTTTCGACTTTATTTTTAAACGCAAGTATTGTAGCTTAAACTCATACTAACATACAAATTAGGAGCAGGAGTTGGCCACTCGGCCCCTCGAGCCTGCCCCACCATCCGATAGGATCACAGCTGACCTGATTGTAACCTCAACCCCACATTCCTGCCTACCCCTGATAGCCTTTCACCCCCTTGTCAATCAAGAATCTATGTAGCTTTGCCTTAAAAATATTCAGACTCTGCTTCCACCGCCTTTTGAGGAAGAGAGTTCCAAAGACTCACGACCCTATGAGAGAAAAAAATTCTCCCTATCTCTGTCTTAAATGAGCAATCCCTTCTTTTTAAACATTGACCCCTAGTTCTAGATTTTCCCACAAGAGGAAACATCCTCTCCACATCCACCCTGTCAAGACCCCTCAGGATCTTAAAGGTTTCATTCAAGTGGCCTCTTACTCTTCTAAGCTCCAGTGGATACAAGCCTAACCTGTCCAACCTTTCTTCATAAGACAGCCCGACCATTCCAGGTACTATCTAGGAAATCATCTCGGAACTGCTGCTCACGCTTTTACATCTTTCCTTAAATAAGGAGGCCAGTACTGTACAGAATAGTCCAGATGTGGCCTCACCAATGCCCTGTACAACTGAAGCATAACCTCCCTACTTTCGTAATCAATCCCCCCCTCAATAAATGATAACATTCTATTAGCTTTCCTAATTACTTGCTGTAAGTACCTGCATACTAGCCTTTTGTGATTCATGCACGAGGACACCCAGATCCCTCTGAATCTCAGAGCTCTGCAATCTCTCACCATTTAGATAATAAGCTTCTTTTTTATTCTTCCTGCCAAAATGGACAATTTCACATTTGCCCACGTTATACCCCATTTGCCAGATCTTTGCCCTCTCACTCAACCTTTCTACGGTCCTTTGTAGCCTCCTTATGTCCCCTTCACAATTTACTTTCCTACCTAACTTTGTGTCATCAGCAAATTTAGCAGCCACACCTTCATCCAAGTCATTTACATAAATTGTAAAAAGTTGAGGCCCCAGCATTGATCCCTGTGGCACACCACTCATTACATCCTGCCAACCAGGAAAAGACCCATTTATGCCAACTCTTTACTTCCTGTTAGCTAACCAATCTTCTATCCGTGACAATATATTACCCCCTACACCATTTGCTTCTATTTTCTGCAATAGTCTTTGATTGACATTTTATCAAATGCCTTCTGGAAAGCTAAGTACAGTACATCCACCTTTATCCACAACACATGTGAATAAATTGGTTAAACATGATTTCCCTTTCATAAAACCATGTTGACTCTGCCTGAATACCTTGAATTTTTCTAGCTGCCCTGCTTTAATAATAGCTTGTAACATTTTCCCCATGCCATATGTTAGGCTAACTGACCTGTAGTTCCCTGCTTTCTGTCTCTCTCCCTTTTTGAATAATGGAGTTACATTTGCTATTTCCCAATCTAATAGAACCTTCCCTGAATCTGGGGAATTTTGGAAAATTAAAACCAATCCATCAACTATCTCACTAGCTACTTCTTTCATGACCCTAGGGTAAATCCAACTGGACCTGGGGATTTGTCAGCCCGCAGCCTCAACAATTTGCTTAATACCCCTTCCCCAGTGATTGTAATTTTCCCCAGTTCCTCCCTCCCTTCCATTTCCTGATTTACAGCTATTTCCGGGATGTTCTTGTGTCCTCTATAGTGAAGACCAAAGCAAAATATCTGTTTAATTCATCCGCCATCTCCCTACTTTCCATTATCAATTCCCTAGACGCACTCTCTTTCGGACCAACGCTCACTTTGTTAACTCTTTTCTTATTTAACTATCTATAGAAACTCTTACTATCCGCCTTTATATTACCAGTTAGCTTTCTCTCGTACTCTAATTTTTTTCCTCCTTATTAATCTTCTTGTCATTCTTTGCTGTTCTTTATATTCTTTCCAATCTTCTGACCTGCCACGTGTCTTTGTGTAATTATATGCTTTTTCTTTAGGTTTGATACTGTCTTTAAACTTTTTTAGTTAACCACAGATGGAGGGTCCTCCCCTTGGAATTTTTCTTTCTCATTGGAATGTATCTATTCTGTGTACTCTGAAATATAACTTTATATGTCTGCCGCTGAACCTCTATTGACCCATCCCATAACCTCATTTGCCAGTTCACTTTAGCTAGCTCCACTCTCATGCACTCATAATTGCCCTTATTTAAGCTTAAAATACTAGTCTTGGATGCACTCATCTCTTCCTCAAAATGAAAGTAATATTCAATCCTAGCATGATCACTGCTACCTAGTGGGGTGCCTTTGCTATGAGGTTATCAATTAATCCTATCTTGTTGCTCAGTACCAGGCCCAGTATAGCCTGCTCTCTGGTTGGCTCCTGAACATGCTGTTGTAAGAAACTATCCCGAAAACATTCTATGAACTCCTCAGGTAGACGCTACCTTTGCCCATCTGATTTTTCCAGTCTATATGTAGATTAAAACCCCCCATTATTATTGCTGTTCCTTTCTGACAAGCTCCCATTATCTCTTCCTTTATGCTCTGTCCTACCATGTAGTTACAATTAGGGGCCCTGTACACCACTTCCACAAGTGACTTCTTGCTTTCTTCATTTCTCATCTCTACCCAAACCGCTTCTACATCCTGGTTTCCTGAACTTGGGTCATTCCTCTCTAATGAGCTAATACCATCATTAATTAACAGAGCCACCCCTCTGCCTTTTCCTAACTTCCTGTCCTTCCTAAATGTCACATACCCTTTAATATTCAGGTTCCAGTCTATGACATGCTGTAGCCATGTCCCTGTAATAGCCATGGTGGCGCCCACATCCCATGAAAGGATTTTTTAAAAATCAGGGTTTCAGCAACAGATGACTGAGGCTTTGTTACCTCTAGACTTGACTATTCAAATGCACTCCTAGCTGATCTCTCCAATTCCAGCCTCCATAAACTTGAAGTCACCCAAAACCCAGCTGCTCATATCCATCCCGCACCAAGTCCCATTCACCCAAAACCCTAGTGCCCGATGACCTTCTTTGGTTCTCAATCAACCAATTCCTCAATCTTAAAATTCTCATTGTTGTTTTTAAATCTCTCCATGGCCTCGCCCCTTCCAAAACTATAATCACCTCCAACCTACAATCCGCTGAGATATTTGCACTCATTTAATTCTAACCTCTTGATCATCTCCAGCCTTAACTACTCCACCCTTGGCTATGCCTTCTGCTGTGAAGCCCCTGGCTCTAGAATTCCTGCCTAAACCTCTCTGCCTTTCTACCTCTCTTTTTCCCTTTAACATGCTCCTTAAAATCTACCACTTTGATAAGAACTTTTGGCCATCTGCCCTAATCTTGCCTTATCCGGCAAGGCATCTAATATTGCTTTTTAACACTCCTGTGGAGCAACTTGGGACATTTCATTACATTAAAGGTGCTATATAAATATAAATTGTTGTTGCTTTTGCCTTTGATTGGATGTCCTGTATGTTGAAATGGACTGATATCCTGCATTGTGGAAACTCTGTCCCCTTTTCCTCCACACCACCCAAATATCAGGCACTGTGCACTGCTGTTGGCAACTATTTTTCATATGGTAGTAAATACCATGAAGTTTCTGGGACAATATGGCCCAGATCAATCCATTGACCTTTCACCCTCACCAATAGTACACTTGTGTGGCTTATTTTTGTGTGACACCACGGTGTCAACATCCTGTCATACATCCTCCAGACATTTGGCACAGTGTTTGACCTTATCAGGATTGTAGACTGGAATATTATAAAGAAAACTTCGTTTGGGATATACTCTTAACCAAGTTCATTAAGTTGCTTACATAAAGATGAGGTAATTTTGAACTGTTAATGACCTTGACCTCAACCTACCAATTGCATTTACATTTTGCAAGATGCATTCAATCAAAAGAGGCAAGGAGTTTATAATGAGGGCCTTTGGACACAATTTCATGTTCCTTGTGGTGTTGTATACAAATTCAGTGATGTGTATAAAACAATGTTTTTTTTTTTGCAAACAGACTGTCAGCGGATTCCAGCTTTATTTGTAACAGTAAAAAACCAAGCACCTTATAATTAAGGCAGTGCTCCTTTGAGTTTCATAGGCCTGACTTCCCAAATGGGCAGGTGGAGATCTGATGGTCTGAAAGGAGCTTTCAGCTGGTACCAGGGTCTAAATGATGGCTTATTGCCACTTTGCAGTTACGCCAGCTGTCACCACCCTCCTTTATTCCAGTGCTGCCGGATGGGGGTATCAGTGGGGCAATATTATAGATCTTACTGCCCATGCCAAGAAAAAGTCAAAAACTGTATCATTGTAAACACTTTGGTGAAGAAATAGTTAATTTAACATCTCTCCTTCAGGTGGATTAATTTTTTTATATAAAAAAGAGGAAATTGAAAGCTGCTGTGAAGAAACACAATTCTCGCTGCAAAGGAACTTAGCAATGATTTCCAATCAAAACGTGCAGACAGATATTTTATAAATTAAATGAGTGGGTCTATGATTCATTAATTGGCACAACGCTGCCTACTGTAAAGACAATAAACGTCAACGTTCATTTTGTCCAGTCCTATGTTGGTAAACTCATTTTCAACACGGCATTAGGTGTGTTTCTGTGCAGATTACGTCACAGAAGAGGAAAGCTAAGACCAAAATATTGTCATGGTGTGTTGGGTTTCCAAAGAGAGAGAGTGTGGTTCCATTCAATCTGTACGCTTCTGAAAACCTCATAGTACTTTAGTTCCAGTGCACATCATAAATATTTCATGTCAGGTTGCGTAGGGCTTGGACGTCTCCAGGTACCAAACACGCATGGAAGATGGGAAGACATTGATGCGCGTAAAGCTAATGTTACTGTTGCTGGTATCTGTCAAACTGTAAAAGTCTGTCGGTGATTTCCCTTCATCCACCATATGTACAAGGCTTGAGGTTGAGTTTTATCAATGACAACATATTTTTGCTCCTGGCTAGAAACTGTCACCAGCAAAACTCATCAGCATCAAAACTAGGCCACTGGGCAGGGTAACAAAAATGGAAGCTGAGTTGTGAGATGCTGAGACTTTGGGCCATGGCCTTTGCCTGTGAAACTTTGCGTGCGAGAGTTTGGAAAGCTATCGTGATTAAGAAATCTGCTGGCTTTTTTTTTTAACTATTCATCCAGTATTGTGCATCAGCCCAGTGCAGCGGTTAAATCTGTGTTTTCACTCTTCCTGTCCCCAGTATTATTCACAGGGCTCTTCTAATTATTAAGATTCAATGTCATCCAAAATGCTGGGGGCTGAGGGGGTGGGGAGGGACGGGGGAGGAAGCTGTGTTGACATTGCCAAAGGAGCCAAACACTGTCATTCTTAAATATCATACACAATGAGTAATTTGACACTTTCTAGGGCCTCTAGTTCTGCCTCCTGCTTTAGAATGTTGGTTAGAGATTTATTGGAACAACCACTCTGTGTAGAATCTCCCCAGTGTGATAACATGAAATAGTGCTCTAGTGGGCATCACCAGTGGTATCAAAGGACTGAAGGGAGTTGTGACAACTCTAAACTAAGAATTTTTGATGCATAAAACAAAAAAATAAGGAATGATTGAAACACTTTAGGAAATGCATGGACATCTCGTATCATTGATACGAGGGGAGATTTACCCACTGATGTCCCGCCGCCTTCTATTTTAATCTCCTCTTAACTGGACTCCTGAAAGAAACAAGATTCTTCTTTAATATGCAGATTAGAGTCTGATAATGTCAATGAACCCTGACTGCAACTTTAACTGGTGGCCTGAGGTGGGATGCATTGTGGCTTTCCATCTGGGAAGAGGACCCGGAGCCAGAACAAGTACACATGCAAATAGATCATTTTTCAAAACTTTACTTTACTTTCCCTGTGGAGCCTAGAGAAGCATGAGTACTGAGTACAGGTGTGAGCATCAGGAAAGGATTTATTGGCTTTGGAAGGAGTATAGTAAAAATTCACCAGAAGGCTAATGGTGGCATGTTACAGTTCACTGGGGGAATCCGAGTTGATGTGGCAGCATGCACTTCTACATGTGTGTGGCAGGCAAAACCAAGCATCGGCATTGTAGTGGTCGATTGTTCCGTATTTGATTATGTGAGTCTGTTACTATTGATGTTCATTGTGCTTGATTAGATAAGCCTGGGTATGGAATCAGAGAAAAGTAAACAAAGCTGTAGAAGGAGCTGGAAACTAGAGCTGAAGCATGGAGTAGACATTTTAAAACACTGTGAATAAAACCTGTTACAAGAAACCAGTGTCATCTCTGCATGGATCCAAGATTTAAAATATACAACAGCCTGGAACTATGGATAGTCATGGAAGAGGCTTCGTCATTCTTTCCATCATATGGCTGACAGGAATCTCTCTCAGTCCTACCAACTGCCATTGGTGTGCGTTGGAATGTTTGGCTGTCATTAAAAGCACCTTCCTTGGACATCAAGTCCTGGAATGGAACTCACACCCAGAGCTTCTGGCTTAGAAGTAGGGTCGCTACCCATTGCACCACAAGGTTTCCATACCAGAATGTTACCAGAGCTCTAAGAGTTAGATTATGAGGAATGAGACATTTTATAAACTAGCCTTTCATTTCCCTGGAATATTTCCCTGATTTGTTTGAGGTTCTGATATCATCGATAGAAAGAAACATTTTCTGAAGGGGTGGGTGGGGGTGAAGTCTAGGACAAGGGGGCAAAACCTTAAAATCAGAGCCAGGCCTTTCAGAGAGTGGTTAGGAAACACTTCTACACCGAAAAGGTGGTAAAAGTGCGGAATTCTCTCCCACAAAAAGCAGTAAATGCTATCTCAATTAATCATTCTAAACCTGAGATCGATAGATTATTGCGAATTAATCCAGGGCTTTAAGGGCTATGGAGCCAAAGCAGGTGGATGGAGCTAGGATACAGGTCAGCCGTGATCTCATTGAATGGTGGGCGGATCAGACTCAAAGGGCTGAATGGCCTCCTCCTGTTCCCATGTTCCACAAAGAAAGTTTGAGTTGCTCCCCACCCACCCGACTGCCATGCTCTCCACCCTCCCTTTCAAATTGTGAAACTCTTCTGAAACCCGACTTACCTAAGTGAAGGTTCCTTGGCTTGGAGCTTCCCACCACTCAATATTCCTCTCCTGCCCTCAGACCAATTGGCATTTCCTGCTGCTGTTGGGCATGCCGCTAACCAGGGATATGCAGATGAGGTCGAGGAATTAAGATCTCCTGAGGTCATGTGGATGAGGTACTCACCTTAGGCTCCCTCTGATCCAGTTCCCACCCCAATTTAAAATTGGACCTTTTCTATTGGTAGAATAAGGAATGCGTCCCCCTGTTTATGATTCTAACATATTTGTTAGTTATATAAGGAAAGGAGAGAGAGAGAGAAAACAGTGAACCACAGGCCAGTTAGCCTAACATCAGTTGTTGGGGAAATGTTCGAATCTATTATTAAGGAAGCCTTAACAATGCACTTAGAAAAGCATAGTATGATTACAATCAGTCAACATAGTTTTACTAAAGGGAAATCTTGTTTGATAAATTTTTTAGGCCTGAATCTTCGGTTCAGCGAGCGGGGGCGGGGCCCGCTTGCCAAGGTGTAAAATGATGCGAGATGACGTCGGGTGTGTGTCCCGATGTCACCGCGCATCATCTAGGTTTTCAGTTCGGCAGGCGGGCAGCTGGCTCAGCCACGCTCGCCGAACTGTCAAAGGCATATTAAGGCCATTTAAAAAGGCAATTAAACAATTACCTGAGCTGCCCGTCCAACCTTAAGGTCGGTCGGGCAGGCAAAGAGCCCAGGCGGCCTTCGCATTTTTCGTGGAACCTCATCGACGGGCGGGATGAGGTTTCATGAATGATTTTAAATTTTCACACAAATTTTTATTAAAATTAATGCATGTGTCCCAGCCCATGTCATAAAACGAGGGGACATGTCATAAAAAATATTTCTCGACTTTATTAACCTTTTAAAACCAAGCACCTCCACGTCTCAAGGAGATTTCTGCGCTGTTTCCCGACTCAGGGAACTGCCCCCCACCACTCCCCCCCACCCCCGCAATGCCTGCACAGGGAGCGCACGGTGTTTCCAGGTGTACATCATGCTGGGCGGGCCTTAATTAGCCTGCCCACATAAAATGGCAGCGCGGACCCAGTCAGGGGCGCGGATTGGGTCTGCGCCCGCTCCCGCACAACCCCTCCGACAGGGGGAAAATTCTACCCTTAGAGTTTTTTGAGGATGTGACTTGTAATATAGATAAAGGGAGAACTAGTAGATGTAGTGTACCTGGATTTCAAAAAGACATTTGATAAGGTGCCACACAAAAGGTTACGAGGCAAGGTAAGGGGTCATGGAGTTGGGGGTAGTATATTTGTATGGATAGAAGATTGGTTAACAGATAGGAAAGAAGAGAGTTGGCATAAATGGGGCTTTTCAAGATGGGAGTGAATAGTGGAGTGCTGCAAGGATCAGTGCCAGGGACTCAACTATTTACAATCTACATTAATGACTTAGATGAAGAGACAGAGAGTCATGTATCAAATTTTGCTGATAATACCAAGCTAGGTGGGAATTTAAGCTGTGGGGAGGATACAGAGAGTCTGCAAAGAGATATAGACAGGTTAAGTGAGCAGGCCACAAGATGGCAGGTGGAGCATAATGTAGGGAAGTGTGAAGTTATTCACTTTGGTCATAAGAATAGAAAAGCAGAATATTTTTTATAAGGTGAGAAACTTGTGCTGATGTTCAAAGAGACTTGGGTATTCAAGGAACAGAAGAAGTTAGCAGGTGCAGCAAGCAATTAGGAAGGCAATTTGCATGTTGGCCTTTATTGCAAGAGGATTGGAGCGCAGGAATAAAGAAGCCTTGCTACAATTGTACAGGGTTTTGGTGAGCCCACATCTGGAATACTGTGTGCAGTTTTGGTCTCCACATTTAAGAAAGGATACACTTACATTGGAGGCCGTTCAACCAAGGTTCGATAGACTAGTCCATGGGATGAGGGGGTTGTCCATGGGATGAGGGGGTTGTCCAATGATGAAAGGCGAAGTAAATTGGTCTTAGATTCTCTGTAGTTTAGAAGATTGAGAGGCAATATCATTGAAACCAGCAAAATTGCGACGGGGCTTGATAGGGTAGACACTGAGAGATTGTTTCCACTGGTTGGGCAGTCTACAGCAAGGGGGCACAGTCTCAGGACAAGGGGCCAATCATTTAGAATAGAGATGAGGAGAAACTACTTCACTCAAAGGGTTGTGAATCTTTGGAATTCTCTACCCCAGGGGGTTGTCGATGCTCCATTGTTGAATACATTTTAGGCTGGGATAGACAGATTTTTGGTGTTGCAGGGAAATAAGGAACGGGGGAAGTGAGTGGGAAAGTGGAATTGGAGCCCAAGATCAGCCATGATCATATTGAATGATGGAGCAGGCTCGATGGGCTGAATGGCCTACTCCTGCTCCTATTTCTTGTGTTCTTGTGCTTTTATAGCCCCCAAGGACATGAACTTAAAGAAATTTGCAATAATGTGATGTGGTTAGTGACTTTGAAAGCGATTGACAGTTCATCTCTGCCTACAATGCTTGATATTTGGGGTTCTGGTAAATTGCTCCCATTTTTTTCCTTGTGATCGATACAGTGAGTGAAATTTTGCCAACTGGGATGGCTGAAGGTAATTAAATGTTATGCATGTGGGCTGTATTTGGCATGTTTTTATATAGCGTCTTATGTAATGTGTGCTCTGAGGACTGGTGATACTGAAGCTCATTACTTCTGTGCCTTTCTTAACATCGTCAAATCATCTGTGTCACCATTAATGTAATAGTTTCATGCCACTTTCACAAGGCAGTTGTAAAAATAGCTTTTTTCTGCTTTCCTAAAGGGAATTCCAAGTGACAATTGCATGCCATACCTACATCGCTGTTAAGAATCAGTATCCAAATCTTCAGCAATCTAGCTTTTGTCTTTTGGTTAATTAGTGCATTAATTTCCCTCTCAACATAGTTGAATTTATAATCTTCAACAATTCAACTAAATTAAACTGTGGGTGTCTGTGGACAGAGAAACAGAGTAAACCTTTCAGGCTGTTGACCTTTTGTCAGAACTGGAGAAAGTTAGAGATGCATTCTTTTTTAAAACTGTATTTCCAGCATTCTTTGTGATACAGACAGAGAGGTTAATTTAAACAGCACTACTTCCTCCTCTTACCACCCATCCGTAAACAGAAAGGTGTTTTGATTTGCTTCCCCCTTTATAAGCGGTGGGGTATTTCCTAACCCCTCAGTTTTAGAGTGGTCCAACTTTCTATTAACAGCCCTACTGCAACTTGAGATAAGATGAACTCAAAGGGTTAGTTTATTTGCACACACTCAAATGTGGAAGAGGGTCGCAACATTGCCTCCTTTGCATTCACACAGTAAAAGAGGGATAGAGAAAAGAAAGATTTACAGTGCAGAGACCACAGAGAAAATAATTATTGTTTCACATGTGTTCCAGAGTCCAGAATCAAAGTCCAATGGAGTATTTCTTCACGGAGGTCAGCGGGTTGAAGACCAATGCTGGATAATTCACTTTTCTGGTGGTGTTGGCTTCACATGTTGAGATAGGCATGAAGAGATGAATCAGTCTTCTAGGCGATGGCACAGAATTTTCAGCAGAAGCAGTGTAGATGGGGTCAAGTGTCAAACCTGGACCAGGGCTCCTTGCCTGGGAGGCTGCTAGTCAGATGGTAAAAAGGCCGACTGAGACTTTGCAGTTCAGCAAGACAATATTACTGGCTCTGCAACCAGAGGCTCATGTCACATGACTCCCACCTCTCCACATTACCTTTAACAAAGGGCGTGTATCCCTCGTCTGGGTCCCCGAGATTGTTTAATGTCTCATTAAGAATTGAAAGGAAGGTTGCAGGGCCCTTTGTCGTGGCAGACTCCTGTTGGCCAGCCTGGGTTATGAAATGCAGACGGCCTTTGTATAGCTCTCTTTGAATTTGGTCTGAGCAGCCCACAGGGGGTCACTAGTGTCTCCACAGGGAGAACAATGTGCGAGTTTCCCCGATACTGCCAGGTAGCTTCTTTTGTTCGAGGTCATGGACAGACATAGATTCAGCCATTTTAGGTCCTTGTCCAGTTTGAAATTTTTAGAGATAGCAATGAGCTATATGTATGTGTTATATAAAAAAATACAGGGTGAGGTCTTAGTCCCTCACATCCGTTTTTAATTCCGCTTTCCAATATCTGCAGTATATTTGCTTTTGAACAACGGCTCCTGAAACAATCGTTACGGTGAAAGAGGTGAGAAAGAGACTGTGTGGTTTTAAATCAAGGTGGACTGTGTTGCTTTGTGCTAGATAGCCACACCCTGTAACAGCAGATTCAGGAGCTATTGGACCTGTTTTACTCTGAAGGCCTTTTCCCTCAGCTGCACTTGGGTTAATACTGTCAGCATCATCAGTTGAGCTAAATTGGGGTGTCTGGCTCAATCATACCGAGATGGCTCTAGTCTCTTTTGTTCTACAGACAACTGAATTCTTCATAAGGTTTACAAAATGTGGCTGATCTTTAGTTTGGATGCCATCGGACATTCGATGCTGTCAAACCTCTCCGGGTTGGCGTAGAAAAAATCATGGTAACAATTCCCTTTTCCCAAAGGGAATATCCGGCTTCACACATAGTCCTGGGCATGTGAATAGCTCCTTTGTGTCAGCAGAATGGAACGTTGCAGACTGCACAGACTGCAGCAGAAATAAACATGGAAAAGTTATCAGCCAACCCAAGAAGTTATCACACCACCAGAGGCCTTCGCCGCCTCCTGAACATTTTTCCATCGTTCCACGTAGCTGGAAATTAGGCCAGGCCGAAACTGACTTTAAGCCCAAAGAGAATAAAGGCATTTCAAATCTCCCGGTTTATTCTGCTCTGTGGGTTATAGCCTTCCCCCTGAAGCTGAGGGTTATTGCGAACGCAGTGAAAAGCCGTTTTGTGTGATTGGCAGCAAATTCCATCGATATGCAACTGCAATAATATTCACAAACACAGATTGTATTTTGCTCCTACTTAAAGGCCCTGGCAGTATAATCAGCCTTCCAAGTCTAATTCATTTTGTGTGATTAGCTCCTGAGTGAACCTGGAAAGCCCCAGGTGGATTGCCTAACTCTTTTGGCTTATCACAGTTAAATTGCTGTAACTTTGCTGAAACATTACTACCTAGAAATACAAAGAAATACAATACAGAGAAAGGATAAGGGTGTGCAGTCACAGTGTGATGTACAAACACGTCAGTCAAACAGCTGCCTGCCTCTGTGGTCTGCACAGTATGCGGTAACTCACAATTTTACCTCGTTGTTCAGTTAGCGTTATCAACCAATTCATTTGATCAAATTAGCATGCCACAAGGACAATCGTACTAAGTGGATTCTGTTGCAGTGCATGATGTAATGAAGAATTACCAGTTTCTCTAAAAGCCACGCTATCGGGCTCCAGTGCACTGTGCCTGGATTTACTGATCTAAAGGCAGCAACAAGAGAGTGCCAACGAAAGCTGGTGCCACATTTTCACACCCCCTTTCACCTGTTTTCACACCTGTTGCAGTGAAAAGGATCGAGGCAGAATTTGTGGAGGCCTGAGGGTGAATTGTTCGTTCAGTTCGGTGGCCGGGGGCGGGGTGGCGGTTTGGGGAACCGTGCAATGTCAGGAGAGTCCAGAAGAAGGGAAAGGGAATTGAAACAACCATAAACAGTCAGGCTCCTTTAAGTAGGAGGATAAGAATATAAGAAAGAGCAGGAGTAAAGGCGTACAGAGCAGGCTTGAGGGGCCGAATGACCTACTTCTGCTCCTATTTCATATGTTCGTTTGTTTGCAGCTTACCTGGTCATTTTCACATTGTGGCAGCTGGCTTTGTGCAATTTGGCTGCAATATTTTTACATCACAACAGTGACTCGGCGTCAGAAGAGAAGTGCTTTGTTGGCTGTGAGGAGTTTGGGCTGTACTGAGATTATGAAAGGCCTTTCTTTCTTCAGCTCCTAGCAAGCTCCAAATTTTTGAACATCAACAATCACGCCCAAAAGCCCAAGAGTACTTTTAGTTGTACTGCACAGTAGCATGTGTCAACCAGACAATTTGGATCCTTCCAGATCTCATCTTGATAACCAAGCACATTAAACTTGAGCCTAATCCAGCTGAATGCAAAGTGTTGGCCCCCACTCCAGTTAACAGTGCAGCCATTGACTCTGTGCCAGCTTAACTTTTCTTCCACATGGCCACAGGAAATAAGGAATCTGAAATCTGGAACAATCATTTATTCTTATTTTTCCCTTCAGTGTGATCGTGCTGACTACTTCTTTTTGCATCGTTTAAAGGCAGCCTGTGGTTACCAGAGTGACAAAACCCAGAAACCGTTTGATAAAGTCTTCAGATAAATCTCCACTTATTGTAGGACTCTAATGCCTAAACATTAGAAATCATAAGGTTCATGAGGAGGCCACAAAGGAAGATGGTTGTCATTGTTGAAGGTCAATCACCTCAGCTCCAGGACATCACTGCAGGATGTTCCTTAGGATAGTGTCCTCGGCCCAACCATCTTCAGCTGCTTCTTCAATGACCTTCCTTCCATCATAAGGTCAGAAGTGGGGATGTTCGCTGATGATTGTACAATGTTCAGCACCATTCGCAACTCCTCAGGTACTGAAACAGTCTATGTCCAAATGCAGCAACACTTGGAAAATATCCAGGCTTGGGCTGACAAGTGGCAAGTAAGATTTGCACTAGATAAGTGCCAAGCAATGACCATCTCCAATAAGATAGAATCTAACCATTGCTCCTTGACATTCAATGCCTTTACCTTCACTATCAACATCCTGGGGGTAACCATTGACCAGAAGCTGAACTGGACCAGCCATATAAATACTGTGGCGACAAGAGCAGGTCAGAGACTAGGAACCCTGCAGCAAGTCACTCACCTCCTGACTCCCCAGAGCCTGTTCACCATCTATAAGGCACAAGTCAGGAGTGCGATGGAATACTCTCCACTTACCTGGATGAGTGCAGCTCCAACAACACTCAAGAAGCTTGACACCATCCATGACAAAGCAGCCCACTTGATTGGCACCCCTTCCACATACATTCACTCCCTCCACCACTGACAAACAGTGGCAGCAGTGTGTACCATCTACAAGATGCACTGCAGGAACTCACCAAGGCTGCTTAGACAGCACCTTCCAAATGCACGACCGCTACTA
This sequence comes from Cetorhinus maximus, assembly GCF_964194155.1. Classification (NCBI taxonomy): domain Eukaryota; kingdom Metazoa; phylum Chordata; class Chondrichthyes; order Lamniformes; family Cetorhinidae; genus Cetorhinus; species Cetorhinus maximus. The sequence goes on along the minus strand of NC_135899.1, from coordinate 81,894,504 downwards.
TCTAGAAGGACAAGGTCAGCAGACACATGGGAACATCACGACCTGGAAGTTCCCCTCCAAGTCACTCACCAACCTGACTTGGAAATATATCGCTGTTCCTTAACTGTTGCTGGGTCAAAATCCTGGAACTCCCTCCCTAACAGCACTGTGGGTGTACCTACACCACATGGACTGCAGCGGTTCAAGAAGGCAGCTCACCACCACCTTCTCAAGGGCAATGAGTGATGGGCAATAAATGCTGGCCTGGCCAGCGATGCCCACATCCTGTGAATGAATAAGAAAAATTCAGCCTATCAATGTCAGTTGAAGAGCTATCCAGCCCAATCAGACCTTCCTACACTCACCCTGCAGCTGTCGGGCTGGGATTTGAACCCATGTCTCAGAAGCATTAGTCTGTCCGAAAGCCTGTTCAATAATAATTTTTTTTAAATTCCATACTATGCTATAATTACGTCAAAGAGAACTGAACCTCTTATAACTAGGACAGGCGTCGAATGTGTCGGCTATGATCTAGGTGAGGTATATGAGTATTTTGAAACATGGCCTGAGGTTAAATGGAGTTTGCTGGGGAAGAACTTTGGATCTCAGGTTCCCAAGCGCTCCATCACGGGTGCACTTTACATCCCATCTGAGCCAGTTGTGGATATTAATAGAGATTTATTGTTGTGATTAGTCAACAATGCCTTTATCATTGTGTCATGCAACTACCAGCTGGTCGAAGACCAGGCTGACCAACTGTCCCATATTTTAAGGCTATGTCCCCTATTTTGACTGTTTGTCGAGTCTCTCCCTAAGGGGTGTCTTCTGTCCTATGTTTCTAGGACAGCCTGTGGAAAACTGATCCTGGGAGTGTGCCTGAATGATTCGAGCAGAATTGCAATTGATTGGGTCAGCCAGCAGAGAGATGATAATGCTGTGACTCAACAAGATAAGTCGTAAGTTTTAGTTAATTTTAAACACCCCCAACCCTGCTATTATGGTCTCAGCACTTGCCGCTCTCCCCAGCCCCTCTCAAGATGAGCCTTCTCTCTCTCCCCCAAGTCCCACGATCAAAGTGTTCCTTATTTTATTTCATAAGAGCTGGCCAACCTGTAGAAGATGGGCTCAATCTTGGCTCCTTTTTGTCTAGTAATTCCTATTTTACTAAGTAGTTGATTGCGATGCGACGCGCCACACTGTCACTTCTTCACATTCTCTGCAACATATGCCCCATTCTGCATGGCATATTTCTAAATGCTAGTAACCTCACAGGAAGGAAGATAAACACGACACTGGCAGTTAGGCTTCATTTTACGCAATATGGGTGCAAAACCCACTGTGCCAGCCAAAAGAAACTTGAGCTCACTGCAGCCCGATAACTGAAAGACACAGATGATGTCAGGGCACCGGGCAAGCTGGCATCACCAGATGTGAAAGGCAGTGATTCTTTTTTCTCCATTCTCCACTCACAATGTTGGCATACACCTCCAGATGGATTATATATCCCTTTACAAAACAGTGTTGACACTTTACATCAATATTATCAAGGCTGATGTTATTGGATCATAATTACCGGCGTGTCACTTTCTTAATATCCATTTCTTTACCTATTTCTTCCCAGGCTGTGGAAGGTCAATCACCATTTAAATCTGAAGGACAGAACCCTGCTGCTGCACGTGGCCCCTGTATCGCCCATGGGATGTGGGCCTACGTTCACAACAAGCGGAGAAGGGCATTGTAGACGAAAGGCAAACCCAAAACAGTAATCGTTAGAGCTGGGAACTCAGTTAAAACTCTTCGGATACAGCCATGTTTACCTTTCATAGACTGGTTATTTACAAGGGGCACCGTCATCCTGTGGGAGTGTTTCTCAGGAGCAGCTGAAGCAAGGCTCTGCGCCATTACTCTACCCACAGTGACAAAATGATAGAAAGAACAGCTTGCATTTATGTAGCGCCTTTTCAGGGCCGCACGATGTCCCGAAGCACTTTACGGCCGCTTTAGGTATTTTTTGAAGTGTTGTAAAATAGGAAACGCGGCAGCTAATTTGTGCACAGCAAATTCCCACAAATATCGACGTGGTAATGACCAGATAATCTGCTTTCATGAAGTTGATTGAGGGATCGATACTGGCCTGGACGCTGGGGTAATGTTGTGTTTCACTGTAACATTTCATCATGTGTCTTGGTAAATGACTGGTGTCAGTTTTAGCGAAGGCTACATTTTAACTGTTTAAAAGGTCTTCAACATTACCGCTCCAGCAGGATATGATCCCAAGAAAACCAGCACAGGGTGGGGGTTGGGGGGCAGGGGTAGGGGGGGTTGGGGGGGGCGGTGTGGTTAACCTCTTTTGAACTTTAACCTCTCATGAATTTTATCTTTGAGGGCCACCGGTGAAAAATTGCATCTTCCAACAAATTCTTTAGGATTAGATATATTTTAAAGTGTCTGATCAGAGTTCTATCTCTTATTGCTTCTGACCCGAAGCTTAGAAACTTGGAAGCATTTTTCAATCTGCAGTGTCCTCATCAATGATTAAAGACTATTTTTGTCCTATGTCAAATGAACTTTGTGGTCCTGAAGTGACTAGATCCCAACCAATCTCAACAACCAATAACACATTGCACAATGCATGGTTTAATGCTCCTGTCCTTATAAAACAGCGTCCCCTTGACTTATTGCAAGGTGTGACCTGGGAACTTTTTGGCCTCTTGCATGAATTGTTCTGTAAAGCAGTGGGAAACTTGAATGGTATAATTAAACTTTCAGTAATAGTGAGAATGTGGATCTTGTTTGAGGTAAATAGCTTAGATGTTGGCAAAAGGAAATTATACTCCTGCACTGTTGTTAAATTATCAGGCTGCTTGTCTGGCATCTAGAACTGTATGAGGACAAATTTCTTTGGTTAAATGTTGGGGAGCCCGAAGCCACTGGCCTCGGTCCTTGCTAAAAATTCCGATCCCTAGCCATCCACTCCATCCCCCTCCATGGCAACTCTCTGGGGTGAATTTTCCTGTGGGTGAGCGTGGGGGCAGGGCCCACTCGCCGACGTGTAAAATGACATGCGGTGACGTCGGGCGGGCGTCCCGAAGTCACCGCGCGTCATTTAGATTGTCAGTTCAGCGGGTGTGCAGCCGAGTCGGCTGTGTGCCCGCCGAACTGTCAAAGGCCTATTGGGGCCATTAGCAAAGTAGTTAAAGCTGTTAAGGTTGCTGCCCATCCAACCTTAAGGTCGGTTGGGCAGGCGAAGAGCCCAAGGCGGCCTTCGCATTTTTCATGAAGCCTCATCCACAGGTTTGAGGGATGAGGTTTCATGAAGGGCTTATTATTTAAATAAAAATTGTTGAAAAAATTAATGGACGTGTCCCAGTTCATGTGATAGTTTCACACGAGGGGACACGTCCTTAAAATTTTTTTCACCTTTATTAAATATTCCATAACTTAAACTGATCTCCCTGAGGCATCTCCGTGCCTCAGGGAGATTTCTGTGCTCCTTCGCACGCATGCCCTGACTCAGGGAATCTCCCCTGCCCGCACAGGGAGTGCACAGGGCTCCTGGGTGTGCGTCATGCTGGGCGGGCCTTAATTGGCCCGCCCATGTAAAATGGCGGCGCGCACCCAATCGGGGGTGCCGATTGGGTTCGCACTGGCTTCTGCCCGCCCCCCACCCCTGTTTGAGGCTGAACCAGACTGTTTGCAATCTTGGGGACATATTTGATCCCAATTTTATCTTCAGATTACATACCCACACCAACACCAAGACTGCCTAATTCCACCTCCGGAACACCACCCGACTTCACCTCTGTCTCAGCTCATTCACTGCTGAAATGTCCTCCATGCCTTTGTCACCTCTAGGCTTCACCATTCCAATGCACTCCTAGCCAGTCTTCCACATTCCATCCTTGGTAAAATTGAGGTCATCCAAAACTCTGCTGCCCTATCCTAACTTGCGTCAGCGACATAAACACGTGGTTGAGCACATGAGAGAAAGGCTAAGGCAAGGTGAGTAAAATGAGAGAGACTCGTGTGAAACACTGCCACAGACTAGTTGGGTTGGATCACCTGTTTCTGTGCTGTCTATTATGAGTAATTCTGTGAATTGTTCAACATCTTATTCTCTTAATCTTTAAAGAGAAACTTCAAACTTTGCAGTTTTTTTAATACAAACCCTTAAAGCTGTGGTTGAGTGCCACTGGAAATACTTTGGCACAGGAATAACCTGGTGATTTTTTTTGAAGAAATGTCATTAAGTTTACTTGGAAGTAATTAAGAAAATAAAATGATTGAATGGCAGTATATATGAAGCAGTTTTAAAACAGCATTAACCTTGTTTTAATAAAATTGGTGTTACACTGCATAATTATTTTCCAATTCAGTATTCATAGAGCAGGAAGTCAGATAACTGCTAGCAGAGTTACAGACTGGATTTTAACACGGCAACCAATTTCGACTTTACGCCCCTTTGAAAATGGTAATAAAAATACTACAGCTGGCCAAATTTCATTGCGAGACAGAGGACGAAAAATTACTGCCACAATATTGCTGGGATTAATTTATATGATAAAAAAACAGGAACTGCATCCCTTGTAAAATCCCAACCGCCAATATTGATAGCTAGTATGAGGGAACAGTAAAATAACAGTCAGGAGCATTAGCATTTGCTTCTAGCCCCAAATGGGGAGAGAGTGATTGTTGTATTGCAGAGTTAGCGGCAAACCTGCACAGCACAGAAAGCTGACAATGAAAAAAAGACTCAATATTATTAAAAATGATTGCAATAAACTCTTTGTCCTTCCCAACCTTGAAAAGTGGCTTCTGTTCCATTTGTGCAAGCACCAGAGTATATTTCTGCAGTTTGCGAATCAATAGTTTTGTAATTGTCTTGTAGCCTTAATGGAAAAGCATGAATTGTATCCCTTTTACAGGGTGTTGGAGTTTTATCTCACTGCATTTGCTGCTTTTGCCAAGGTTTTGGCCATTGCATTTCACAACTGCAATGTCTCAAAGATTTTTCCTGGACAAGGTGATTAATGTATTTCATTGACAGCCCCGCAACATGTATTTCACTAAGAATTATTGAAACACAACCGGACAAGGCAATGGGATGGCTTTTTGTTGGGTGACAGGAAGAGATGGATGCAGAGCTTAGAAGCTGCCATTTTGATTTAGGAGGCATCCAGGCCGACTGACACGTTGCACTATCTGTATTTCAGCTTATTATCTTTCAGGACATACTTCTCGATCTGCAGGACTTAGATAGGGAGAATGGGATGGATTTTGCAAATTGGACAGCAAACACTAGCGACTGAGATGCCCTGTTACCCCTGAATCTGCATTATACTGGTATCTCGCTGAGAGGTTTGGCATTGAATAGTGTGAAGTTGAGTGATATATAGACCGTGACTTTCCGGCCCCATTGTGGGCAGGACCCGCCATGGGCGAGGTGGCCCCCCAGCCAGAAGTCCATTGACTTGCGGTGGGACTGGAAGTTCCCAGCGGCGGGCGGGTATGGAAAACCCCCACCCTTAAACATACTAAACTCAGCAGGAAAGGTTAAGACGTGTGCCACTGCTGTGGAAGCAAATTTTTAAGCGTTGTAGTTCCTAATTACGGTGACACAACCTCTCTGCAGCTGAAAATTAACTTGTACAAGTATAGAGTTTCATTCTGTTAGTTTTTAACTATTGCCTCTAAATTGTCACACTGCTTATCCAGCATCCAGTACTGGATGAGCAGAAATTCCCTCCAACTGAGTATTGGGAAGACCAAAGCCATTAGTCTTTGACCCCCATCACAAACTCTAACCATCCCTCTCCCTGACAACTGTCTGAGGCTGAACCAGAGTGTTCATAACCCCGGTGTGGTATTTGATCCCAAGGTGAGCTTCCGACTACGTGTCCACACAATCACCAAGACCGCCTACTTCCACCTTCATAACATTGCCAGATACTACCCCAGCTTTGGCTTTTCTAGTGTTTCAACCCTCAGCCACGCCATTGTTACCTCTCAGCTTAACTATTCCAGCACACTCCTGGCTGGCCTCCTATCTTCCACCCTCCATACAATTAAGCTCATCCAAAACTCGGTTGCCTGCACCTTAACTTTCACCAAGCCCCGTTCACCCATCACCTGGCTGGCCCGCTGGCCCACACTGGCGCCCAGTTGAGCACCACTCTGATTTTAAAATCCCCACTCTTGTTTTTAAATGCCTTCATCGCCTCGACCCTCCCTGTCATTGTAACCTCCTCCAGTCTTCCCAGATATCTGAGCTGCTCAAATTCTGGCCCCTTGCACATTCATAATTTTAACCATTGCCCCCATTAAGCAATGGTGCCCTCATGTAGACTTTTATTCCAAAACAGTCCCGGCTGACCTAGTTTGCATCTTCCATAAACTTCAACTCATCCAAAACTCTGCTGCCTATATCCTAATTCACACCAAGTCCTGATCACTCATTACTCCTGCCCTCACTGACCCACTTCGTTTCCAGGACTGCCAATGACTCACTTCTGAAATTCTCATCTTTGTCTTCAAATCGTGCATTGGCCTTGCTGCTTGTCCTTCTCTGTAACCTCCTCCAACCCAACAGTACTCTAAGATCTCAGCGCCCCTCCAAATCTGACCTCTTTCTTACATTACAACAGTGACTACAAAGTTCTTCATTGGTTGCAAAGCGCACTGAGAAGTCCAGTGATCATGAAAAGTGCCCTTTAAATACGGGGAGAAGGTGGGAGAATGGGGTTGAGAAACTTATCAGCCATGATTGAATGGCGGAGCAGACTCGATGGGCCGAATGGCCTAATTTCTGCTCCTATGTCTTATGGTCTTATGGTCTAAAACTTTCATTCTTTCTCTTGTGTCTCCAATATTTTCACCGCTTTCACATTGGCGGCTGTGTCTTCAACTGCCTCGGTCCTGAGCCCTGCAATTCTCTCCCTAAACCTCTCCATCCCTCTTTCCTCCTTTAGGATGTGCCTTTGTCACTTGTCTTAGTATCTCCTTACATGGCTCAGTGTTAAATTACATTTGATAATTGTTCTGTGAGGTACCTTGGGATGTTTTACTACATTAAAGCTACTATATAAAAGTAAGTTGTTGTTGAGTAGTACAAATTCTCACTTCAAAGGTGTTATTAAAGTTATATATCTGACAGTTGTTGTATTTATCTTTTAAGAGCAAAATATAAGAGCCCCACTAGCTTTACCCACCAGTTTCTGTGTCCACTCCCACCTGGAGGCAGGTTCTATTGAAGCATTCAGAAAGAAATTAGACTGTTTTCCGAAAGGGAAGGGTATGCAGGTTTACAGGGAGAGCGGGATCACGGCACTTAAGTGAGTTGCTCATTCGGAGGGCCCAGTGCAGACACGAGGGGCTGAATGGCCTCCCTCTGCACCATAACAATCCTGTGATCCTGATTTCCTTTGGTTCGACAGGATGTTTCCCCCTGAAGTTAAATTCAAGCTCGTTTTGATGTGGTGTTTAATTTGCAAAAGGAACAGGTTTTAGTATAAAAGAGATACATTTGGATTTGGTGAGATAGTTACCCATTTTTCATTTTTAGAAAAAAATTCACCATCTCTGAATTCAAATGTAGCTTAATTCCAAATTTTGGGTGGTCGTGAAGGTGCATTTGAAGCAAATGATTAGTATTGTTCGAAGAATCCGATTGTTATCGCCATCACTAGACTTGCTATTTTAGGGACACAGCAAGGTTTATCTAGGTTTATTACTAGACACCCCACTGGACCATCAAAGATTAGTTGAATACAGCATGACTGTGGGATTGCATGTTCCGGCTATTAGCTTTGGACACGCACCCAGTCAGGATCTTGATGTCTATCTAGATTGTCGATTGTGTACTTATAAAATAAGTACATTGCTATGGCTCCAGTCACACAAACAGTTACTCATGTACTCTCACAGCAGGAAATCTTATGTCAGGATATGCACAGAGGCAGCATGTTTGTGTGAAAAAATGATCTGTCTGTCAGTCTCTTTTTTTAAAAGGGGTGAACCACAAATGGCCATGATAGGACAGGATTGATAAGTAAACCAGAAATTCTTTTGTCCGGGCTATTTGGGGGTTACCAGTAATACACAGCGGCTAAACTATCACTAATTATAAAAACTGCTAATGAGAGCTTCCTCACATCAGCCATCACAAAAGTGAAAGAAGTAAAACAACAATCTCCTACTCCCTCAGCTTCCGGCAGTGGCTTTGAGATTGCCCGATCTCACTGCAGCAATGGTTCAAACACTGAATCTCACTAATTTGGAAGTACCCATCCTTAAACGCAGTCCAAAGCCGGGGTTTTCCGCTCCCGCTTGCAGCAGGGGTCATAGCGGGCGGGAGGAGCAGGAAGTATCAGGAGATTGCAAAATCCGGTTTCACATCGTCATAAAACCAGTTTGTGATCATCCGCTCCCCCTGTTTAACGGCAGGCTGCATTTCCCGCCATCGGACATCTGGAAGCTAATTTCGATACATTTAGCATCTCATTATAAGCTGTCCTCGCCGCAATCACCCCCTACACTAGATCATGAGCTCACGGCCTGTTTCATGTACTGAACATAAGCGACGTGCACTTGGCCGGCTGCACTTTGCTCGGGACTTCGAGGTTTGTTTGCCTACCTTGCTTCGGGCAGCTCTCTGAGTCATCAGCGCCAGGCTTCACAGACAGCACCACATCACTTTTAAGGGGGCTCATGGGCAGGTCTCTACCTACCAGAGCAGCCGTAAGGCTGCAGGGCAAGGGCTTGCTTGGGGAAAAGGGGCATTCCAAGGCATGTGGGGGGGACACATGTTGACCTGCGCAAGTGGCATCAAGATGGTGAGGGCTGAGGCGGCAGTCTCCTGGGGAGATCAGGCCAGATGGAGTTGTGAGGGTCGGTGTGAGAGAGTGAGTGGTGAGCTGGCAGTGAGTGAGACGCCAATGAATGTGTGATGGCCCTGTAAGTTTTTTTAAAATTCATTCACAGGATGTAGGTATCGCTGGCTATGCCAGTATTTATTGCCCATCCCCTAATTGCCCTGGAGAAGGTGGTGGTGAGCTGCCTTCTTGAACCACTGCAGTCCATTTGGTGTAGGTACACCCACAGTGCTGTTAGGGAGGGAATTCCAGGATTTTGACCCAGGAACAGTAAAGGAACAGTGATATATTTCCAAGTCAGGATGGTGAGTGGCTTGGATGGGAGCTACCAGTTCCTATGTGCTGCTGCTCTTGTCCTTCTAGATGGTAGCAGTCATGGGTTTGAAAGGTGCTAAGGAGCCTTGGTGAATTCCTGCAGTGCATCTTGTGGATGGTACACACAGCTGCTACTGTGTGTTGGCGGTGGAGGGAGTGAATGTTTGTAGATGGGGTGCCAATCAAGCGGGTTGCTTTGTCCTGGATGGTCAGGAAGTGAGTTACTTACCACAGGATTCCTAGTCTCTGACCTGCTCTTATAGCCACGGTATTTATATGGTTAGTCCAGTTCAGTTTCTGGTCAGTGGTAACCCCCAGGGTGTTGATAGCGGGGGATTCAATGATGGTAATGCCATTGAATGTCAAGGGCCGATGGTTAGATTGTCTCTTGTTGGAGATAGTCATTGCCTGGCACTTGTGTGGCATAATGTTACCTGCCACTTGTAAGCCTAAGCCTGGATATTGTCCAGGTCTTTCTGCATTTGGACATGGACCACTTCAGTATCTGAGGAGTCATGAATGGTGCTGAACACATTGTGCAATCATCAGCGAATATCCCCATTTCTGATCTTATGATGGAAGGAAGGTCATTGATGAAGCAGCTGAAGATGGTTAGGCCAAGGACACTACCCTGAGGAACTCCTGCAGTGATGTCATGAGACTGAGATGATTGACCTCCAACAACCACAACCATCTTCCTTTGTGTTAGGTATGACTCCAACCAGTAGAGAGTTTTCTTCTTGATTTCCATTGACTCCAGTTTTGCTAGGGTTCCTTGATGCCAAACTGAGTCAAATGCTGCCTTGATGTCAAGGGCAGTCACTCTCACCTCACCTCTAGAGTTCAGTCCTTTTGTCCATGTTTGAACCAAGGCTGTAATGAGGCCTGGAGATAAGTGGCCCTGGCGGATCCCAAACTGAGCGTCAGTGAGCAAGCTACTGCTAAGCAAGTGCCGCTTGATAGCGTTGTAGATGACCCCTTCCATCACTTTAATGAGTGTGTGCGTTTAGAGTGATGAGATAGTTGCCTTACCCTGGTGGCATAGCTGAGACCATTCATCCTCTTTCTGCACTGGATGGCCAACCTCTTCTGTGCAGCATTGGCATTAGCCACCAAAGCCACTGCCACCTAAGCCGGAGTGGTGAGATTGCTGGACCTTCTGTGGCCAGAATGGGGGTGGAGGACATCACAGTGGGCCTCCAAAAGGCATTCCAGGGACGAGTCACTGCACTCTTCTTGCCTTTCAGGGCTGTGTCATCACTGGAGCAATTTATTGCCCAGTGGGCAATAAATGGGCTACAAACATTGAGGACTGTGTGTGTGGCTGCAGTTTAAGTATAGCGCCCGGAGTGAGGTAACAGTGAGGTTATGTCATGGTGGGCGATTCAGAGGCCGCCCGCCAGCGAGACGGTGCGTTTCCTGCAGCTGCATAATTAATGAGGCGAGAAGCGGACGAGGCGCAATTCGGGGAAAATTCCGGCCCAAGTATTTCTCCTTACTGCAGGTCTTTTGTAAAGCTGTTCGGGACATTCTGCGGTTGTGAGCACCAGTTTTTCTTTCTTTTCCTATCACCCTGTTCCTTATTGAACAATTTTTAGCGCTGTGGTCCTGGACTATCTATAATATTTTTCTTTGTTCAGTGGCTCTGAATCAGCCTGGAATATTTGCACATTCAGGATGAAATCAGCTAAAGAATAATCTGAATCCAGTGAAATTGCCAAATGATAGACATCTTAAGGAAAGAGTCTCTGTGCCAGAGCTGCTAGCCAAAGTCCACCCAATTTTGAGCCTCAAGCCTCGTTTAAGTGTTGGACATAAGCAGGCAACTTGTCAGTGACGAAGACTTGAATTTTGGACCTCTGTCATGCTGGCACTAGCCCCCAGGCATATCCTGTTGAGGGGAAGAATGGGGGAGAATTGATCAGGCTGGGAGGTGCAGTGACCAGGTTAAGAAGGGGCGATGTGATTGCGGGAGGGAAGGGGACAATTGAAGACTGGCAATGGCGTTTGGCGCTGGAGTCGAGCTGAGAAGTGTACACTTGCCTCTGCTTCATACTCAGGGAAATGTCTGCCTTACAAATGACCTCTTCGGTGACGGTGTCCGGTGGTCTTGGTTAAGTTGCAATGTAGAACCTGACCTGCTGAATGTAGCCAGCCTGAGTTCAGGCCATTTTTATCAAACTAGCTGCAAATCGGCATTATGGCCTTTGCCTATGCAAATAGGGGGTCTAAAGCCCGTTTCAGGTCTGAACCCTCAATGCTTCTTTTTCTGAATTTACCAATATTGAGGGTGGCGCACATCTGACACATTACGAGTGCATGCCCTCTGCCCACTATATAAAAGTCTGAAGCCTCCATTTTAGTCCTGATAAAGGGCGTTGCACAGTAGGATTTCCAGGCCTGAATCTCTAAAGCAGAATTAATGAAGGATTTCTGCACCATTTACATGGCACATTGCTGAATATGGATATAATGTGATTCAGATTTCTTGCCTTCCTCAACAACTCTTTTCCCTCCCCAAGATGACTGTTTTATGAATTCCACAAACGTTTCTACCAGCTTTGATTGCTCTCCAGTACCTTGACAGTGAATGTACACAGGTTATTTTTACCTTGGTTGGGGTGGGAGGTGTGGTGGGGTGGGGGGGGTGGGGGGGGGGGGGGGGGGTGCGGGGAGTGGCCCCACAGCCGATGCTATCCCCATTGTCACTCGCTTCCAGCTGCACAGGAGCCGCCAATAACTAATCCTTGCTAATTGTCCCCCTTTTAACTCTATTGTACCAGGGCTAACTGTGGTGCCCTTCTCATCATCTGGCTCAAAGCAGATAAAAGCAAAATACTGCAGATGCTGAAAACCTGAGACAAAAACAGAAAGTGGCGGAAAAGCTCAGCAGGTCTGGCAGCACGTGTGGAGAGAGAAAGAGAGCTAACGTTTCGAGTCCACATGTGTCTTCTTCTTCGGGGCTCTGAAGAAGGGTCACACGGACTCGAAACGTTAACTCTGTTCCTCCCTCCACAGATGCTGCCGGACCTGCTGAGCTTTTCCGCCACTTTCTGTTTTTATTCAAGGCGGAGGAACAAACCTGGACCCCCTTTCCTGGTCCGCCTGACTCAGTTTCTCACTGGATTAACTCGCCAAGCCGTCAGGGCCAGCTTGCTACCGACTTCCAGCGAGTTTTCCTGAGACGACAGGAGCCTCAGCTTCTTGTGGCAGGATGCGAAGGGTAAAAAGGTAAATAAAAGGAAACTGTTCGTTTGGCAGGTTGTGATACAACAGCTGCCTCGACAGATTGATCCAAGTAGCAGGATGACAAACATTTTGACACCTCGCGGTCGCCATCTGAACCTAGACATCCGTGTGATACATAGACAATCACCCCACGATTGTGGGGGAGGGGCCGGAGAGCAAAGCGAAACCACGAAGTGGCTGCGATCCTGACCTGCGTCGATAACGCTGCCGTTTTAATATTCTTCCCCCTGCAAAGGCACAGGCAGGGGTTTAGATTAGCATTCCTGACTTTAGTCATGAGTTGGTGCACATTCAATCTGCAAGGTGCACCAGCTTGCCTGCGAGGAAGAACTCCATTTAATCAGTTCCCTGACTATGCATTAAGAAGAGGCCTCTGGTGTACACTGCATTGACTTTGCCAGGCTGCTTTGGAGTCTCTGTTCATTACTGATTACTCCACATGGTTGAGAGCACAGCTGTATCGCTTACACATGCATCATAGTTCAGTGGGAACCGCAATAGATTTAGGCAAATAGACTTAAGAGTCCACATCATTATGGATTCAGTGCAATTCATTCTGTGGGATTAAGACTCTGCTAACAGGTGGGAGGATGTGTTCTGATGGCTGGTGGTACAGAAGATAAGCTGCTTTTTGATGGGTTTCTATCCATCTTTAATTACCAGAGCTCTGATTCCCTGCAGGGTGTTCTAGCAACTTTATAAATGTGGGAGAGCTGACAGTAGCAATGTAATAATCTGAGGGTGGGAGAGTTCTCGCAGTACAGGATGTAGATAGTGTAAACTATGGATTATTTTGGGATGCCACTCAACTGTTGCTCAGCTCAGTCTAGAACATTTTGTAATGATCTTGAGGGGATCTTCTAATTAGATATGGCTGCAGTAACACTTAATCACTGTGGGTAAATGCTGATGAGTCTGAGACTGGGAGGCAGGATAACATGCATGTGCTTACTGTGCGTGTATATTACATATATTGTTACGGAGGTGTGTCATATTAAATAATATTTTGTAAAGAATATTCATTTATAATGTTATTTGCTGGACATATATGTGTTTTAAATTTAAAAAAAAACTTTTGCTAAGCAAAGGATGCTGGCCCACAACAGCTGCTATGTTGCATTTGCAAAGTATGCAAGCTGCTTTATGGAGACACAGAGTCTACAGAGCTCTCAGAGACAGTGGCTACGATGAGCCCAGATAGAAACCAGGGAGAGGTCACATGACCCAGCCCTTGGGTGTGAAATATGCTGGATTTGCACTAACAGAGACTCGATATCAAATTGGCACCAAAAGATAAACGCTACTGTGGAGAAGGAAGCCCTGGGTCTGTTACTGGCTCTTAAACACTTTCAAATATATGTCTGCCACAGATACAGGGAGGCCTTAGAATATACTGAACGCAACCCCCTAACCTTTGTGGAAAAACTTAAAACCCAGAATGCTGGGCCATTTCGGTGGAGTTTATTATTACCGCCCTATCACTTAAAGGTCACCCACATATCAGGGAGAAACAATGTGATGGCTGATGCTTTGTCCAGAATTTAACACAGTCAGAATTACCAAGATCACTAAAGAGTATAGCTGTATTAGTTAGACTTATAGAGTGACTGGGTATACATGTGTTTTGAATATTTGAAATTATTTCTTGAGACCTCGTATTGAAATGCACCTACGGATCACTTTTTATTCCCTGTGGGCTGGAGGTGTTATGGAGATGTGTTATATATAATATTAATTTATAAAGAATGGTGAGGGTTGTGGTTTTGTGTGGGTTTTTTGCATTAGTGGGGGGGTTGGACATATTTGCACATTTTAAACCTTTTGTTAATGATTTCTGCATCTTTGCTTGAGAGCGTTTTTGCAATAAAACTAACTCTTTACTTGTTAACTTAAGAAATCTGGCTGGAGAGGCATCCACAGTTAAATATCTATTGAATTGGCAATATCGCCTCCCCTTTAAATTCAAACTCTGTTATAGCCAGCTAAGGAGTCAGTTCAGCCCTCCTAACTGGGTCATAACAATGTAGACCATACACAGTAACTACACACACACACGCACATATACATAATATGCATAAATATATACGTCAATATATGTATATGTTAGAATCATATCTCTCAAGACTGAATTTTTCTTCCTCAAAATGGAAGGACATGACATTATCTGTACACTTGGATGCCAACGCGGGTTTTTTTTAAATAGAAGGTCATAAGTTCACCTTGAAAATGTCAACAAACAGGCCTCTTCCAAGAAATCACCAGACCTTTATGGTACCTGAGGAAGGCCTGGTTGTTTGTTTGTTTTGGACAGCAATCACTTTAATTGATGGGGGAAAAAGCTGAAAAGGCAAAGGTTGGTAACTTGCTGGAAATGACCTGGGAGAGAGAAAAAAAAACTTCAGTTGTGAACCTGCTGGGTTTGAAGGCAGTCTTGTTGGGGAGCAAGCTGAGGAAGGAAGGCTCCCCTAACTGGTTCTGTCTCGCTCTCTACCTCACCTGCAATTGTGTGTGGCTGTCAACCTGTAGCCTCATCTGCGTGTAGCTGGTCTGCATTTGGACCTTCAAAGCTGAGGCCGGTTGGTGAGAACTTCCAGATATCCACTGGGATCAAGAAGGTGGCTCACCAACACCTTTTCAAGAGCAATTAGGGATGGGCAATAAATACTGGCCTTACCAGCAACACGCACATCCCGAGAATGAATAACTTTCTCCCAACCTGATAACAAACTTATCAGTAAGCCTGGAGTCACATGTAGGCCAGACCAGGTAAGGACAGCAGATTTCCTGCCCAAGAGAACATTTTTTGAACAAGGTGGATTTTTATAAGAATTTGGTAGTTTCAAGTTCATCACTACAGATGGTCGCTTTTTATTCCGGATTTGATGCAACTAACTGAATTTAAATTCCACAGCTATGATGGTGGGATTTGAACTTATAACTCCAGATCATTTGTCCTGCTCAACTGCGTTAATTATCAACAACTACATAACCAGTATTTTACCAATCGCACGTCATTGGCATCTGCTTCTGTAGTAATTATAGTTTTGATAAACGTAGGACTGTAGCTTTAAGAATAATCCTGTGTTGTAAGATCACATGATTTGTGTAAACCAATGGGCTAACACCACAGGGAACCTCTAGGGGACACTTCTTATTTAGTTATAGAGTTAGATGCACACAGGTAGCTGCTGTTGCTGTCTTGTAAACGATTTTTCCACTAGGAAAAGTTGCCTGGAAAATCAATTCTATAACAAACTGGCGATGAGAATGGGATCAGATCCAATGCAATCGCCCAGTGATTGTGAGTATCTAAGTTCATTAAAAAGAAAGGAAGATATACTTACCCGAGATGTCATAGTTCAGCTGAATCAATCCCTTTGAACCAGCCGCAGACGACTTGTCTCAATATAAAGAACATCTTGTGTTTTACTTTTAAGCCAAAGAAATCACAGGGGAGGAAAAGAGGAGAGCAATTCTCCTGAGTATTTGTGGGAGCAAGACCTACAGTTTAATTTGAAGCTTGACTGCCCCCAGTGCTCTAGATTCAAAGACTTTCAGCGAATAGTAGACCTCGTTAAGGGACATTTTCAACCAAAGCCCTACAGAGGTTCAAGTTCAATTGACGGAGTAGAGACCTGGGGGAGACCAATGCTACCTGCATAGTGAAATTAAAACAACTAATGGAATATTGTGATTTCGGTGAAACCCAGAATGATATGCTCAGGGATTGTTTGGTCTGTGGCATGCAGGAGGATGCTATTCAGCAAAGAGTGCTGGCTGAAGTTGATCTTGATTTTAAGAAAGCATTAGAAATAGCGTTAGCGATTGAAAGCGCTGTAAGGGATTCACAAGCGATTCAAGGTGTGCAAAACGGCGCCATTTTCCTAGTTGGGCGGGAACGGTCAGCCGAAAGTGACGTGAAAAGCCGGGACTGCGCGGCGAAGCGGGAAACAGTCCCCGCTAAAACCCAAAAGTTAGAGGAAACAGCTTAGCAGCAAAATTAAATCTAATTTTTATCAACGCGGAAACAATCACACTCCTAACGATTGGCAATTTAAAAAGGTAGAGCGTTATTTTTGTTACAAAAGTGGGCACATATTGAAACATTGCAAAGTGAGGTTTAAACAGGTTTCCAAGCAAAAAACAAAGTCCAATGAAGTATACAGTGTGGAAGAGACAGAAACAACCAATTCTGACATTTATTCCTTATTCAACATGAAAGTTGGGAAGACAGAGCCAATTACTGTCACATTGCAAGTGAATGGTAAACACTTAAAAATTGAAGCAGACACTGGTGCTTCTACCACAATAGTAGGAGAACACACTTTCCAATATTTAAATAAAGGTGCTCAACAATTACATTTGGAACAAATATCTGCCAAGTTGAAAACGTACACAGGCGAAGAAATCCAGGCAAAAGGTATCACCAAAGTAACTGTTCATTATAGACACCAAACAGCACATCTACCTGTGATGGTATTAGAAGGTAGAGGAACAAGTCTTCTAGGTCGAAACTGACTGAGGGAAATTAACCTTGATTGACCAGTGAGATTTCAAAAGAAAGCAGGAAGAGTTCCTGAGTTGGAAAAGGAACAAGGCAAGGTACTTCAGAAAGAGCCTGGAGAGTCCAAGGATCGCAACTGGATGAAAAGGGAATATGTAGCCATTCAGCAGCCTGAAGAAACCAAGACTGTCTTAAACAACGACATGGAAGAACAGCAGAAGAAACTCAAGGAGACTCTGCTGAATTACAGAACTCAAGATGAAACAAGTGAGTTTCACAAAAAGAAGGAAAGCCTATTGAAAGACATTCACATACTACAAGGATCCCTGAGGTCAAAGTTTGTACCTCTGGAAAATTATGAAGAGAAACAGGAAGAATTTAACATCACTCTGAGCAAACTGAAGAACCAGTTGGCAGAGAAGATGCAGCAATGTTCAAGGTTCCAGGAGGAAGCCAACAGATACAAGAAGGAGACAGAAGAGCTGAAGAATCAGCTGAATGAAGCTAAAGAGGCTTTGAAAGCAAAAGTTGTAGAACTTTCCAAATGCAAGTAGATAATGAGGTCATGGGTAGCTCAACTACTGAACTAAATCAAGTTGAGATTTCACCTGAGAGAAGTTTGGCTGACAGTGAAGTCAAAAAGAAAGCCGAGACTAAACTCTGTGGTAGAACGAAGAAGACAAAAAGGAAGAAGGCTCTGAAAACACAATAAAAGATGGGAATGAGAAAGTTAACAGGTGAATCGTTGGAAATTAAACTTGTTTATTTCCTATTTCACTACAGAACAACCCCCAAACTACAACAGGAGCAACACTTGCAGAGTTACCGGTGAGGCGCTGTCTTCAAGCAAGACTAAGCCTGATACTTCCCAATTTTGAGGGGAAGGTGGAGAAAAATCAAGGGAACCAAAAAACGACTCATGATTTGCATAGTCATGAGCGATAATTTACTGTTGGAGAAGCAGTATATGTAAGGAATTTCGGTGGCGGACCGACATGGTTACCTGGTAAACTAAGCTCTGTGACTGGACCATTGTCACACCACGTGGAAATGGAGGGCAGGATCACCTGTAAGCATGTCGATCATTTAAGAAGAAGGGAGATACCCCAATAAAATGATGTTCCACCTGTAACCATTGCTGAACCAGTGGTTCCTGTTGAAGTTGCTCAACCGAGGATAGACATGCCCGATGTCTCTGTTGGAGTGGAAGACACTGAACTGCCTGTGCCTAATGAGGTACCTGATGTTAATGCGGTTCCAGAGAATGTGGTTCCTGTCAAATAACCTGAAGTTGTGGAGCTACGACATTCCAGGCAGATCAGGAAACCACCTGAAAGACTCAGCCTGTAATTTCATGACCTGTGTAAATATTGTAATGTCATGAGATAAATATCCTTGTAAATACAAAATGTGCAGAAAAGTAAAAAGGGGAGGAATGTAGTAATTATAGTTTTGATAAACGTAGGACTGTAACTTTACGAATAATCCTATGTTGTAAGATCACATGACCTGTGTAAACCAATGAGTTAGTAGCATGGGGATCCTCCAGGGGAGAGTTCTTCTTTAGTTATAGAGTTTGATGCACACAGGTAGCTGCTGCTGCTGTCTGGTAAATGAAGTTTAATCTTTCCACTAAGAAAAGTTGCCTGGAAAATCAACTCTACAACAGCTTCCTAGTCATTTTCCGAGATTACCTACTTCAGCCTCCAAAATATCATTTGTCCCTTTCCCTATTTGATTTCCACTGATGCTGAAATCCTAGTTTCCAGGGGACTTACCTTTTCCAATATCCCCCTGGTCATCTCCACCCTATATAAACTCTGGCCCTTCTATGGCGTTCAAAGCCCAGCTCACCTATTGTTCCTGTGTTGCCAATTCCTGCTGACCTCCCACTTGAGTGCATCAGTTTCAAATTCCTTGTCTTTGTCTGCAAGCCCCACCATCACTTTGCTGTTTCCTACCTTTTTAAGCATGTGAAGCCCCATATATCCATCCACACCATTTACTCTGAGCATTCCAACATCGCCCACCCACTTACCATTGCTGAATCCACATAATCAGGATCCTAGGGGTCACCATTGACCAGCAACTGAACTGGACCAGCTATATAAATACTGTAGCTACAAGAGCAGGTCAGAGGCTGGGAATTCTACGGCGAGTAACTCACCTCCTGACTCCCCAAAGCCTGTCCACCATCTACAAGGCACAAGTCAGGAGTGTGATGGAATACTCTCCACTTGCCTGCACAACACTCAAGAAGCTCGACACCATCCAGGACAAAGCAGCCCGCTTGATTGGCACTCCATCCACCAACCTAAATATTCACCCCCTCCATCACTGACACACAACAGCAGCAGTTTGTACAATATACAAGATGCACTGCAACATCTTCCAAACCTGCAACTTCTACAACCTAGAGAGATCAGGGCAGCAGACGCATGAGAACACCACCAGCCTCAACTTCCCTCCCTAACAGCACTGTGGGTGTACCTACACCACATGGACTGCAGCGGTTCAAGAAGACAGCTCTCCACCACCTTCTCAAGGGCGATTAGTGATGGGCAATAGCCCACTAGCCTCCCATGAAAGAATAAAGAAACTCGCCACAGACTGTACCATTAGTGGTGGAACCTCTCACCATCTCTTTTTCTTCTGTAACTCTTAATTCTCTTTCCCTTAATCCCTCTGCTTGCGGCATCTCTCACTTTCTAAAGCCTCCTTTAAACCTACTTTTTTGATCATTCCTTTCCCTCCCTCTTCAGGTTGACCTGAACCAGTGTAATTTCCTCCTCTCTGAGTTCATAGGAAAGGCTGCTCTGGATCTGTTAAGCTGAATGTGCTGACTTTTGATTTCTGGCTGAAATCATCGAGAAATTTGCATCAGTCGGCACTTCCATTAACCAAATGCGAATCCCCAGCTTCATCTCCTCAGGCAGCTCAGAAGGGGAAGAAGCTTTTTCACTTAATTTTTGCAATGTTGTGGTCACTGGCAAGGCCGGTATTTATTGCCCTTGAGAAGGTTGCGCTGTCTTACAACCTGTGTAAAGTGGTAGATCTTAGCATGAAATCTGATCGCAATGCATTCCCTTCACATGCCACCTCATCTCTTGCCCCCTTCACCCCAACCTGACAGGTAGAAATGATCCCCTTCATTATAATTTTTCTGAAAATCTGTAGCAAATTCAAATTTACATCACAAGCTACCAATCCCTCTCGCCCTCTCTAACACACAGAGGAACTGTTACGCGCCTTACTTTGGGTAAATGGGTAACTCATCTCCTGACTCCCCAAAACCTGTCCACTGTTTACAAGGCACAAGTCAGGAGTTTGATGGAATACTCTCCACTTGCCTGGATGAGTGCAGCTCCAACAACACTCAGGAAGCTCACTCGATCAACACCCCATTCACCACTTTCAACATTCACTCCCCCCACCACTGACGCACAGTGGCAGCAGTGTGCACCATCTACAAGATGCACTGCAGCAACTCACCAAGGCTCCTTCGACAGCATCTTACAAACCTGTGACCTTTACCATCTTGAAGGCCAAGGGCAGCAGAGGCATCAGAACACCACCAACTGCAAGCTCCCTCCAAGTCACTCACCATTCCCGACTTTAAACTATATCAATGTTCCTTTAATTTCAACCGTGTCCGGCCCATCTCCCGCGCATCCGCCCTCACACCTTCCTCTCCCTCCCCGAAACATGATAGGGTCCCCCTTGTCCTCACTTATCACCCCACCAGCCTCCACGTTCAAAGGATCATCCTCTGCCATTTCCAGCATGATGCCACCACCAAACACATCTTCCCTTCACCCTCCCTGGCGGCATTCCGCAGGGACCGTTCCCTCCGGGACACCCTGGTCCACTCCTCCATCACCCCCTACACCTCAACCCCCTCCCACGGCACCTTCCCATGCAACCGCAGAAGGTGCAACATCTGCCCCTTTACTTACCCTCTCCTCACCGTCCAAGGGCCCAAACACACTTTTCAAATGAAGCAGCGATTCACTTGCACTTCCCTCAATTTAGTCTACTGCGTTCGTTGCTCCCAATGCGGTTTCCTCTACATTGGAGAGACCAAACGCAGACTGGGTGACTGCTTTGCGGAACACCATCGGTCTGTCCGTAAGCATGACCCAGACCTCCCTGTCGCTTGCCATTTCAACACTCCAACCTGCTCTCATGCCCACTTGTCCGTCCTTGGCTTGCTGCAATGTTCCAGTGAAGCTCAACGCAAACTGGAGGAACAGCACCTCATCTTCCGACTAGGCACTTTACAGCCTTCTGGACTGAATATTGAGTTCAACAACTTTAGATCATGAACTCTCTCCTCCATCCCCACCCCCTTTCTGATCCCCCCCTTGTCCAATAATTTATAACTTTTTTCTTTTCCCTCCTATTTTAAAATTTATTTCGATCTATTGTTTCATCTCCACCTTTTAACCCATTTCTATCCCTTCCCCCCACCCCACCCTCAGTAGGGCCATCTGCCACTAGCTTGCTTCCATTAATGTTCCCCATTAGCACATCCTTTAGATAATATCACCACCGTCAACACCCCTTTGTGCTTTTGTCTATGACATCTTTGGCAGTCTCCTCTTGGCCTCCACCTATCACTGGCCCCCCCTATCGAGCTCTCCTGTCCCACCCCCTTCTACCAGCTTATATCATCTCATTTCTATATGTCTTAGTTCTGATGAAGGGTCATACGGACTTACAACGTCAACTGTATCCCTCTCCGCAGATGCTGTCAGACCTGCTGAGTTTTTCCAAGTATTTTTGTTTTTGTTCTAGATTTCCAGCATTTGCAGTATTTTGCTTTTTTCCTTTAATGTCACTGGTTCAAAATCCTGGAACTCCCTCCCTAACAGCATTGTGGGTGTACCTACACCACATACTACATAGACTGTAGTGGTTCAAGAAGGCGACACACTGCCAACTTCTAAAGGGGAATTTGGGATCAGTAATAAATGCTGGCTTAGCCAGCGATGTTCATGTCCCATGACCAAATTTATTAAAAGGTTCTAGGAAAGAATGAGACCGATCCTATTCACTCTACATTCACAACAGCACGGCTCTGATGAGAAAGAGATCAATGTTCAGTTTGCACACATATCCTGATAATGAAACATGTGTCATGACTTCTATGTGATTCCTCCCACAGCTTTGGAGGCTGGGGGGGGGTGGTGGGGGGGCAAGAGGTTGTGTCAATTTGTAAATCAGGGTATATTTTACAGAAAAGCAGAGCCATTATGGGTTTTATTTTAGTTTGAAATCTAGAGTGTAAATGAGTCATTTTTTTTTTTTCAACATTTTAGAACCTATTACTGGTTAACACATGTCACTGCGTTATTTTAAGAACAGAGGAACATAGGAACAGGAGTAGGCCACTCAGCTCCTCAAACCAGTCCCACATTCAATCCAGCCATGCCCGATCTGCAGCTTAATTCCATTTGCCCACCTTGATTCTGTAACCCTCGACACCCTTGCCTAACAAAAATCTATCAGCCTCAGCGTTAAAATTTGAATGAACCCTAGCCTCAATGGCTTTTTGGAGAATGGAGTTCCAGATATCCATTGCCTATTTCCATAAATTATCCAGGCGGAATATAGCCCTGCTAGTCTGATGTTTCTGGCGTTTGACAGTTGTAGTCTAATGGTTGGGAGGGAGCAGGTTCTCAAGGAGCTGGTATGACTTTAACTCGTTAATGGTTCAGTGATATGTTCCCTCGCGCAATCCCCGACCCCCGCTTGTTTGATTTGGATTTGAAGTTTACGGGTTTTGTGGTGTTCAAAGGCAAGTCTGAACCTTGGAATTTATTGATTTGTTATTACTGACAACTTTACCCATGTGAGATATCTTGACAGGAGATCTGAAGAATAACATAGAACAGGCTACTCTCGTTACATCCCTTGGAGGCTAAAGTTTACATTCATTTTGCTGCAATGATAAGCAATGAGAATTTTTGTTTGTAAAATAGAGGATTAAGAGGTGCCAATAACACAGAGCAGACAACTTAGGATCCTGTAGCTGTCGCTAGAGATAGTTCATTAGCTTTGTAGGTAGTGTTCAATTGTTCTGTTTGATTGTGTGAGTCTGGTAACTGATCTATTCTCACTGTACTTGATTGGTTAAGTCTGGTTGTGGATTCAGAGCAAAGTAAACAGACACCACAGAAACTACCAGAAGCAGTATGAGAGCAGACTTTTGGTGGTTGCAGAGGTATTTTAAAACTCTTGTAAATAAACCTGTTGTACATTTAGAAAATAGTGTCATCTCTGCATTGCCCTGGGATATATAAAACATACAACACTGCCCACCTGAGATATATAAAATATACAGCAATGACAAACCATGTTTTGCAGTAAATCTTACAGTATTTTGAGGCAGTGCACTCCAGATCTTAGCAACTCGCTGCATTTAAAATTTTCTCCTCCTCTTCCTCAGCTCAGTATGCCTATTACCTTAAATCTGAGTGTCCTGTTCACTCACCATCCTGTCACTGGCAACAATTTCTCCCCATTTATTCTATCAAAACTCTTCATGATTTTGAACACCTCTCTTAAATCTCTCTTTAAGTGCCTCTGCTTCAAGGAGAACAACCCTATTCTCCAGTTTTTCCAGATAACTGAAGAATAAGACATCACAGAATCTTTACAGTGCAGGAGGAGACCATTTGGCCCATCGAGTCTGCACTGTCTCTCTGAATGAGCATTCTACCTAGTCCCACTCCCCTGCCTTATCCCTGTAACCTTGCACATTCTTTCTTTTCAGATAGCAATCCAATACCCTTTAGAATACCTCGATTGAACCTGCCTCCACCACCCTCTCAGGAAGTTTGTTCCAGACACCAACCACTCTCTGGGTGAATTTTTTTTTCTCCAACCTCACTTAAACTCCTTTTGCCAATTATTTTGAATCTGTGCCCTCTAGTTCTTGATGTTCTCTTGAGTGGGAACAGTTTCTCACTATTTACCCTGTCCATACCCCTCAGGATCTTGAACATCACTATCAAGTATCCTCTCAGCCTTATCTTATCCAAGGAAAACAATCTCAACCTCTCCAATCTATCCTCATAGCTACAGCTCTCTATCCCTGGAATCATTCTTGTGAATTTCCTCTGTACTCTCTCCAACGCCTTCACATCCTTCCTCAAGTATGGTGCCCAGAACTGGGTGCAGTACTCCAGATGAGCTGGACATACAGTGGTGCATCCGCGAGGCTGAGGGTTACATGGATAGCACGAGTTTAGATGTGGTCACTCCGCAGCTTAAGGAAGTGCAGTCAGAGAGGGAATGGGTGACCACCAGTCAGAAGAAGGGAGGCAGCAGGTAGTCAGGAAAGCCCAGGAAAGAGTGCATCTCACTCAAGAACCAATTTTCTGAGTTGGAAAACAGTGAGGGTGAATGTTCCTCTGGAGAGTGAAGCCAGAGCCACGTTCACAGCACTGTGGGTGACTCAGCTGCACAAGGGGGGAGGAGTCAGAGGGCATGAGCAATAGTGGTAGGAAGCTCAGTAGTGAGGAGTGCAGACAGGCGCTTCTGTGGCCATAGATGTGACTCCAGGATGGTGCGTTGTCTCCCTGGTGCCAGGGTTAAGGATGTCACAGAACGGCTGCAGGGCATTCTGAAGGGGGAGGGTGAACAGTCAGAGGTCATGGTTCACATTGGTACCAATGACATAGGTAGAAAAAGGGATGAGGTCCTGCAACAAGAATTTGGGGAGCTAGGTAGCAGATTAAAAAGCAGGACCTCAAAGGTTGTAATCTCTGGATTACCCCCTGTGCCATGTGCTAGTGAGTATAGGAATAGGAGGATAGAGAGGATGAATGCATGGCTGCAGAGATGGTGCAGAAGGGAGGGCTTCAGTTTCCTGGATCACTTTCTGGCAAAGGTGGGGCCTGTACAAGTCGGACGGGTTGCACCTGAAGCGGAACGGGACCAACATCCTTGCGAGGAGGTTTGCTCGTGCTGTTGGTGGGAGGGGTTTAAACTAATTTTGCAGGGCGATGGGATACAGAGTGGAGATACAGTAAGGGGTGATGCACAGCCAAAAATTAGAAGAGAAACTAAGTCAGTGTGGAAGGCAAAGCAAATATAGACCTGGAATCTGGAACACACTGCCTGAGGGGGTGGTAGCGGCAAGGAACCCTCACAACATTTAAGAAGTATTTAGATGAGCACTTGAAGTGCAACAGCATCCAGGGCTACGGGCCAAGTGCTGGAAAATGGGATTAGAATAGATAGGTGCTTGATGGCTGTCACGAACATGATGGGCCGAAGGGTCTGTTTCTGTGCTGTATAACTCAATGACCCCATAACTCTATGAGGCCTAACTAGTGTCTTACGCAAGTTCAACATGACCTCCTTACCCTTGTACTCAATTCCCCTATTAATAAAGCCCACAATACTATATACTTTATTAACTGTTGCCTCATAGGATGACATATTTAAAATGTGTGCATGCTTAGAATATGTAATTGTGCAATATATATTTTGAAGTGTGTCAGTTGAGTTGATTGCACTCTTGCCTCTGAGTGAGAAGATTGCGGGTTTGGGTGATTGTATTTCAAAAATAGGCTGACGTGTTGGTATATTGCTGAAATGTGCTGCATTGTCAGAGGCACCACCCTTCAAATGAAATGCCAGGGCAGGTGGACATTGAAGATCCCATGGCACTATATGATGGTCGTCTCCTGGTTTTCTGTGCCACATTCCTCACTCAATCAGCCCCATCAAGAAACCCCTCCAGATTAACTAGTCTTTCATCTTGCGACTGTATGCAGGATGTTGCTGGTTGCCACAAGTGACAACATAGCAAGTCACTGCGCTGTAAAAGGAATTGTGTGGAAGGCTCAGAAACATTTCACTGTGATAATGCATTGTGTATATGCAGTATTTTTGGCCTACAGATCATTGCTTGTGGTATTTGAGTAACATGTTCAGTGACATGTCTTTTATTTTAACATTAACCTGTTTCTTATAGGTTAATACCTCTTAAGATAGCAGGTGAAGGAATTTCATCTGACTACGTTAAATACCCATACACTAATATATCCAACGATAAATTCAAAGACCATTATCACTACATGTGAGAATTTTCACTTAGTGACTGCCTTGATTTTGATGCTTTGAGTTACTGTTACTGCACGTAAAAATTTTACCAGAGGCAGAAATGATCGGGTTTGATTTTGTTAACATATCTTTGAAGAGGTCAGTGAGGTGGGAGGGAAATTCCTGAATTGTGTTTTTATATAATAAGTCCCCAGATCACTTCTGAATAACAGATAACACAGATGCTTGAGATTCTATTAATAAATCAAACAAACTGAGATTCCTGCCTCCAGGAATGCTAAGCTGCCTGTAGCTAGTAGAAATGCTGTTGTACAGCAAAGGTTATTAGCATTGTCAGGCTCCTCAATAATAAAACCTTAAATACGATACAGTTATAGTCTTGAAATAATTTTTATTTATCAACAAGCCACTGTCTGGGTAATCGAACATAAAAAGATTGACTTTTAGTCTTATTTTTGGAATGAGCCACAAGGAGCTATGCAGGTTTCTTTTGCCAATTTACCTCCCCTTCCCCCCCTTTATTTTATTCTCCTCCAGGCTTTCCTCTAGTTTCCTCTCCTTGTTCTTCAGAGTCCACAGCTGGGTGCTGGTATCCACTGGGATGACATTCATGTTGTTATTCCTGATGTGTGTGCCTGGACAGTAAGTGTCTTGAGGCTATTCGAGTGGTGAAGTCCTGAGCTAAGTTTTCATTTATTCAACAGCAACAATTTATATTTATATAGTGCCTTTAACCTCCCAAGGTACCTCAGGAATGTTATAAAACAAAACATGACACTGAACCACACAAGGAGATATTAGGTCAGATGACCCAAAGGCTTGGTTTAAGAGGTAGGTTTAAAGGGATGTCTTGAAGGAAGGAAGCGAGGTAGTGCGGTGAAGAGGTGTAGGGCATTCCAGAGCTTGTGGCCTAGGCAACTGAAGATGTGACCACCCATGGTGCAGTGATTAAAATCGGGGATGCTCTAGAGCTCATCATTAGAGGAGTGCAGATATCTCAGAGGGTTTTGGACTGGAGGAGATTACAGAGGTAGGGGAGGACAAGGCCAGGGAGGGATTTGAAAACAAGGATGAGAATCTTACAATGAAGATGTTGCTTGACCGGGAGCCATTGTAAGTCAGCAAGCACAGGGGTGCTATTGGTGTGACTGGCAGCATGGTTTTGGATGACCTCAAGTTTATGGAGGGAAGAATGTGATTTTAGGAACTGAATTTAAATTCTACCAGCTGCCTTGGTGGAATTGAAATCGTGTCCCCCAGAGCATCAGCCTGGGCCTTTGGATTACTGGTTTAGTGACATTTAGTGACCATCTCCCCATTGGAGAGTACACGAGGGAGAAGGAAATGCTGATGGGGTGAGATGGAATATTGTGGGAGGAAGATCCTGTGGAGCAAAAGCACTGGCATAGACCAGTTGGGCCAAATCTGTGCTGTAAATTCTAATTAATTCTATATAGTAAGTAGGACAGATTCTGACAGCATGCCTGCTTTAAGGCAGCCAGCAATTGCCTTCACTCCTCTTGCTGTAGACTGTGAAGGGTGAGTGGTGGCTTGCAGTAGCTCAGCTCAGCCTGGAAAATTCATTTATAAGAGATGACTAGTTGCTGGAAAATGCAATATTTTTCACAGTGTGCCTGATACTTTTGACAGAATCATTAATTCATAGTGGGGTATCTTGTGAGTTGGTGGCATCTTGGCATTTCTCTAAAATATTGAGGCATTTGGCTCCTTTCCTCATTAATTTTCACAAGCAGGTTTTGTGGAGACAGAATCAACACTGCAAATCTATTAATATGTTTTGTGTGATCAATTGCTAGTGCCATTGACCAGACAACAGACACCTCGCGTACAAGTTGCTGATGATGATAAAGAACATAAGGCCCTGAGTCCAGTCCAGTAACCTCTACAAAGCATTCTTTACTGATCAGAAGCACAACATTTTTGCATCCAATTTGAAATACTTACTTACCTGTTGGCTCTAATTTATAATTTTGCCAGTTGTGTTAAAGCGATACTTGTGCCGTGTATGGTAATGTGAATGGGCATATCAAAGTAGTGGATCTTGCTCCTCACTTTCCTCAACCCAATTCTTAGTGCGCTGAGGCAGTGGGGTAATATTACTCCCCCCTTTCCTAATCTTTTGGGTCATTACATTTGCCTGTGTCATTCCCCTTGCCCGTCTCCCCCCATCCACTCCCCCACCCCCAATCCTAGTTGGGACTCTCCCTCCTCACCAATACAGGGGAAACAGTGGGAGCATTGCCCTCCTTCATAATTTCCCAGTGTTACTGAGAGATTTTCTTCCTGTCCTAACGTCCTGCATAAATACGGCACATGTGCATAGCTCTATCGTTCACATTCCATAGTTCGAACATCAACCCAGGTGTTCTAAAAATAACACCCTTGAAATTTTTCATCGAATATATCCCCCAGCCGTGTTGAAGCTTGAATTGTGCTAGCTGTTAAACCTCCTCCAATATTTGCAATACCCTATTAATTCACTTTAATGATACATTTCAATACTGCAGCAGTGCTGAATGTAAGACTTGCCCACTGAAAATGAAGAGAAACGTTTCATTTGGGCAGTGAGTCAATCCACAGGATTTACTGTGGATGTGAACCAAATCTACGCTGCCCAGTGGAATGATGATTCACACTGGGGAAAAGTAAAACTAATACACATCTGCCAATTATCACTTAACAGTTGGCAGGTTGAAAGCATTATTACTTTAATGAAATCGGCCTTAGAAACTGTGCTAGGAGCTGAGGGATCACTCACTGTTGTAGAATAGAGCAGCATTTCACAGGTGACTGTGGGTTTGAGCTATTCTTTCACTCCTGTGCTAAGTCATCAATGTCAGT
This sequence comes from Cetorhinus maximus, assembly GCF_964194155.1. Taxonomy (NCBI): domain Eukaryota; kingdom Metazoa; phylum Chordata; class Chondrichthyes; order Lamniformes; family Cetorhinidae; genus Cetorhinus; species Cetorhinus maximus. Next base: position 81,865,647 of record NC_135899.1, on the reverse strand, counting down.
GAATGTTACCTGGGATGAGTCAATGTGCAAGCTCTTCTATACATTGGTGCTCTTGGCTGCTAGCCAGTCAATTTTTTTTTGGAAACTGAGGGCGTGTGGACAATAGGTGAGTTCAGGAGGCAGTTTGAAAAGGCCTCTAAAATCAGCCATGTGTGCGTACTCCTACAAATGTGAACAGAAAGCCGAATTTCTAATGAGGCCAGTTTTGGTTAAGGGAAGGATTATTATTGTTTTCTTTGTTAAAAAAAAAAGATGCTTCTATTTATAGGGGAGTTGCCTGTACGCTCTCTTCTAGTGTTTGGTTTATTTTTAACTAGGTTCCCTTCTATCTATCGCCTCCCAATCAAAATCACTCACTTTCATGTAGGCGCCTTCAGCAGACAGGGTGGGTAAGGCTCCTTTATAACCTTTTGACACCAATATCCTCAACAGCCAGGAGGACTAATTGTTGCAGAGTAAGAGAAAATGTCACTGTTACCCCAAGGTGGGATGTTGTGCCTCAGAAAGCATCTCATGTAGCAGCCTACCAGAAAACGCAACAAAATCCATCACATGTGGGTGGAGTGAATGTCTTTACCATTGTGCTATTAGCTTGTTAAATTCAGTTATCAAGTTTTAACCAAAGTGCAATTGATCCTATTATTTTTATTGATATTTGTGTCAGCTTGCTCTCACTGTAATGCATTAATCAGAATGAAAGTCACTTGTGCAACTTTTTTTTTTAAGAAAGTCACATCAGCAGGAATAATGAGGTACATTAAGAATATAGGTTCACCGAAACTCCATTCAAAACATCTAGAGGCTCTCTTAATAGGCAAAATATATCAAGCCCAATCAATCTAGAGGAGCTCCCTCTATCACCTCGGGTTCAGCTAGAAACTATTAACAAAGCAGGGCCCTGTAATACTGGGCTGTATCTTGCTGGAGTGGAAAAACACACAGCATAACACTTCAGTTGGACTATTTCCTCTGCATGCAACAAGCAGTTAGGAAGGCAACTGGCATGTTGGCCTTTATTGCAAGGAGTTCAAGAATAAAGAAGCCTTTCTACAGTTGTACAGGGTTTTCATGAGACCACATCTGGAATACTGTGTGCAGGTTTGGATATACTTGCACAGTAGGCGGTACAGCGAAGGTTCACTAGATTAGTTCCTGGGATAAGGAAATTGTCCTATGATGAGAGGCTAAGTAAACTGGGTTTATATTCTCTGGATTTTAGAAGAATGAGAGGTGATTTCATGGAAACCTACAAAATTCTGAAGGGGCTTGATAGGGTGGACACCGAGGGATTGTTTCTGTTTGCCTGGGAATCTAAAACATGGGGGCACAGCCTCAGGATAAAGGGCCAATCATTTAGGACTAAGATAAGGAGAAATTACTTCACGCAAGGGGTTGTGAATCTTTGGAATTCTGTACCCCAGAGGGTTGTGGATCCATCGCTGAATATATTTAAGGCTGGGATAGGCAGGTTTTTGGTCCCTCGGGGAATTAAAGGATGTGGGAGCAGTTGGGAAAGTGGAGTTGAAACCCAAGACCAGCCACAATTGGCGGAGCAGGCTCAACAGACCGCATGGTCTCCTCCTGCTCCTATTTCTTGTATTCTTGTGCCTTTCAGCTCAAGTAGTTCCTGCACTGTAACTGCTGGAAGTGCAAGCTGATAATGATGCGGGGAGGGCAGTGGGACATCTGGGGCCACAGTGAATGGCGGGATTAACAGTCTATCTCCCTAACCAATGAGATTTAAGGATTGAGAAAGAAACAACGGAACAACAGAGAAGGAGGATGAATTAGAGCCAAATCAGGTACAGAAAGTAAAATAAAGAGAGGGAAAGAAAGATTGGATTAAGTGAGAGGGAGAAAAAGGCGACAGAAAAGTAAGTAGCGGTTTGCACACCATTATTATTCCAGAAAGACCTGTTCCCTTGTGAATGAACACTGTCTGAAACTTATCTCTCTCCTACCTTGATAGAGTTGTTAATCCATTTAAAATGAATGGGTTAACGCCTGGAAGAATGGGGATTCAGACAAATGTGTGAATGAATGGCCTGATGTAGTGACTACTCAATATAAAATCTTTCTATACCTCCCCTTCTCAATGACCCATGTGTCTCTTTTTCAGAGTCTCTGATGAAGGGTCGCATGGACTCAAAACATTAACTCCGTCTTTCTCTCACAGATGCTGTCAGGCCTGCTGAGTTTTTCCAGCATTTTTTTTGTTTTTGTTTCAGGTTTCCAGCATCCGCAGTATTTTGCCTTTATCTCAATGGCCAGGGTCTTTGGGAAGAGGGAACAGAGGGCGAATATTGGCAAAAAAATAATCCCCGCATCTCGAGTTGAAGTTAGATAAGGCTTCCTTGCAATGGCAAATCATCAAAGAAACTCAACCCCTGAAAGGCAGCTTTAGGATTCCATGTCTGGCTTTGACGGCTAGGCAGGTTTTAAAATAATTTGTTCCAAACCAGGATCCTACTCCACCTAAACAAAAACAGAATTACCTGGAAAAACTCAGCAGGTCTGGCAGCATCGGCGGAGAAGAAATCAGTTAACGTTTCGAGCCTTCATGGCCCTTCGGCAGAACTGAAGCATAGTTAGGAGAAAGGAGAAATATAAACTGGTTTAAGGTGGGTGGGGGGGGGGGGGGGGGGGAGGGAAGAGAGAAGTTGAGGGTGTGGTGATTGTGGAGATAAGCAAGCCGTGATAGGAGCAGATAATCCAAAGATGTCACAGACAAAAGGATCAAAGAGGTTTTGAAGGTGGTGATATTTGTCTAAGAAAAGTGCTAATTAAGAATGGAAGACAGGACACTCAAAGTACAGCTCTAGTGGGGGTGGGGTGGACAGACTAACAAGGTTTTAGTTTTAGATTTAAAAATAATGGAAATAGGTGGGGAAAGAAGAATCTATATAAATTTTGAAAAAAAAAAGGGGGGGGCGAGAAATGGGGTAGGGATGGGGGGAGGGGGAGTTTAAGATCTAAAGTTGTTGAATTCAATATTCAGCCCGGAAGGCTGTAAAGTGCCTAGTCGGAAGATGAGGTGCTGTTCCTCCAGTTTGCGTTGGGCTTCACTGGAACAATGCAGCAAGCCAAGGACAGACATGTGGGCAAGAGAACAGGGTGGAGTGTTAAAATGGCAAGCGACAGGGAGGTTTGGGTCTTTCTTGCTGACAGACCGCAGGTGTTCCGCAAAACGGTCGCCCAGTTTGCGTTTGGTCTCTCCAATGTAGAGGAGACCGCACTCCACCTAGTTACATAGGAGAAAAAAAAAAGAAAATCCATATTTACTTCAATTCATTCAGAGAGGAAGAATGTTGAACTGTTTGAGTGGTCTGATTATAATCCATCACCACTGTTGATTCTATCAAACACGGATGAAACTGTAAAAGTTAAAGGGCGTCGGGTGAGATGAGATGCACAACAGAGATGCTCATTCATTCGGGCTGAAAGGAATATTTTAAGACACGGGTTAATTTGGATGTGCAATCTAGTGGGAATATATGTATTGGAAGAGAATGAGATTTCAGATACAAGACATAGATTGATAACTGGAGGATAATTGGAAATTAATCTGTCACCTTTAAGATTGAATCAATTTAACAGCTGAAAAACGTCGTTTGAACACCAACCTTATAAAACTCAGAATAAGCTGTGAAAATGTGGGTCATGGTCCTGTGGAAAAGGTTTGCATTCTTTGACGAATAACAGGTTTCATTTGTATAAGCATTGAATACTTCATGTGATACAACATGCTGTTGGGTCACAACCATATTTACCCTCTTTATTCTGAGGCATTGGGCTGAGTTTTTATTTACTTCAGCCTTCGGGGGGCAGGTGAGTCAGGGAGTCACACGGGACCCAGAATTTGAGATTCCCCCCGCATGCTGTGAAGATTTCACTCCACAGTGTACACTTCATGTCACTGTCTGGCTCACCTGCTTGACAGGCTTGGCTTGGTTCTCAGTTGGACAGGGAATTGGTCAGTGAAGGCCTCAGGACCAGGCTGGACACGCGCCAGTCGGGGGTGGGAAGAGATCTCGGGGGAGGCTGGAGAGGCGGCGGGGGCAGGGTGGGAGCTGTGTGGGGAGGTGGGGGGGGTGGTGGGTTGGTTTGCATTGGGAGGCTAGGGATTGTCAGTCGGTGGGGGGAGATAGGAGGACAATTGAATGGGCTGCCAACCTGGGGTTCTTGGGTGGAGAGGAAGGTTTCAGTGGGAGATGGTTGGTAGCAGGGTTGAGGGGGGCGGAGGGGTGGAATCAGGGCCTAGGGGAAGGGTTGACGTTGGGGTCAGAGGCCTTGTTGGGGAGGTTGGGTAAAGGTGGGTGCCCAATAGTAAAGGCTCCTCAGGTAGGCACCTAAATCCAGAAGGTAGATGTGAAGACACTCACCTCCTGAACCCGCCTAGACCCCGGCCTGATGAAGCTATCGGGTTCCCTAATGATTGGGAAACCTGGCCAACCACAGGCTCTCAGTCTCAAAACACTGGGGTGGGGAATTTAACTTCAAACAACGGACAGGTTTGGATTCGATGAGGGTTAAAGTCTTAAAAATGTTTTTCGCAGACCAAACTCGCCTCCAACCTGCCCATTTCTGTCTTTAACTCAGCTGGGGCACAGACATCCAATCCCGCTTCAAGGAGGCAGGTCGCTACTTGAAATATGATGATGAGACTGAGAGCCTGTGGTTGGCCAGGTTTCCCAATCATTAGGGAATCTGACAGCTTCATCAGGCCGAGGTCTTGGTGGGCTCAGGAGGTGAGTGTCTCCACACCTAGCTTCTGGATTTAGGTGCCTGCCTTGAGGAGCCTTTGCTATTGGGCACCCACCTTTGCCCAACCTTCCCCACAAGGCCTCCAACCCTAATGTCAGCCCTCCCCCTAGGCCCTGATTCCACCCCTCCAACCCCTTCCACCCCCTCCCCCACCCCCCCCCGGCCTCCCCCCCACCACCCTGCTACCAACCATGTCCCACTGAAACCTTCCTCTCCACCCAAGGACCCCAGATTGACAACCCATTCTATTTTCCTATCCTTCCCCTGACTGACAATCCCTAGCCTCCTAATACAAACCACCACCCGACCCCCCACCACCCCCACTTTCTCTAACAGCACAGTGGATGTACTTACACCACATGAGCTGCAAAGGTTCAAGAAAGCAGCTCAACACCATCCCCTCAATGGTAATTCGGGAAGGACGATTAAACTGGCCTTGCTTACATCTCATGGATGAATAAAAAATGATCCCATATCTGAGTTGCATAGACCAAGCAATAAAGAAAAACCTAATTAACTGTATTGTCCAAATTGCAAAGATGTCAGGATAAACTCACTGATTCTACACTCCCAATGGGCAGTCATGTTTAAAGGTTTGTAGGTCAGAGCAGGAGCTACATTATAACAGCCCTGGAAGTGCTTGATCATTAAATTAAGCTCACAGTGCCCCACTATTGCTAGTGAAAGCCAATCTACAGGTTATTGATAGCAATTCCAATGCCTTGGGCAATCCCTGTCTCTTTATAGCTTGAGGTTCAAAGTGGAAGATTGAGGAAGTGGTAGATAACCCTTAAGGCTGATGCTTCTTTTAATGTTTCCACATTCATTAGCAGGCAACTTGGCTTTTTAAAATGTCTTTTTTGGACTTTGTGATACCAGTTGTGCTCCTTAAATGATCTTGAATAGTACCCATGGGTCCTGTTACTATGTCTGAACTCAGCCAGTTGAAGGGTTTTGCAGTTAAAGGATCTGGCACATATAGGGTTAATGTGGGATTGAGTACAGTACCACCCACAGAGTGATGTAAGAGAACCTACGCCTCGGGGTCAGCCTAGCGTTGGACAGAGCAGGGTGCAGAAGCAAGCATGGAAACAGGTCCTGGCTTAAACCCTTTACTGTATATATGTAGGTAGGTCTTGTAGTTAATAAATACCTACAGTTAACTGACTGAAGATTACTTAAGACCCACTGAACGGTATCCAACACCCTACAACAAGTTACATTTTCTACTGCGGAAGATATTGAATTATATTTTTCCTTACAGAACTTTATGCAGTGTGAGATGTCCAAATATTGCATTTTTATAAGTAGTCTCATGTTATTGACATTCCCATCACAGTAGATTAATGATCTGTGTTGGATATCATTATACAGTGAATGGCATTTTGTGATGAAAACAATTGCATTCCAGAATCCAAGCATTGGTGGATTTGTTTACCATCTAGCCTCACCTGGTTTACAAACACGGCAACCTCTCTTTCTTCAACCATTTCTCTTTGAAGAAAGCGCCATCATTTGCTGTGATGTGCTACCTTTTACTATGAGCTAAGTTCATCGCCTTGTGATCCTTTTGAAGTTGGTTACTCAACTTCTTCCACCTTCTCGGTAACTGGTCATTTTTAAGATTTATCTGTCCAGGGTATTTATCAACAACATTTCAAAAGCCTGCCTGTTGCAGCAAAATGGCTTTGGGGCCTATTATTTCCCTTTCTCTTTGCTTTTTTCCTCTTCCGTATGAAGCTCAAACTCCCTGCCAAAATATCCAGCTCTCTCTTGAGCTTTTTAATAACTTTTTCAAAACCCTCCTCTCTAACTAAGTTTCATTCACCCTTCCTTATCACTCCTTTCAGGCTTGTCTATTTCTTATGCTGGTGGTAGAGTCATGGAGTGTTTCCTTATGACCTTATGACTGTTGAACAACAGGAATGGTTGCTGTTTGCTCAGCCCCTTTTAGTTCATCCACAATCCTCAGCTTTATCTGGGAGTTCGTTGCATGTCTTCATCACACTTCCGTGAAGAACGTCTTAATATTAGGCCTAAATTTACCTTTTCATTAAATTGTACCTGTGTGCCCTTGCTCACAATTAATTTAATTTCCTCAATTTTCCAGTCCCTTAACTAACTCCATTAGGTCACCACACCTCCCATCCCCCCATCCCCCCCTCCCCCGCCACATTCAAGGCTGAACGGGCTTAGTTTTTCTATTCTTTCCTCATAACGCAGACCTTTAGTAATACATGCCATGATGCTTCTCTGAGCAGCCCACAATGCTTGAATATCACACTTGCGTTCCAGCCTTCAAAACTGGACCCAGTACTTAAATTGCAATCCGACCCACACAATTGCTTTATCAATTGCTAGACCTACATTTTTGGACATGTTAAATGTCGAGCCTACCAAGACCCTTGGATCTGTTTTAGCTTCATCCAGTTATTCAACATGCATTGCGTACTTTCGTGGGGATCATTGAACTCTTTGGTCCTGTCGCCACCAATGGGGATAGGTCAAGATTCATCAGTAAAAATCTTGCGGGTTACTTGTGGTTGTTAAGCTGTTTAGTTTGTATATCATGCATTCCATTGGATTGCTTTATCTCCTGTAACGTTTGAATTGATATGTAAAGAAATGTTTCCAGTGGCTGGCTGGTAATCATGAATGATCATCAGCCTTAGAAGCTTTAGATAATTTCCACTGCATATTACAAAGCTGATCATAATGTCCACCACCTTGTAAAATCAGATGACAGAGGTTTCTTTCAAAGTCTCAATCAATGCCTTCACTGCGTTTCCTAAACACAGATTCTTGAAGAATGGCAAATATGTTGCAAAAACTACCTGAAACTCATTTCTCTAAAATGCACACGGTTGATCAAAGCCACTACAGTCGATGTCATTCTATTGCTTTTCTTCCCATCAGCAGGCTCTTCCCTTTCAAGAATCAGTTTTTAGTCGGACTGACTTGTCAATAGTTACAACGCAATCGATGCTTTCTGACATCTTAAAGGCAAAATGGAGAGTGACATTTCTTATCTCCCTCATTGATGGGCATTCAGCTACGAAGCTTCAGTGGACTATCGCAGATTTAAATCTGATTCTGCAGCACCCTCTGCCTTGACCACCAATGTCAACCTGAGCTAAGTACGTTGACGCTTCAGTAAAATAAACCAAAGTGTGACTGCTGATTCAGTTCTTAATGTTTATTGTGCTATGAGACCTATTTCTGTTACAGGCAAGGAAACAGACATAGAATATCCACATATTCATTCATAATTGATACGAAGAAATGATCAGACATTTCCTTATTGTTTATGGGCCCTTTTAAAAAGTTTCAATCTACTATTTCTTGACTCTTTGTGCAGCTAGAACTGTTTTGTGCTGCAAATAAACCCCATAAGTGCGTAGATGTTAGTAGAAATGAGCATTACCCACAGAAGACAAAAAAATGGAAAAGCAAATGGAACTTCTGACTTCAGGAAGAACCTGAAATGCAGATTTTTTTTGGCTTAACCCTAAATGATTACATAATGTATTGTAGAAAAGCAACTATCCTTTCTTGTGCTCAAGCAGTTACTGCTTGAGTATTCAGTGTTATCCAGTGACAGTGTTGTGCAGGGTGGTGTAGCTCAGAATGAATGACACTCCTTACTGATAGGGTCAGTTAGCTGCAGCAGTATCTACCTCTATCATTCAAGCTGCCTTTCCCAATCAGCGACCACATTAACTAGAATCCACATCACAGGCCATTCGGTCCAACAGGTCCACACTGATGTTTATGTTCTACATGAGTATCCACCCACCCTGCTTCGTCCCACCCTATCTGTATACCTTTATGTTTCTTTCCCCCTCATGTACGTACCGAGCTTCCCCTTAAATGCACCTCTGCTATTCCTGGTGATTGTCAATGAAATCCAATCTTTACTGACCTTTATGTTAAAAGTTTTATGCAAATCGGCCAACAAACGTACTTGCCTGAGTGGAATATTTGATTAAAGGAAGTTCAAATGTTTACACTTTGCAGAATCACTGCAGTAATAATTTTTCAACAGCCCCTTCATATTCCAATAGTTGCAGTGATTTCTAATGGATATTTCAGGACATCGTAGAAGTAGTTGCAAAGAATTTTATGCTGCACATTAAGTTCTCAATAACCTTTTGTAATTAACACAAATTTATACTTTAATGTTGAATAGGCAGATGTAATTTTCATTCAAATCATCATTCATGTAACTACATGCTTGAAAAATAAAAGAACTAATGATAATCTGTGAGTAATTTTTGAATCAGTTGCAATTTCTTTTTAACCAATTAAGCTGTGAATAATTTGGTAATTTTAAATACATTTAGTAAGTATATAAACAGTTATTTATTGCTTTTTAATGTTTATGAAATCACAATTCTTGTAATATTATCAATTTGGTTACCTTTTTCATAACACTTATTTAAATAGGTATAATCTCCACTCTAAAATGTATATGTCAGAAGGTATTAAATATCTGTTAGAAGGTATGGGACAATCTTGAAATAAGAGGTTAACAACTTTACACCTTAACCACAGGTCCCATTTTTTGACAGTGGATGGCTACGGCATAGCCACAGAGAATGGAGGAGCAGTGGGCTGATGTTTGGGGTGGGGATCTCCTGTTGATACACAGTTGATGGTCAGCTCCTCAACTCTAGGGTCTTCCTACAGTTCTCTGTCACATTTCTGGGCCAAAGAACCCGTCTCTATTTTTCACAAATTTTCTATACTTGCCCCCTCCCTCCTCTCCTGTTTTGCTTTAACCATTTGCTGCTCCTCTGGACCCATCTCTTGTTCTCTGCTCTACTCGTCCCATTACCAGTCCCTTATACATTGCACTGTCATCTTTTTTGTTATTGAAGCACTCCTGTTCTCCACCCGATCGCAGACCTTCACTTTGTCCTTAAAACTGTTAAATCTCTTACATCTTTCAGTTCTGTCTGCTGTGGTTCATTGCATCTGAGTCTGAAGGTTGTGGGTTTAAGTCCCATGCTAGAGGTCAGAGCACTTAATCTGGGTTAGCACTCCAGTGCAGCACTGAGGGAGTGCTGCACTGTTGAAGGTGCTATCCTTCACAAGAACCTAGGCCTCATTTGCCGTCTCTTGTCTTAAGAGGGAAGATTGGGCCCACTGGAGTTTAGAAGAATCAGAATTATTGAAACATATAAGATTCTGAGGGGGCTTGACAGGATAGATGCTGGGAGGATGTTTCCTCCTATGGGGGAATCTAGAACTATGGGGCAGAGTTTAAAAATAAGGAACCTCCCATTTAAGATGGAGATGAGGAGGAATTTCTTTTGTCAGAGGGTCTTTGGGATTTTCTCCCACGGATAGCAATGGAGGCTGGGTCATTGAATATATTCAAAGCTGAGTTAGATTTTTGATCAACAAGGGACTTAATGGGGCACAGGCAGGAAAGTGGTGTTAAGGCCACAAACAGATCAGCCATGATCTAACTGAATGATGGACCAGGCTCAATGGGCATAATGGCCCCTGCCTCTTACGATCTTTCATCACTGCTGAATTTAAATGACTCCATGGCACTACTTTGAAGGAGAGTAGGGGAGTTATTGGTTCTGTGCGAGCCGATGTTTATCCTTCAACCAATATCACTAAAAACAGATAATTTGGTCATTAATATATTGCTGTTTGTCGGAGCTTGCTATGTGCAAATTGGCTGCCTCATTTTTTACATTACAACAATGCCTTCAACTTCAGAAATAATTTATTGGTAGAAAGCACTTTGGGGCATTCTGAGGTCATGAGATGTTATACATAAATGCAAGTCTTCATTTCTCTCACCTCACGATAATCCGCCACCAAATTCATTGCACACCCCTTATGAATATGTAGTACCTAATCTATATTTGTTTGCAATGTTTCTTTTTGCAGTACACAATGCCTGTGCAGTTGCTGTGTGCAAACTAACGACACAATTCAACCGTATCAGTCAGTCCATCCACACGCAGGCCACTGAGCCCTGATTAGAGCACTGGGCTGCGGTCTAAACATACCTCATTGTTACAATGTGCCTGCAGTGAAGTTATGCTTGTAATCAGCTTATTCTTACGCTCGTGTCAAAAGAAGCAACTGCGGGTATATAGTGGAAACTGTTCTTTGGCATCGCAGCTGCCATCGTTCCTTCTTTCACAGAATGATTAATGTCACAGAAATGGTGTGCTGCAAATCCAAACATATGTTCCTCCGTGCTCTGGAGGGATTTTTTTTTTTTTCGTTTTTGTTTGTCTGTAACCTGTGTTTTTGGTGAACGTGCTAAATGTGTGCTACGCCACAGCAAAAGCAACATTTTGCTTTATATTCTGTGGGGACAATCCCATTAGCGATTCCTGGAGAAACACCTTTTAAATATTTGCTTGAGATTTGAATTTTCAAGATTTTTTTTTTTTCCCCTGCAAGGAGCTAAACGCTTTACAAGGCAATAATTCCAGTTAGTAAGTACAAGTGTTAATTGCGGAGATGCTCAAGATGGCAGTGAAAATACAATTTGGAATAACATTTTTCCTAAGAATTTTAAATGTGTGATCTGCATATTAAAGCAATTAATAGCACTGCCAGCTTTGAGCTCAACAGGTTACTTCACTCCCTGTTAAGCCGTTCGACACAGTTTGTGAAGTTGCATCGCTTTAGTGCTCCCCGAAAGGAAGACAACAGTAGAAGACTATTCAGCCCACTGAGTCGCTGCTGGCTCTCTATGCAGCACTCCAGTCAGGCCCAATTCCCTCACTTCATCCCCATGTTCTGCAATTTTATTTCCCTCAAGTGCCTATCCTTTTGAAATCATTAATCATCTCTGCTTCCACCACCAGGCTGCAAGTTTCAGTTCATTGTGTAAGAGTTCTTCCTCACATCCCCCCTGCATCTTTTGCCCAAAACCTTAAACCTGTGTTCCCCAGACCTTGCACCATCATCGAATGGGAACAGCTTTACGTTGACTACCTTATCTAAACCGGTCATAATCTTGTACACCTCTATCAAATCTCCCCTCAACCTCCTTTGCTCCTAGGAGAACAACCCCAGCTTCTCCAGCCTATAGCTAAACTCCCTCATCCCTGGAATCATTCTGGTATATCTCCTTCGTACTTTCTTGAGGACCTTCGCATCCATCCTAAAATGTGGTTGCAAATTTCCCTGCTTTTGTACTCAATACCCCTATTTATGAAACCCAAGATCTTATTTGGCTTGCTAATTACTCTCCCAATACGTCCTGGAGACTACAAAGATCTCTGAACAAGAGCCCCCAGGCCTCTCTGTCACTGCACACTCTTTAGAACTATGCCATTAAGTATATTTGCCTCTCTCTATCACTTCTGCCAAAATGAATCACCTCACACTTCTTTGTGTTAAATTCCATCTGCCAATTATCTGCCCATTCTGCTGGCCAATCTATGTCCTGTTGCATAAATAAAAATACCTGGAAAAACTCAGCAGGTCTGACAGCATCTGCAGAGAGGGATACAGTTGACATTTCGAGTCCATATGACCCTTCATCAGAACTAAGACATATAGAAATGAGATGAAATATAAGCTGGTAGAAGGGGGTGGGACAGGAGAGCTCGATAGGGGGCCAGTGATAGGTGGAGGCCAAGAAGAGACTGCCAAAGATGTCATAGACAAAAGGACAAAGGGGTGTTGACAGTGGTGATATTATCTAAAGGATGTGCTAATGGGGACATTAAGGGAAGCAAGCTAGTGGCAGATGGCCCTCATGAGGGTGGGGCGGGGGAAAGGGATCGAAATGGGCTAAAAGGTGGAGATGAAACAATAGATCGAAATAAATTTAAAAATAGGAGGGAAAAGAAAAAAATATAGTTGTAAAAAATGATAAATTATTGGAAAAAGGGGGATCGGAAAGAGGGTGGGGATGGAGGAGATGGGCCGGACACCGTTGGGGGCCCTGTCAACCACCGTGGGTAGAAAACCTCGGTTAAGGAAGAAGGAAGACATGTCAGAGGAACTGTTTTGGAAAGTGGCATCATCAGAACCGATGCAATGGAGGTGAAGGAACTGAGGGAATGGGATGGAGTCCTTACAGGAAGCAGGGTGTGAAGAGCTGTAGTCGAGGTAGCTGTGGGAGTCGGTAAGCTTGTAATGAATATTGATGGACAGTCTATCACCAGAAATTGAGAATGAGAGGTCAAGGAAGGGAAGGGAAGTGTCAGTGATGGACCATGTGAAAATGATGGAGGGGTGGAAATTAGAAGCAAAATTAATAAATTTTTCCAGATCCAGACGAGAGCATGAAGCAGCACCAAAGTAATCATCGATGTACCGGAGAAAGGGTTGTTGGGGGGGGCCATGAGTAGGACTGGAACGAGGAATGTTCCACATACCCCATAAAGAGACTGGCATAACTGGGGCCCATGCGGGTACCCATAGCCACACCTTTTATTTGGAGGAAGTGAGATGAGTTTAAGGAGAAATTGTTCAGTGAGAGAACAAGTTCAGCCAGATGGAGGATAGTCCATCTCCTGCGCATCCACCCTCACACCTTCCTCTCCCTCCCAGAGCCATGATAGGGTCCCCCTTGTCCTCACTTATCACCCCACTAGCCTCCGCATTCAAAGGATCATCCACTGCCATTTCCGCCATTTCCAGCATGATGCCACCACCAAACACATCTTCCCTTCACACCCCTGGTGGCATTCCGCAGGGATCGTTCCCTCCGGTACACCCTGGCCCACTCCTCCATCACTCCCTACTCCTCAACCCCCTCCCATGGCACCTTCCCATGCAACTGCAGAAGGTGCAACACCTGCCCCTTTACTTCCTCCCTCCTCACCATCCAAAAGCCCAAACACTCCTTTCAAGTGAAGCAGCATTTCACTTGCACTTCCCTCAATTTAGTCTACTGCATTCACTGCTCCCAATGCAGTCTCCTCTACACTGGGGAGACCAAACGCAGACTGGGTGACTGCTTTGCGGAACACCTTCAGTCTGTCCGCAAGCATGACCCAGACCTCCCTGTCGCTTGCCATTTCAACACTCCACCCTGCTCTCATGCCCACATGTCCGTCCTTGGCCTGCTGCAATGTTCCAGTGAAGTTCAACACAAACTGAAGGAACAGCACCTCATCTTCCAATTAGGCACTTTACAGCCTTCCGGGCTGAATATTGAGTTCAACAATTTTAGATCATGAACTCTCTCCTCCATCCCCGCCCCCTTTCCGATCCCCCTTTTTCCAATAATTTATCATTTTTTTTACAACTATATTTTTTTCTTTTCCCTCCTATTTTTAAATTTATTTCGATCTATTGTTTCATCTCCACCTTTTAGCCCATTTCAATCCCTTCCCCCCACCCCACCCGCACCAGGGCCATCTCCCACTAGCTTGCTTCCCTTAATGTCCCCATTAGCACACCCTTTAGATAATATCACCACTGTCAACAGCCCTTTGTTCTTTTGTCTATGACATCTTTGGCAGTCTCTTCTTGGCCTCCACCTATCACTGGCCCCCTATCGAGCTCTACCTGTCCCACCCACCCCCCTCTACCAGCTTATATTTCATCTCATTTCTATATGTCTTAGTTCTGATGAAGGGTCATATGGACTCGAAACGTCAACTGTATCCCTCTCCGCAGATGCTGTTAGACCTGCTGAGTTTTTGTTCTAGATTTCCAGCATCCGCAGTATTTTGCTTTTATGTCCTGTTGCAGTTGAGTGGTATATAACCCTCCTCCCCACCTCCAAGTATTGTATCATCAGCAAATTTTGCTTAAGTTCAGCATGCTTCTTTGTACCGTCTAAAATCGATTATCCCTTTGCAGTCCTGTCTTGACTACTAGTCATTGTATAAAATAACCCCTTTGTTCACATTGGTACTCTTAATGCATTTGCAGTGCTGTACTTACAAAGAGAAGTGGGTGATTTCTTTTGGTCACTGTCAGAGCACGCATCCATTTGGCAATACATTCTGAAAGCACATATCCATTAAGACCAGTTAAATGCTGAGTTCAAAGGCCAAAGCTTTTTGGTTCTTTCTCCCCCTCCAATTTTCCCTATATTATTCTTCCTTTACTATTCCAACGCACTCTTTGCCAGCCTCCCACATTCTGCATTCTGTAAGCTTGAGGACATCCAAAGCTTTGCTGCCCATGTCGTTACTGGCACTAATTCCCATTCACCCACCATCCCTGTGCTCCCAATCAAGGAACACCTCAATTTTAACATTCTCATCCTCTTTTTCAAATCCCTCCATGACCTCACCCCACCCTATCTCTGTAATCTCCTCCAGCCCCACAACTCTTCGAGATATCAGTGCCTCTCTAATTCTGGCATCTTGAGCATCCACAATTTTAATCCCTCCATCAATGGTGGCTGCACCTTAAGCTGCCAAGACCCCATACTCTGGAATTCCTTTCCTACACCTCTCTGCTGCTCTATATCGCTTTTCACCTTTAAGCCACTCAATAAAACCTACCTCTCTGACAAAGCTTTTTGCCATTTGTCCTGATATCACCTTAAGTAACTCAGTGTCAAATTTTGCTCTATATCGCTCCTGTGAAGTGCCTTGAGTTATTTTGTTACATTAAAGGTGCTATATAAATGCAAGTTGTTGTTCTTCTTCCTTTTCTTCTTTCCTCCTGAAAGCAACAACTTTGTGTTGGGGTCTGGTCCTATGGGGAATGCTTCTCTGGTAGCTGTACCCATGGATGTCAGTCATATTGGTGCTTAAATTGAGAGTTAAACTGGCAGACCGATCAACCAATTCAAAGTGCCACCACAGCTCAATTGGTCATCAAGTAGTTCTGTGCCCACAACAAAACTGGATAAAATAGAAGATTGTCAAATTTATTTATTTTTAATTTATTCTTTCATGGGATATGGGCATCGCTGCCAAGGTCAGCCTATGTTGCCAATCCTTAATTTCCCCTGAGCTGAGTGACTTGCTAGGCCATTTCAGAGGGGCAGTTAAGAGTCAGCCACATTGCTGTGGGTCTGGAGTCACATGTAGGCCACACCAGGTAAGGATGGCAGATTTCCTTCCCTAAAGGACATTAATGAACCAAGTAAGTCTTTGCAATAATCAATGATACCTCCACGGTCATCATCACTGGGACTAGCTTTCAAATCCAGAGTTGTTATTAATGGAATTTAAATTCCACAAACGGCTGTCCTGGGATTTAAACCCTTGACCACAGAGCATTAGCCTGGGCTTCTGGATTATTTAGCTAGAGTCTAAACCACTACCACCACCATTTGCCCCTATTGGCAGTGACTTCTATTGTCCCTTCACAGACAGTAGCATGAGAATGGCCAAATGACTCCAGTCATAGCTTCATTTAGTTTCTTGTCATGACCAGTATGGACAGTGTAATTAGCCTCCAAACCTACAAAAATTATAGCAGTCAGGCACTGAGGCATGAGGTAGACTGGAGTAGACTGGAAAATATTTTTCTACAACTTGAATACAACAGTAAGCGAGCATCAAGTGCATCCTGTATATTGGACCATCCTCGCTTTGAGGGGCTGGTGACGATGACTGGATTCAGTGAGATTAAACACTTGCTCTATCCCCACTGTCAAGAGTACATAAACTCCAGTTTTTACACAGGACTAACAAAAGTTTTGCTCTGCCTGTGTCTAAAAGTGCAAATAGCCTTTCTTTACAAAGCAGGTGAAGTGTATATGGTGCATCATGCATCCGTAATTGAGTAACTGCGTTTTCTTCTCTCAAGTGCTTGCTCTTTTAACAGGCAGGAAACTGTAATGGAGTGAGTTAATGGCATTGATTGAAACATCAGTGCACTTCCTCATGTAAATGGAGCTTAAGGCCGCAACAGCTCGTTAGCGAGGAGCATCTTATGCTTATTAAGAGATAAGGATGAATTGAACCTCAGGCAAGGCTTTGCATTACGTGTCGCAAACTTAAATATGTTCTATTAGATGGGCAAGATTTGCAGTCAGTTCTTGGCCAGGAGTGAAAAGAACAACTTAGTGCTGGGAAATTAGAACTAAAAACAGAAAACGCTAGGAATACACGCCAGGTTAATCGGAATCTGAAATATTTAGAGCTATTGATTTTTTTTTTCATGGGATGTGGGTGTCACTGGCAAGGCCAGCATTTGTTACCTATCACTAATTGCCCTCAAACTGAGTCACTTGCTAGGCTATTTCAGAGCCGACCACATTGCTGTGGGTCTAGAGCCACACATGTAGGCCAGACCAGGTAAGGGCAGCAGTTTTCCTTCCCGAAAGGGGAGGATATTAGTGAACCAGATGGGCTTTTACAGCAATCAATGAGAGTTTCATGTTCACCATTACTGAGACTAGTGTTCAATTCCAGATTTTGGCTGCTGTAGCAGGAATTGAACCCTTGCCCCCTCCCCCGAAGGATTAGCCTGGGCTGCTGGATAACTAGCCCAGTGACATTACAACTACACCACCATCTCTCCCCATCAGGGACAGCTTGGTGAAAATGCCATTCTGAAAACATTAACAAACCTTTTCCAGGTGCTGCTGGAACATGCAGGGAATGTGCAGCAGATTTGTTTTACAATTTTAACAAACTAGATTTATTCAGAACTGAAAGCAATATGAAAGTAATGCAAACTGACAGGAGGAAAAGGCTAGGAAGCAAACACTTTGCAGATGAGTTAAGAAATGTTCAGGTGCTTTACATATTAATGAAATAGTTGCTGAATCCTATTGCTCATCACCGCAAGTCTGGAGCATTAAATATACATATCGCTTCTTTCTACAATGCTTTCAATTAGCATTTATGATGGATGCCTACAGTTAGTGTTGACCCGTGGTCTTACATTCAATGACGACAGAACTGTTAGGTGGAACTGAAGCCAAATTTTCATCTATTGACATTTTTTTTTAAAGAATTGATGGGAGTAAATTATTTCCCTGTCTGTGAAGATGATTCATACCACAGAAAAGTCAACACTTTGTTTTTACTGTGAATTGTGCACCATAAATATATATTCTGTTTACGAAGCACAGCTCTGCCGAAAGACAGGTAGCACAGACAAAGGAGCGAGGAGTCCACAGGGATACGCTACCCAAGAATGCGTGACGGGAAGGCAAAGGTATGAAAGTCCCTGGTGGCAGTGGAGTGTGCAGTGTGACAGGCTGAATCTCTGCACACAATAGAATCAGACTGGGGTTCTCAGAAGCAAAATTTTGAAATATGCATTTTTTGTTGATTAAATGGGTTTCAGTTTCCCCGTAACACGTTCATTGCCTGCTGATCAAGTCATGTGGTTTGTGACAGAACATGAGATATGGATCAAATGTGACTTCCTGCTTTTAAGAGGCAAATTATTTGATGTGGTTGGTTTGATCTTTTTTTTTTGTGTGATTGAAGCAGAAGCACCAAGTGACACCTTCGCATTTAGCAGTGATTGATCTGACCAAAATACACTTAAGTAGCCCTACATTAGAGAAACTATAACTTGTTATAGTTTGCTTCTAACAGACAAAATGATCAAAGTAGGAATTAGAAATCGCATCCAAACTATCCAGCAGCATGCTCTAAGTATGTTGCAAGATGCAATATACTTAATGAGGCAGTGATTAATGGGATCCATACTCTTAACAAATATCATTATTTCTTTATGCCTTATACCAGGAGCTGCTGCTTAATGGAAACCTTTTAATATTGATCATTTTCTTTATTAAAAAAAAAGATTGGCACTATGGTAGCCTACTAGGCCACTCATTAACATTTAAATGTGCACTTAAACAAATGATCTAAATAGTTGTCCTTCTTTTCCTGAATAATAAGTCAAAGGCTGGATGTGCCCTTTGGTAGACGGTAGCCTTCTTTTGCTGATTAATTTTGCTGGAAATGCGCACACTTACCCTCAAATTGGTATCGTGAAATGTTTCACTTTTAGCCGGGCAATCAAACCAAAGTTCCAGTGCTGCTAATGAATTATGTTAATAGCCCAGAAACAGTCCACTTGATCTTTGAAAGTGAGTTCAGCATTGCTTCTGCTGGCAATATAGTCTGGAAAAACAGACAACATTGAGTGAGAAAGCCCTGTTTTAACCAGCGGGTGGGCCTGCTGGTTAATGAGGGGTTTTATTTTGTTCATTCATGGGATGTGGGCTTCGCTGGCTGGGCCAGCATTTATTGCCCATCCCTAATTGCCCTTGAGAAGGTGGTGGTGAGCTGCCTTCTTGAACTGCTGTAGTCCATGTGGCGTAGGTACACCCACAGTGCTGTTAGGGAGGGAGTTCCAGGATTTTGACCCAGCGACAGGGAAGGAACGGCGATATATTTCCAAGTCAGGGTGGTGAGTGACTTGGAAGGGAACCTCCAGGTGGCGGTGTTCCTACCTACCTGCTGCCCTTGTCCTTCTAGATGGTAGAGGTCATGTGTTTGGAAGGTGCTGTCGAAGGTGCCTTGGTGAATTCCTGCAATGCATCTTGTAGACAGTACATACTGCTGCTACTGTGTGTCGGTGGTGGAGGGAGTGAATGTTTGTGGATATGGTGCCAATCAAGCGGGCTGCTTTGTCCTGGATGGTGTCAAGCTTCTTGAGTATTGTGGGAGCTGCAGTCACCCAGGCAAGTGGGGAGTATTCCATTACACTCCTGACTTGTGCCTTGTAGATGGTGGACAGGATTTGGGGGGTCAGGAGGTGAGTTACTCGTCTCAGGATTCCTAGTCTCTGACCTGCTCTTGTAGCCACAGTATTCATATGGATAGTCCAGTTCAGTTTCTGGTCAATGTTAATCCCAAGGATGTTGATAGTGGGGGATTCAGCAATGGTAATGTCATTGAATCAAGGGACGATGGTTGGATCCTCTCTTGTTGGAGATGGTCATTGACTGACACTTGTGTGGTGCGAATATTACTTGCCACTTGTCAGCCCAAGCCTGGATATTGTCCAAGTCTTGCTGCATTTATACATGAACTGCTTCAGTACCTGAGGAGTCACGAATGGTGTTGAACATTGTGCAATCATCAGCGAACATCCCCACTTCTGACCTTATGAAGGAAGGAAGGTCATTGATGAAGCAGCTAAAGATGGTTGGGCTGAGGACATTACCCTGAGGATCTCCTGCAGTGATGTCCTGGAGCTGAGATGACTGACCTCCACCAACCACAGCCATTCCTTTGTGCTAGGTATGACTCCAACCAGTGGAGAGCTTTCCCCCTGATTCCCATTGCCTCCAGTTTTGCTAGGGCTCCTTGGTGCCACACTTGGTCAAGTGCTGGTTTGATGTCAAGGGCAGTTACTCTCACCTCACCTCGGGAGTTCAGCTCTTTTGTCCATGTTTGAACCAAGGCTGTAATGATGTCAGGAGCTGAGTGGCCCTGGTGGACCCAAACTGGGCGTCAGTGAGCAGGTTATTGCTAAGCAAGTGCCACTTGATAGCACTGTTGATGACTCCGTCCATTACTTTACTGGTGATCGAGAGTAGACTGATGGGGTGGTAGGTAACTGGCCGGGTGGGATTTGTCCTGATTTTAGAATCAGCTTGGATATGGGCATGACAACTTCTGGAGCACAAGTCTTCAGTGCTATTGCCGGAATATTGTCAGGGCCCATAATCTTTGCAGTATCCAGTGCCTTCAGCCTTGATATCACGTGGAGTGAATCGAATTGGCTGGAGACTGGCATCTGTGATGCTGGGGACCACCAGAAGAGGCTGAGATGGATCATTCACTCAGGACTTCTGGCTGAAAATTGTTGCGAATGCTTCAGCCTTATCTTTTGTACTGCTTGCTGGGCTCCCCCATCATTGAGGGTGGGGATATTTGTGTAGCCTCCTCCTCCAGTGAGTTGTTTAATTGTCCACAACCATTCACGACTGGATGTAGCAGGACTGCAGAGCTTAGATCTGATCCGTTGGTTGTGGGATCGCTTAGCTCTGTCTATAATTTGCTGCTTATGCTGTTTTGCATGTAGGTAGTCCTGTTTTATAGCTTCACCAGGTTGACCCCTCATTTTTAAGTATGCCTGGTGCTGCTCCTGGCATGTCCTCCTGCACTCTTCATTGAACCAGGGTTGATCCCCTGGCATGATGGTAATGGTAGAGTGGGGGATATGCCGGGCGATGAGGTTACACAGATTATGTTCGAGTACATTTCTGCTGCTGCTGATGGCCCACAGCGCCTCATAGTTGCCCAGTCTTGAGTTGCTAGATCTGTTCAAAATCTATCCCGTTTAGCACGGTGGTAGTGCCACACAACACGATGGTGAGGCAGGACATACCCAGGGATGGTGATGGTGGTGTCTAGGACATTATCTGTAAGGTTTGATTCCATGAGGATGACTATGACAGGCTGTTGCTTCACTAGTCTGTGAGGCAGCTCTCCCACTTTTGGCACAAGCTCCCAGATGTTAGTAAGGAGGACTTTACAGGGCTGGGTTTGCCATTGTTGTTTCTGGTGCCTAGGTCGATGCCGGGTGGTCCGCCCGGTTTCATTTCTTTTTGTGACTTTGTAGCGGTTTGTTACAACTGAGTAGCTTGCTAGGCCATTGCAGAGGCAACCACATTGCTGTGGGTCTGGAGTCACATGTAGGCCAGACCAGATAAGGACGACATTAGTGAACCAGGTGGGTTTTTATAAGATTGACAATGGTTCAATGGTCATCATTAGACTTTTAATTCCAGATTTTTATTGAATTCAAATTCCACTATTTGCCGTCTGGTTCGAACCCAGGTCCCCGGAACATTACCCTGGATCTCTGGATTACTAGTCCAGCAACAATAACACCATCGCCATACATTCATCCGGAGAAGTGCCCCCACAGAGAATGGCTGCTTGTGGTGCAGGAGTAGAAATTGTCCAGATTATTAAAGATGTTTCAAAACCCCCACTGTGGTATAGTTGATGGCAGAATGACAATAAAGAAAAGACTAATATTATATTCAACTGGTAACTGTGACACACAGTCGGAGAGTAGAATTGCTTGGAGCTTGACCATTGGTGAAGATGAAAGTATCACAGCTCCTCAGGTGAAGGTCCTTGGAGGGGAAGGAGGAACCTCCAGAGTTTTTGAGAGTTAGGAGATGCTAACAGGTTTCTGGAATTAAAGACAAGCTGTTTTTTTGCCATACATGAGGGCATCTGATTTTTTTAAGAAGGCATTGAACCCGTCTCTCCATAGCGTCCCTTTATAGTTTTCCTCAAAAACATTTGAGTATTTTGAAGCAGCATGGAGGAAGCTGTGCCCTGCACCCAACACCAGCAATTAGAGGGTGCCTTTAATATAGAAAATAGCCCAAAGTATGAGCGCTAGCAAACAAAATTTGATACTGAGCCACATGAGGAGCTTTTGGACAGTTGACCAAAAGCTTAACAAAGAGGTCGGTTTGACTTGATGCTAATGCTATACAGGCAAAATGGAGAATATGCTTCATTGCTTACGATAGGGCTAATGAGCATAAATCAATAGCAAATAGAAGAAAAATTGAAGTAATTAAAATTATCTCCAAATAATATAAATGCAAATAAATTTTCCAGGAACGGCAGTATCATCTAACCTAGTCTAATTGCTCACCTTTTCAACTGAAGACAAAGGTAAGCACAACAGTTGTACGTTTAAAATATGCTCCTGGGTGCTTCTCGAGCTGTGGACACTAGACATGTCCTTTTAGCCTATTGCACCCAAAGTATTTACCGGAAGCAAAATGAGATTTTTAACGCTGAAAACCTTCTCCCGTCCTCAAATGCTAGGAAACTCCGCCAGTTTGCTTTGGAATTTGCAGCTGCTTTTGGCCGTTTCGAGACGGGGAATATTTTCTTGTCCACAGCAGTTGGATAGGAAATGTAGACATTTCTATGATTTATGGGGAGAGCTAATAAGCCCACCGCACCATTTACTGTGCTAGGAATAGAAAGCACCCAGCGATGAGGGGAGAGCACACATTGACTGGCCACAACGGAAACAAGAAATGTTACTGCAGGGAAAGCTTGGTGTGAATCCCTTTGCTCATCTGAATTTCAGTGCCGCGCTATACTGCAGTCCTGATTTGACTTGCGAATGATAGTCTCGCGTGACCAAGCGCTGCCTGAATTCCAGGTGTGTGGTGTTCAGGAACAAAGGAGCTGACATGGCTGCAGGGCCCAAAGCTCCAAAGAAGAATGGAGACCGTTCAGATTTAGGGACTGTTTATAGAAATGTGAAGGATTTGAAGACTGACAGCCTTTCATATTATAATTCCAGCATTGTGCTACAGACCCAGGAGGATAAGCCATTCTATTTAAGTAGATTACACATACGTATTTCACTTTCTATGCTTGACGCGCATCATGCTTGACATCAGGATTCATACAGTGAAATACCAATGGTAAATGATTCTTGCAGTCTCCTAACCCTAAAGCAACAATGCTGTCATTTTAATTGAAGCTTTCTACATGCACCTTCACATTGACTCCAGCTCTTTATTTGAGGGCTCTAATCGCATCAATGCACGGGCATGACCACTGGGCCCTGTTCCTGAAGAAAACAGTGACTGGGGAATAACATTTTTGTGCAAGCAAAGTGGCATTAATTGTGTTCTCATTACTACTGGCAGCCTCCCTGTCACTCCCTTTGTACATGATTAATGAATGGACAAACAGCCATCAGTGGGATTGGACTGACTGTTCCGCTAGTCCCTCCTTTTAGAAGAAATTTTGCATGAAGCCAACTTGCATGAAGTAACTCAAATGCCGGATAGAAATGACATGTCATCCATACCTGATTCTGGTGCTGCTGGTTCTGATTGCCAGTGCTTACATAAAACATTGTCATTTCAGGTTTACAGCTACCATACCCAATGTCAACTGCGAGGAGGCACAATTGAATGCTTCGCATTGCCAGCGAACTGCTGAGGCCATTTTGCACACTCCAAATTCAAATATCCCATTAGTGGGGCAAGGGTGCTTCGTCGACAGAATATATAACACTCAGTACAACTGGAATAATTTACAGCTGCGAGTTGGAATTTTGCCATAGTGAAGGCAAACTCCGGTAAAACCAGTTTGGAAGCAACTGCAATATTCTGTGATGTTTAGATACAGCATGTGGAGGTAATCTTACAGGATTAATTCAATACTGTAATCACATGACAGTAATTGATATTCAGTTTGAACGCTCTTATACAACTTGGCAATTTTGATAATCCCACACTGACACTAATTCCCTGTTATTGTAGAAATTTTCAATCTACTTCCATTAACGACTGTTTATCTGGTCTGCATCTGAATGATGCACAACTTGCCCGATATAATTAATTGTTGCGCTCCGGCAGCAAGAGGAATACCAACAGGGGAGTGGGACTAGGTGGGATGCCCTTTCAGACAGCCAGTGCAGACTCAATGGGCCAAATGGCCTCCTTTTGCACTGTAAAGATATTGTGATATTATAATGGCATTTGTTTCACAGTTTGTTTAAATTATAGAATAGGTTTGGATATGTGATAAGATTAACTTAGTACTAAAAAGCAAGCATTGCTGGCAAAGAGCCAAATAATTTTGTTCAGGACCTACTATCTTTACCCTCCAACAAGGTAAATTTATTCAATCGAACTTATTGTCAGTCTTAATCCTTGACTGGGAGAGATTTGAAATCATTATAACGGCATAGTCAGCTCTACTAGCTATAGATTTGGTCTTAAAAAATGTCCTCCCTCCCAGTAATAGTTAGACTAAACAGAGATAGCACAGAATAAAATATATTTACTAGGTATATTGTAGCAGAAACAATGCTTCTAAGTTAACCTCACTCAGGACATAGAATTCCTCATTGAGGAATTAAAGAGAAATTAGGACCCCGAGGTGTACAAAATGAGTCTACAACTTTTTATAATGGTTACTTAATAATATTTTATTATAAGCTTAAACCTTAAATTACATTATAGTAATGGTTGCAATATTACAAAGTGTAAAGTAAGCAAAATAAACTATTCCATCCAAAATATAAATTCAAATTAAACTAACCCACCTAGAAGTAAATGAAAGATACACACCCATTTAAAGATAAATGCAGGACATTCAAACAAAGAACATACTAAGCTTATTCTCAATCAAAGCATAAGGCGTAGATTCTGTCTTGTCTCAGCTAAGGGGAGAGCTTTAAGATCTCTACCCTCTTCTGTCAGCCATGCAAATCTGACCTAGATGTTTACCTAATGTCAGGAAGATTTAATAATTCTCATAATGTTTTTGGAGTTTATTGTAAAGTGGAGTAAATTTGGGGTCTGTGTTTATGGGTCTATATCTTTGTGTATGTGTATGTGTGTGTGTGTGTGAGAGTGACTTAATTGAATTAAAAGCAGTTGGTCTGAGGGTTCTGATGTATTAGAAGATATGTTAGGTTTGGAATGTTAGGTAGGTAGACAAAGGTGTAAAGGGAACACTTGCGTTTTTAAATAAACCAGACTAGATTGATTTCAAAGGAGGGGGTGAAATGTGTCACCTAGCCAGGTGAAGTTCAGAAACAGTCTGTTTATTTTTCCCAAGGACTACTCATGCAATTGGTACTAAGGGAGATTTTTATTATTAGAAAGGTAAAGTCCAAAGACATAGTGAAACAATGGGAATTTGCATTCAAAGGGAAAATATGGATAAAGGAGAGAAGGCTGTGTGCAAGGACGGGCATTCTAAGATCCAAACAAGTGTGAAAAGCCTTCAGCATCTAAGCCTCAATCTGCTGTCTACAAAGAACTGAAGTTAAAGAAACTGACTTTGAATTGGATTGTTTCTTTGCCTGGGTCTTTTAAAATTTATGTGTCTTACTGTTGCCTTAACAAAAGTGTAACTGGGAGTTATATTAACTAGGGGATTTAGAAGTTATCATAGTAGTAGTTTGTAGTTCTTTGTATGTATTTAAAATCATTTATTCTATTAATAGAGGTTTAATTTAGTTTTGTAAGAAACCTATAAGGCTTGGTGATCTCATTAATACTGAATTCTAGGCACACACCTCAAAATTTATACAAATTGCAAAACAGTTGTGGCAGTTGTTTCAAGTTTTCCTTTGGGATTTGAGCAGCTCAGCATTTACCATCGGCTGTGCCATAACACCCAAGAGCCTCATTGAAAGAAAACTTTCTGCTTTAAGGATGACATAATCATTGTCTAACATACTCTTAGGGCTCTTTGTTTTCAAATTCTTGGAGGATCAATTATTGTGATTTTGTGTATGCAGGTGCCTTCAGCTTGTTGTAAATAGTCTCAAGGCCTTGTCTAGCCAAACCTCCTCAAGGTTTTCTCAGATTGTATGTGTGTGAACATGTCTCTCTCTCTCTGCTCTTAGCAAAGATTCAAATTTTTCACCAGCTGAGTTAAGGACTGGACTTTATTAAATTCCTTAACAACTTACCGTTGTACTTTTAGGGGATTGTGCTCTTGTTTTTGGGTATGCCTGTGCTTCCTTACACTTGGCTCCCTGTACACCAATGCCTCAAAATTAAAATTCTCATCCTCATGTTCAAATCTACCCGTGGCCTCACCCCTCCCTACTTCTCTAACCTCCTTCAGGCCTACAGCCCTCGAGAATGCTCTGTTTCTCCAACTCTAATCACCTGATTCTAGTTGCTCCACCATTGACAATAGTGTCCTCAGCTGCCTAGGCCCCAAGTTCTGGAATTCCTGCCCTAAACCATTCCATCCCTCTAGCTCTCCCTCCTCCATTAAGATGCTACCTACCTCTTTGACCCGACTTTTAATCACCTGCCCCAGAGTCACCTTCGGTTGATTTTTCTCTGATTCTGCTGCCGGGATGTGATTTCCGATGTTAAAGGGGCTATATAAATGCAAGTCGTTGTTGTTGTCTGCGATTCAATCATGCCCGCACGGTATTCGGTGAAAAGCTTTATTGTGACTGACTAAGGAGCTGCTCTGGTCAGGCTGGTGCAAGTTACAGCTGCCGTTTAACCTGCCAAGAAAAAGAATACTTTGAATGTTGTAAAAAAAAAATCAAGTGAAAATAAGAATCAGCAGCTGCAGTTCCGGACAGCTGGCTGTGGTATCAGGCGACGAGAATCAAAAGCAAATTGTTGCTTTGGCATCGGACAGCTGTTTGGAGCCGAAAGATCAGACCGAAGGGAAAAGCTGCAATTGTTTTTAGCGTCCAACTGACAGTCAAAGCTGCAGTGCCAAAACTATGGGAAAGACAAACCAAGGGGGCTACCTCACTGGGGCAGCTGATTATGGCCGTCCACCGAGCTGTCTCAAATCCTCAATGGCCAACAAGCGTCTGACAAAACTCCGATTGAAGAAAGAGAGGAAGAAAGTACGGGCAACATTTCAAGGGCCGATTTTTTTTTCCTTCTGTCTTCCCCAAGAACAGTGGCGACCTCTCAGGTAAGTTAGGAAACACTGTTGGCCAAACCGGCGTGCTGTACAATTTTATCATTTTGATTTTCCCTCAGAGTGATGTAAAGATGACACTATTTATTTTTTTTGTTGAGTGTGCAGGAACTTTATTTACAGAGTTTTATGCAATTCTTTAAAATGTCTATACCACGCTTCAACTCTTAGCTTCGAGCGACCTCTCTACCGTCTGTTGACTTATCTCTGAGTCAACACCCTGGCTTAACCAATCAAGCACAGTGCAAAGTGCAATATGGGTAGCTGGTGGTACAGTGGTAATATCCCTGGACTAGCAATCTAGGGGCTCAGGCTAATGCTGTGGTTCGTGGGTTCAAATCCCATCGTGGCAGCTGGTGGAATTTAAATTTACTTCATTAAAAATGTGGAATTATAAAGCTAGTTTCACGAAGGGGGATTCGTCGATTGTCATAATTTGGCTCACTGAATCTTCCTTACCCAGTCTGACGTACACGTGACTCCTGACCCACAGCGATGTGATTGACTCTTAATGGGACTCAGTTCAAGGGCAATTAGGGATGGGTAACAAATACTGGCCTTGCCAGCAACACCCACATCCCCTGAAAGAGTAAAGGGAAAAAGTATAGATCAGTTACCAAACTCACATAATCAAACACAGGGGAATTGTACATTATGTAGTCGCCATTAATGAAAGAAAATACCTTAGTTAAAAATGTGACTGGAGACTCGCACAAAGTATTTGCCAGGATTGATTTTTGCTCTTGATTTTAATTTTGATTATCATAATGGCACATTGCTTGTGTAATATCATCCTGATGCCATCACTGTGGGTGGAAGGCTGACTTAATATGCATGGTTAACTCTGCCAAGAGAGGTTAATAACAAATATTACAAGCTAAAAAAAGTGTTTCCTATTTGAACTATTTCTGGACAGTCATGGACATCAAGGAATATGGGAATAGTGGTGAAAAATGATGTAGAGGGTAGATGATTAGCCATGATCTGAATGAATGGCAGAGCAGGCTTTATAGGCTGAATGGTCTTCTTCTACTCCTATGTTCCCATGCTCCTGTGAACGAATTGAGGAGGGGCAGTGGTTAATTAGCCTGGCCTCCAGAATGCCAATGTCTTGGGGAGGATGAGCAATGGGACCCATGATGGAAGAGGCTCCATCAAAAGGCAGATGAGCTAATCCCCTGAATTTCTACAGCACCTTTCATCACCTCAGGATTTCCCAAAGTGCTTTACAGCCTATGAGGTACATTTGAAGTGTTGTCACTGTTGTGATGTTGGAATTAGTCAAAGCCTTCCACCACCTGAAAGCAGAAATGCAGCTGCCGCACGCAACAAGCAGTAACGCAGCTGCCGCACGCAACAAGCAGTAA
Organism: Cetorhinus maximus; assembly: GCF_964194155.1. Taxonomy (NCBI): domain Eukaryota; kingdom Metazoa; phylum Chordata; class Chondrichthyes; order Lamniformes; family Cetorhinidae; genus Cetorhinus; species Cetorhinus maximus. The sequence goes on along the minus strand of NC_135899.1, from coordinate 81,837,212 downwards.
CGCAGCTGCCGCACACAACAAGCAGTAACGGAGCTGCACACACAAGCAGTAATGCAGCTGCACACACAAGCAGTAACGCAGGTGCCGCACACACAAGCAGTAACACAGCTGCGCACACAAGCAGTAATGCAGCTGCCGCACACACAAGCAGTAACACAGCTGCTGCATGCAACAAGCAGTAACGCAGCTGCTGCACACACAAGCAGTAACACAGCTGCGCACTCAAGCAGTAACGCAGCTGCTGCACACACAAGCAATAATGCAGCTGCCGCATGCAACAAGCAGTAACGCAGCTGCCGCACACACAAGCAATAATGCAGCTGCTGCATGCAACAAGCAGTAACGCAGCTGCCGCATAAGCAGTAACGCAGGTGCCGCACACACAAGCAGTAACACAGCTGCGCACACAAGCAGTAATGCAGCTGCCGCACACACAAGCAGTAACGCAGCTGCTGCATGAAACAAGCAGTAACGCAGCTGCTGCACACACAAGCAGTAACACAGCTGCGCACTCAAGCAGTAACGCAGCTGCTGCACACACAAGCAATAATGCAGCTGCCGCATGCAACAAGCAGTAACGCAGCTGCCGCACACACAAGCAATAATGCAGCTGCCACATGCAACAAGCAGTAACGCAGCTGCACACACAAGCAGTAACACAGCTGCCGCATGCAACAAGCAGTAACGCAGCTGCACACACAAGCAGTAACGCAGCTGCCGCATGCAACAAGCAGTAACGCAGCTGCCGCACACACAAGCAGTAACACAGTTGCTGTGCACACAAGCAGTAACGTAGCTGCTGCACACAAGAAGCACATAACAAGCAGTCATGCAGCTGCCACACCCAACAAGCAGTAACACAGCTGCCTCACACACAAGCAGTAATGCAGCTGCTGCACACAACAAGCAGTAATGCAGCTGGCACACACAAAAAGCAGTAATGCAGCTGCAGCACCCACCAAGCCAACATTAGAACAACCATGGATAGTCACAAACACAACATCAACTTTCAAATCCCTGCCCATAAGTGAAGGACGGTCACAGGAGCTCTGATGAAAATTAATTGATGGTGATTTAAAGTGACACTGATATAAAGGCACTTGGAATTAACAGGTTTTGCCACAGAAACCTATTGCTGCATGAAGGTAGCACATCATAGACAAGCCCAAGATGAGCTCGCGTCTGAGACCCTAACTTTCTCCAACTTATGGCTGGATTTTATTCTCCATTGGCCCCCAGGCCCCCCCCAGGGGTGAATCCAGCCCCAGCTCCAGCAGCTCGTTTCACAGCGATTTAACGGACCATCAGTTGGCTGGAGCTGGGCCTTCCAAAGGTGGATGGGGTTGGGCTTTGGGGCGGGGGTGTCTCCATTAGGCCCAGCAGACCTGTAAAGGAGGTACCACCCTCACCGCCACACTCACCACCCCCCACCCCACCCCACCCACCCCAGCACCCCCCAAACCCCCAACCCATTTCTCATCAGCAGCTGGCATAGTGAAAGCTGCCGGACTTCAGACTTGGCACCGACCTCAATCCAACACAGGAAATATTGTGGTGGTGTCGAGGAAGAGGCCCTTAAGAGGCCATTAATTGGACATTTAAGGGCCCCAATTGACCCATAGGCAGGAGCGCCACCCGAAACCTCTCCTAAAATTGCAGCGGGGACAGGAGAGGGCGAGTAGGCGCCACGAAAAGCACCCATGACATTGCGTCCAATTTTGCGCTCCCCACCCCCGAACTGCCAATCTACCCCCCGGCAGGGAGCAAAATTCAACCCCATGGGCAGAATTCTCCGTGCCCGCCGGCATCGGGCGTGTTTGGCAGGGTGAGCGGATAATATAGCGAGAAGGCCAAAAATCGGTTTCATGACTTCATGAAACCAGTTTGCAATCGTCCACTCTGCCCGCCCAGGGCAAGCCACGTTTCCCACCTTCGGACGCCGGGAAGCTCATTGTAATACATCTGCCGAGCATTATAAAGGCCAGCTCACTGGAATCATCCCCCCTTGCTGGATCATCCACACACCAGCCTATATAAGGCATGCGCTTGGCGGTCTGCACTTTGAGGGGAACTCGGAGGTGAGTGCACAGTAACATTGCACGGCCCTCATAAGGGTTTCCTGTTTGACTTCAAGGTTGAGGCACATTGGAGGGGGGAGCAAGGGCTCCCCTGCGGTTGAGGCGACTTGTTGGTTGGGGGGTGGGTAGGGGGCAAGGGCTGTCCAGTTGTTGAAGGTAGTGCACTAGCACATGTGGGGTGGGGGTTAGGGAAGGGGCCACGCATTAGGGAAACCTTACATAAATTGACCATTCCTCCACAGATGAGACAGCTCAGACACAGCCACATTGATATGTTCGGAGTTGGGCTCTAGTTTCTCTGCCCACTGAAGCAATGCAGAGGCATGAAAGTACCACCAAGTGCTCCAGAACTTTTCACCCCTTGGGTACAGACTGCAAACTAATGAGCATTTTAATGGACAGCAGAACGGCTGGATGACTGGGGATGTTGTACAATCTCCTTGCTAAAGCTGGCTATGGAGCAGTCACTGCTGGAGGTGCTCACAGCTCATTGCGATGTCATCATCCCGGTTTGGACCAGTATCCCCCATGGTTCAAGCTAACAGCACTGCCTTGCAGCGTGGGTTAGGAGAATGCCTGCGCCTGAGCTGAGAGCACAGCATGCAGTCCAGTGGGCAAAGCTACCACCAATCAGTCAGGTGGAGTGGGGCAGAGGTGGGTGTGGTTTCGGGCAGCCATGCAGCGCACTAATCTCTGGCCATCCAAGCGGTGGCCAGCGCTCTCCGAGATGCGTTAAGGGTCCTTCAAGCTTAACCAAGACAGGTTCTTAGAACGCCCATGCTAACCCATGCATCTCTCTCTTTCATCCTGCAGGAGGAGTACATCAGGATCAAAGAGGCTGGTGAACTAGCTGTGTGCCTCGTGGTGTACAGAGTGAAGACGACATAGAAGAGAGCAACAGAGGCTCCTGGCTGTGCAGAGGGAGGAGCAGCACCCTCTGGAAGAAGGGGTGGCTGGGGCTCTCGCACATGCAGCTGAAGAGCCACAGTGAGCCGTCGCTGGTCGGCGCTGAGCTAGACCCAGGGTCTATAGACACCGCCTGTCATTCCTACAGATGACCCGACAGCCAGTGCTGCTGAAGACTGCGTATGTCTAGGGAACTGGTCGGTCACATCTGCCAACTACTGCAGGATTTGGTGCCAAGGGAACATGGAGGGCATCCACTGCCAGTGGCTGTGAAAGTGACAGCGGTGCTCAATTTTTACGCCAGTGGCTCCTTTCAGGGCTCTGCCGATGACCTCTGTGGGATCTCACAAGCCGCCACCCACAAATGCATCCATGAGGTCACGGATGCCATCTTCATGAGGGCACACAACTTTGTGCATTTTGCCCAGGACCAGGAAAGTCAAGGTGCAAGGGTGATTGGATTTGCCCAGATCTTGGGTTTCCCACAGGTGCAGGGTGCAATCGACTGCACTCGCATGGTGCTCAGGTCTCTGTCTCAACACACAGTCAACTACATCAACCGCAAAAGCTTCCATTCACTGACTATGCAGCTGGTGTGCAACCACTACAAACGCATCCTGCAGGTCTGTGCACGGTTCCCTGGGAGTGTGCACGACTCCCACATTCTCAGTCAATCACAAATCCCTGACATCTTTCCAGGGTCCACAGAGGCTGCAGGGATGGCTCCTCGGGGGCAAGGGCTGCCCACAGAGGATGTGGCTGATGACACCCGTGTGACGGCCTCAGACTGCAGCAGAGTGAAGGTATAACAAGGCTCATGCTGCAATTTGCAACTTGGTGGAGCAAACCATCGGGATGCTGAAAATGAAGTTCTGGTGCCTGGACCAGTCTGGTGGAGCCCTGCAATATAGTCCACAGAGGGTGTCACACATTGTCGTCACCTGCTGCACCCTTTACAACCTGGCGCTGCTACTGGGAGAGGAGCTGGCTGAGGAGGTGCAGGAGCTGGAGGTCTCCTCTGATGAGGAGGACGTCCACAGAGATGAGTGTGAGGAGATCCTCAAAGACAACGATGACGGTGATGAGGCCAGACAAGGCAGGCGTGCTCGGGAGGCCCTCATAGCTGCTAGATTTGTGGAGGATGATGACAACATGCAGTGAGGAGACACTGTAGATCCTCACATTGCATCTGTGAACGTTTGACTCCAATCTGGTTGTTGGCAACACGAGTACCCTCTGTGAGAATGCTCCTGTCATGGGGACGCAGTGGAGACCCTAACAGTCGCTAGATTCCAGGAGGTGCAGGCATCGGTAATGTGCCCAGTGAGTGTGAGGCCTGACCATCGCTTTGGTCTGAAGGTTACACACTGCACAGGGAAGAGGCCCTGGCTGAGACACCTGCCTTTATCTTGTGCAGAAAGGTTTCACATCTGGGTGACACGAGCACTGCTCATCAGAACAAGGAGCCATAGACAGGGAGACACTCTTGGGAGTTTATTGACAATAGTGAACAGTATGTAGAAGTGATTAACACCCATGGCCAGGCTTTGCAACTACATCTTCTTAACCTTCCTAACCCTACCGCTACATCTTGGTGCTCCCCCAACTTCTACAGCGGAGGTGGAGGCAGCCTGCTGACTGCTATGACCTGTCTGTTATGACCTTAGTGGGCAGCCTCTTGAACTGGTAGTGAGCGAGGGCCCTGTGGAAGACTAAGACCTTGAGGGCCCCGGCCTGCTTTCGGGGCCCTGCTGTGTGGCAGTGGCACCCTCCTCAGTCTCTGGAGCTGGAGCTGCTGGGGTTACAGGAAGAGGGGATTCAGATGGGCCAGACACTCCTGGAGTCACCTGGGTGGATGACCCTAGGGGGTACACCCTGGCTGACTCTTTGTGAAGAAGGGGTAGCTGGAGTGAGATTGAGCTGCCCCACACCCAGCTCACGTACACATCATTGGAGGCCAATTATGACATCAGCGATGGAGCCCGCGCAGCAGTTCAGGACCAATGTCCTGTATCAAGTCACCATGGCTGCCACCATCCTACCAGTGTTGACCTCGGTGCATTGGCATGCCGGCGCTATCACCTCAGACTGATGGCGGACGGACCCCTCCATCTTGCAATCTGAAGAGTGCAGCAGGCATCGCTTCCTGATGTTCCCGAGCTTGCCTTTGCAGCTCCAGCAACTGAGGTATGACCAAGTCCAGAGGCTTATCATCTAACTCAGACTCAGCAAATGTCTGGCCTCCAGCAGTCCTCTGAGTGCCGGACACCTGGGAAGTCCCTGCTGCCCCCTACTGTGGATCAGACAGTGCGATGTGTTCACCAGATTGTAATCCCGAGGCTACTCTAAAGCTAGGCCCTACCGGGGTGTGTGTCTCTGCACTGGTGGAGGGTGTGGGCGAGCGCTGTGATGAGTCTTCAATGAAGGTGCCTTCAGATTCCTCTTCAGAGGTTTCTTTGGGGCTTGATTGGAGGCCCTTGGTCATGGACTCCGTTGGCTGTTTCCCAGATGTGCCTGTGGAAGCAAGGGGAGATAATGAGTGCAGGGCAGTGGCCTGTGAAACAGGACAAATCACTCACAGCATGGTTGTCTGATGGATGTTGCACTGCTGGATCCTCACTTGGTAGGGCACCGCCGACCTCACCGTCAGCACAGGACCGGTCTAGATCCTCGCCGACCAGCTGGATGGCTCTGTTTTCAAAGTCCGTGAGGGCCTTGATTTTAGGGATTCCTCCACTGGTCTGTGATCTCTGCCTGTTTTTGTGTGCCAGCTTGTCCTGCATGAATAGAGATGGAGAGCATGTAAGCAGGATGCCTGCCAGGCCAGATGATAAATATGCCTGGCATGTGTGTGTGGTGAGTGGTCCCATGGACGGGATGAGGACATTAAAGGTGTGTGTGTGAGAGTGAATGGTGATGTCCCTTGAACTGGCAGTGAGTGAGGGCCCTGTGGATGTGTGATGGGTTTGTGAGTGTGTGAGCTGAGGGTGAGGAGAAGCGTGACTTACCCTGGCGGATCAGAGGAGATCGTCCATCCTCCTGTGGCACTGAGTGGCTGTCCTCTTTTGCAGGATGTTGGCCCTGACCACCACTACCACCGCCTCCCAAGCCGGACTGGTGAGGTTGCTGCCCATCCTGCGGCCAGAGCGGGGATGGAGGACATGACAGCGAGTCTCCACAGCGTCCAAAAGGCACTCGAGGGACGCGTCATTGAACCGGGGTGGGGAGGGGGCTGCAGTCTTCTTGCCTTTCGGGGCCATGTCTTCTTTGCAGCCTTCCTGGGCTGGAAGCACTGAGAGGTGTACAGGCGGCTGCACCTTAATTATGGTGCTCGGTGTAATGAAGCGGCGAGGTGATGGTGTGGCGGGCGAATGAGAGCCCGCCCTCCATCGAAATATATTGTTTACCTGGCATGCATAATTGATGCGGCGGGACTGGGACGAGGCGGCGTGAGAAGCCGCCGTTGTGGCTGGCGGGTAAAACGTCATTTTCCCGCCGGCAACTGCGCTTAGTGCAAATCTGGGAGGATTCTCCCCCTTGTTTCTGATCTCGAGGGCGGGTTATCTGTCGGGGGTGTGAAGAGCAGACACGTTCTATCTCTTCACAAGGAGGTAAGGGCCATTTAGAAGGCAAAGTTAACACGCGTCGCTCTGGGACATCACTGACCGCTGGTTGGTTTAGAGAACTATTGGCTAATATTTGGGAAGAAGTCACTTACTAGAGATGGGGTGGGGTCATTTTGCTGTTTAACTTAATTTTGTCAAACTTCTTTGTTTGCTATTTCAGCACCATCTCAAACCCATTATTCCAAATAGTTTAATGACTGTGTTAAAATATCGGACAAAGACATTTAAAGTGATGGTTTTCTCCTTTGTCTGAGGCCTGTGACCAAGTGGAAATGAATCCCTAAAGACCTGCACTGGGACATGGTGAGAGGAGGTGTAGAGAGGTCCTGGGAAGTAAATTGAGCAAGTATTTGTTTTACCCGCTAAAGATTGGCTCCTCCCAATTCCACACGAGGGAGGTTGTTTTTTAAAAAAATATTCGCGACCATTTTGTCAAAGGGCTCCAGTGGTCCCTGTAAAGGACCTGCCTTGTTTCTCTGGCATCTTGCAAAAGGATCTTGCAGCAGGCCCAAGACACTTCTTTGTACATTCAAACTGATCCAGTGACAAATTTAAGTGGCCGTCAGGGTTCCTAAAACCAGCAAAGAACAACAAGCCCATGGCCATGCAACTAACAAAGATTGAGCCTAGAACCTCACACCTGGAGATGGACATATTTTCCTTCATATGTATGCAGAATGGGCCAAGTACATAGCAGTTTCTGCATCAGCAACTCAGGCACTCTCTGTGAATAGCCGTTGTTGTGAGCAGTCATTAAACTCTATGGGTGGAATCGTCCCGGATTTGCAGAAAGTGCGGTAGCAAGTGGGGAAGAGGGCGTTTTACCCGCTGGCCGCAATGGCGGGCTTTTGTAACATATTGTCCCATTCCCAGCCTCATTAGTAATGCACTCCCGGGGAACACGCTGAATCGCTGGTGGGGTGGCCTCTGATTCGCCTGCCATGCCGTCACCTCAGGCCATCAGTAACCCGGGCTCCATATTTAAAGGGTGCCTCTGCAGAGAGCTGGAACTCTCTAAGGGATCGGCAGCTGCTGCAAAGTCATGGCTGCCAAAGGGAGGAAACAGACTGCCTCCAAATTTAGCAACACCTCCCTCGGGCACCTACTGGATGCAGTGGAGGCTCGCCATGCAGTCCTCCACCCCAACTCTGGGTGAAGACCAGCAAACAAGGTCACTAATCCAGCATAGGAGGTGGTGGCAGCAGTGGTCAGCACCAATGCCCTGCAAAAGAGGACAGCCACCCGGTGTTGAAAGAGGATGAATGATCTCCTCCTTTCCGCCAGGGTAAGTCACTCTTCTCATCACTCTCCACTTATACACTCACAAACCCAAACCCATCACACATCCACAGGGATGCCAGTTCAAGGGACGTCACCATTCACTCTCTCTCACACACACCTTCATCTGCCCCGCGGATCATGTTCTCATCCCGTCCATCGCGCCACTCACCACCCACACGTGCCAGGCATCCTTATCATCTGGCCTGGCAGGCGTCCTCCTTACTCTCTGTCCATCTGTATTTATACAGGACAAGTTGGCACATAACAAAAGGGAGAGGTCGCCGACTGGTGGAGGAGTGCCTGAAATCAAAGTCTTCACAGACTTTGAAAATAGAGTCATCCAGCTGGCCAGCGATGACCTGGACCGTTCCTATGCTGATGGTGAGGTCAGTGATATTCAGCCAAGTGAGGATCCAGCAGTGCAACATCCATCAGGCAACCATATTGTGAGTCAATTCTGCTGTTCCGCAGTCCCCTGCCATACACTAATAATCTTTCCTTGCTTTCGCAGGCACATTTGGGAAGTAGCCGATTGGGTCCATGAGCCAGGTCCTTGACTCAAGCCCCTCACCTCAGAAGAAGAACCTGATGATGCCCTAACTGAAGACCTGTCACAGCGCTCACCCACACCCTCCACCAGTGCAGAGACACACACCCCGGTGGGACCTAACCCTGCAGTAGCCTCAGGGTCTCACAATCTGGTGAGCACATCGCACTTTCTGATCTGCAGCAGGCAGCAGCAGGGCCTTCCCGGTTTTCTGGCATTTGGAGGACAGCTGGAGACCAAAAATCTGCTGAGTCTGAGTCAGATGACGAGCCTCTGGACTCGGTCATGTCTCAGTTGCTGGAGCTACAAAGGCAAACTCGGGAACATCAGGAAGGGATGTCCGCTGCACTCCTCAGATTGCAAGGCACGATGGAGGAGTCCATCCACCTTCAGACTGAGGTGATAGCGTCGGCATGCCAATGCACCAAGGCCAACACTGGCAGAATGGCAGCTACCATGGAGACCTTGGTCCAGGACATCGGTCCTGCACTGCTGCGTGGGCTGATCTCCATCGCTGACACCATATTTAGCCTCCATCAATGCCAACATGGGAAGGGTGGGGGGCATTTTGCTCTCACTCCAGATTCCCCTTCTCCTCAAGAAGTCAGCCAGGGGACCTCGGGCACCCATAGGGAAGAGGATTAGCAGGTGCACACCCCCCCGGGGCCATCCGCCCAGGTGACTCCAGGAACGTCCAGCCCATCCGAATCGCCTCTTCCTGAGACCACAGCAGCTGCAACTCCACAGACCGAGGAGGGTGCCACTGCCACACAGCAGGGCCCCAAAAGCAAGCCAGGGCCCTCCAGGTCTCAGCCCTCCAGAGGACGCCTGCCAAGGTCATCACAGACAGGATGTAGTGGTCAGCAGGCTGCATCTACCTCCACTGTGGATGTTGGGGGAGCACCAAGATGTAGTGGTAAGGTTAGGAAAGTTGGGAAGATGTAGTTGCACAGCTTGGGCATGGGTGTTAATCACTTGTAGAAAATGTTCACCATTGTAAATAAACTCCCAAGAATGTCTCCCTGCCTATGGCTCCTTGTCCTGATGAGCAGTGTTCATGTCACTCAGGTGTGAAACCCTCGTTCCTGCACAAGGTAAAGGCAGGTGTCTCAGTCCAGGGCCTCTTCCCTGTGCTTTGTGCAGTCTTCAGACCACAGTGATGGTCCAGCCTCACACTCCCACACTGACGGTGCTTGTCATTGCTGCCAGAATGTCGTGGGCAGGTGCCACAGGGTTCCATCATTCTCTCTGAGTGCTCTCAGCATCTTTAGGGTGGGGCTGGCTCCAATCTCTTCAGCATCTCTCTGCAAAGATGGTGTCCATGACCTCCAGGACGCATTTGTACCTGGAGGTTTGCGAGATCCTGCACCGATCACCTGTGGAGCCCTGGAAGGAGCCACTGGCATAAAAATTGTACGCTGCGGTCACTTTCATGGCCACTGGCAGTGGATGCCCTCCATGTCCCCATGGCGCCAAACCCTGCAACAAGTGGCATATGTGACCAAACAGTTCCCTAGACATGTGCAGCCTTCAGCAACAGTGGTTCCCACTCACCTGCAGGAATGACAAGTGCCGTCTATAAACTCTGGGTCTAGCGAGGCGTCTGCGAGCGACAGCTCACTGTGGATCTTCAGCTGTGTGAGCAGCAGGCCCTGCCACCCCTCTATCCTGAGGGAGGTGCTCCTCCCTTTGCCGAGCCATGCCCCTAAGTCACTCTTCTTCTTCTCTGCTCCCTGTAAGCCATGAGGCAGACCGCTAAAACACCAGGCTCCACGATCCTGATGTTCTCCTCCTGCAGGACCAAAGAGAGTGATGTGTGGGTTAGTATATGTGTCCTAAGAACCTCTCCTGGATAAGTCTGAAGGCCCCTTCACTCATGCAGGAGAGTGGTGGCCACCACTTGGATGGCCAGTGTGGAGCGCACTTCATGACTGTCCAAGACCCACCCACCTCCGCCCCACTCCGCCTGACCGATTGGCAGCAGCTTTGCCCACTGGACTGCATGCTGTGCTCTCAGCTCAGGCACAGGCATTCTCCTAACCCACACTGCAAGGCTACACTGTTAGCTTGAACCATAATGGATACTGGTACAAACCTTAATAAAGGCATTGCAAGGGGCTGTGAGCGCCTCCACCAGTGACTGCGCCATGGCCCTTTCACAAGGGGATTCTACAACTTGCCCAGTCGGCCAATTGCGCTGCTGCCCCTAAATCGCTCATTAATTTGCAGTCTGCGCCCGAGGGGTGAAAAGTTCTGGAACATTTGGTGGCACTTTCATGCTTTTGCGTTGCTTGAGTGAGCAGAAAGGTTTCAGAGGCCTGACTCCAAGCGTGTCAATGGAGCTGCTGCTGAATAGCCTCAACTGCGGAAGAATGCACACTTCTGACAAGCTTTACCAAGTGCGTGGACACTTCCCTCACCCCCACTCCCCCCAACCCCTGGCATGTGCTTGTGTACTTCCTTCAGCCTTGTCCCCCAAACCCCCAGCCTGACCTGCGCTGGAGCCTTTTCCCCGGCACTGCACTGGAAGCCAGCTGGGAGAAAACGACTTGCCTGTGCACCACACACCCCGCATCCCACCCCACCCCGCCCACCACCCCCACTGAATGTGGCGCCGCTTCCTTGATGTCCTAGGGGTGATGCTCATGAGCGCTGCACAAGGTTGTGTGCACTCACCTCCGAGTTCCCCTCAAAGTGCAGCTCACCGGCTGCACCTCGCTTACGCACAGCTCCGATAGGCATAGGCAATCACGCCTACGTGCCCGGATGATCCAGCGCGGGTGGGATGATTCCGTTGAGCTGGGCTTATAATTAGATGCGAATGTATTAAAACGACGTTCCCGACATGCAGCAGCGGTGGGAAACGCGGCCCTCCACGGACACGGAGGATCACAAACTGGTTTCACGATGGCGTAAAACTGATTTTTGGCCTTCTTGCCATATTGTTGACCCCCACCCCACGCCCTCCCCCCTATCCCTCGGCCTGACGCCAACAGCACTGGAAAATTCTGGCCTAAGAGCTTTGTAGGCCTGAGTCTATATGGAGTAGTTTTATGAAGCTCACAGCATTAATTGTAGGAACTCAGTCCGCAAGGAGAAAAATGGAATTGTCACACGCCTAAAATGCTAATATATCGCTAAGTTTAATAACGTCCTTGTAACTCTTCTGTTTTTATACGCTTGACTTTTTGATTTATTCTTGGGATGTGGGTCTCTCTGGCTCGGCCAGCATTTGTCGCTCACCCCTAATTGCCCCTTGAGGGTCAACCCCATTGCTGAGGATGTGGTGTCACACATTGGCCAGACCAGGTAAGGATGACAGATTTCCTGCAGATGGGGTTTTTACAACAACCAATGATAGTTTCATAGATGACTCGCTTTCAATTTCATAAAATGAATTTAAATTCCACCAGCTGCAGTAGGGTTTGAACGCACGATCCCAGAACATCAGCCTGGGCCTAGTGATGGTACCACTACACTACCACTGCCCCCTCATGAAAAGAGACGTCAGGCCAGGTGTATTAAAAGTTGGTAAGATCAGCTACTGGATGTTTTCTGCCCTTACCAAAGGTATAAGTGTGGAGGGTTAATTCTAATAGGAGCATACTGAGCATGTGTGAGGGAAGCTATGTCACAGTGATGTCACTCCCTGAGAGAGGATGTCTGAGTAGCATCTCATAGGGCAGCTCTAGCTATATGTCAGTCTTATTTAACCCTTGTAAATAGTTAACATGTGAATAAATGTTTTTTGAACAATGACCATTGCCTCCAGCGACATCTCTTCCAGGATAAGAAGCTAACGAATTCCCAGACAAACCTATGATAACAGGAAAAGTAGGTCTGATTCCTATCCGTAGGAGCTAGAACAATGGCCCAGATCTTCAAACCAGGGTCGAAAACCCTATTTCCGGCTGGGATCAAGCAAAAAAATGCATCTACCTTACATCGATTTTTCTGGGCGATCTTCTGATGAAGGAACCTTCACGTCTGACGCATTGCAGCAATCCTGGGAGGGAGTAGCACAGAGAACCCACACAGAAGCCATGCCCCGTTTTTAAGACATTCGTTGACATACTCCAGTAAGTATGGAGTTTAAAAGATCCAAAGCTGCCTTGAAAACAGCTTCGGAGAGAAAGTAAGGGGTTAGGGTGGGTAAGGGGTTAGAGTGGGTAAGGGGTTAGGGTCGGTAAGAGATTAGGGTGGGTAAGGGGTTGGGGTGGGCAAGGGGGTAGGGTGGGTAAGGGGGGAGAGTGGGTAAGGTGGTAGGTAGGGTGGGTAAGGTGGTAAGGTGCCAGGTGGGTTGGGTGGCAGGTGAGTTATTGGGTGGGGTGGAAGGTGGGTGCATGAGTAGTTTGGTAGGGTGACAGGTGGGTGAGTGTGTAGGTGGGTCGATGGGTAGTCAGGTCAGGTCGGGGGAGTCGGGGGTTGGGGGTAGCCGGGTCAGGTCAGAGGGAGCCGGGTGGTGGGGGCTAGTTAAGTTGGGTCGGGGAGCCAGGGGGTCAGGGGTAATCATAAGTGATTGGGGGGCCTGTTGTATAGTCATCCAGTTGTGAATCAGCGTGCCTAACATTTCCTGGATAACCAACCGGATAAGTAAGTCAAAATTGCCCAGAGTCTCTGACCCTAACTCAGAGTTGAGACATTTTCCGAGGGTCTCAAGAGCAGGGAAATTGTTCTTCAGAGGTTCAAACTTTCCGGGCAATTCCCATGGAGTCAGTGCATTGGGACTTCCAAGGGGGTCCCGTAGCACATCTTCCGGGGTATGCCCGCTCTCCGACCATCCAGGAAGCAGGAGCTCTAGACCAATGTTCTGCAATTCAGATCATTTCAAGTCAAGTCTTGGCCTTTCCTTACATGGCAGGTTCCTTCTCCCCTATGAACAAAGCACAGTTAGTTGTTGGAATTGGATGAGCTAGGAGCATATTTGAAGGATAGTTCAAAAAAGCCAGCATCACAGGAGCAGTGATTTACCCACTAATATCGTATTTTTCATTTCCTTCCCAGCAGATTTCCCTTCACTCGTCCTTTGAACAGACCACAAAATGGCCCCAGGACAGAGTTTGCACATTGCATGCAATTTGAAATACGGCTTACTTTAAATTTTTGAACATGTTGCACACAGGGGAAGTCAATCTACTTTTATAGATTATGCCACAGAGACGGAGATCGATAATGAGTCAGTTGTGTATCAGTGATTTTGTGATTGACAGGAACCAACAGCAACTTAACAATGAACCATGAAAGAGCATCTTACAAGTATTCGAAAAGATCTTGCAGATCCATTGAGGCCACGGGGAGACTGTGCACGGGGCGATGGGCGCATGGGACTTTGTGTGGAAGAGGAGATGGGCTGGAGTGTTCTGGATTTGCTGAAGTTAGCGAAGAGTGGAGGTGGGAAGAGTGACAAGGAACACATTCGAGAAATCAATCCTTGATGCAAAATAGGAATGGATAAGGATTTCGGCAGCAGTGGCAGTAAGCAGGGAATGTTCTATTTGTAGGAGAAAGTGCTCCTGGCAACAGACCATATATAATACTTAAATTCAGCTCTAGATGTGAACAAAAACATTGATGTTGCATACCAATCGTTTCAGCATGAGCAGAGAGTTATTCAGGTACTGGTAAAAAATACAAATCAGCTACAGAGATCCACATTGAAAGATATTGATCTCCACTGCACAAATAAAATATAGTTCATTTGCTTTTTTAATAAAAATTTGGAACCAAAATAAAAACACACTTTGTATAATGCAGGTGAGGACAAAGCAATACATCAAGCTAACAAGAGCGTTCAGTGTGAACAAGTGTCACGTCTGCAACGAAGGAGAGAAAACATAACCTGGTGGAGGAATGCTCGCGAATATTCTGTATTTGATGCCTCCTACTATTAGGATGAGTGCAGCGCCAACAACCCTCAAGAAGTTTGACACCATTCAGGACAAAGCAGTCTGCTTGATTGGCATCCCTTCCACAAACACTCGCTCCCTCCATCACCGACGCACAGTAGCAGCAGTGTGTACTATATACAAGATGCACTGCAGGAATTCACCAAGGCTCCTTCGACAGCACCTCCTAAACCCACGACCACTACCATCTAGAAGGACAAGGGCAGCAGATACATGGGGACATCACCACCTGGAAGTTCCCCTCCAAGCCTCTTACCATCCTGACTTGGAAATATATCGCCGTTCCTTCACTGCCGCTGGGTCAAAATCGTGGAACTCCCTCCCTAACAGCACTGTGGGTGTACCTACACCACAGGGATTGCAGCAGTTCCAGAAGGCAGCTCACCACCACCTTCTTAAGGGCAATTAGGGATGGGCAATAAATGCTGGTCCAGCCAGCGATGCAGCATCCCATGAATGAATATATTTTTTAAAATTGGCAGAAAATTCAGCTGCATTTTCCTCCTTCTCTCTCTGATTAGGCCACATCTCGAATACTGTGTGCAGTTTTGGTCTCCTTATTTATAACCTTATAACGAAGGATATAAATGCATTGGAGGCAGTTGAGAGGAGGTTTACTAGATTGATACTGGAATGAATGTGTTGTCCTATGAGGAAAGGTTGGACAGACTGGGCTTGTTTCCAGTGGAGTTTAGAAGAGTGAGGGGTGATTTGATGAAGTATATAAGATCCTGAATGGTCTTGACAAGGTGGATGTGGAGAGGACGTTTCCCCTTGTGGGCGAGTCCAGAACTAATGGGCACTGTTTTAAAATTAGGGGTCGCCCTTTTAGGACAGAGATGAGAATTTTTCTGGAGACTTCCTGGATTATTACCAACACCAGGATGCTAATTACAGTGGTATGTGGACATTTGTTTAAGTCAGTAAAATGATAATCCTTTTTGAAATATTTGTGTGCAGAGGATATTCCTGTAGTAGCTGATGACCCTGCAATTGTTACTTGATTTGAATATCAATCTTTACCTTTGGCCACTTTACTTTATTTAAGGATGGAAGGTAGAAAGAGATGTTAATGCAACTTTGGAATTCTCTGCCTCAGAAGGTGAGGGAGACAGGGTCATTGAATATTTTTAAGGCAGGGGTAGATAGATTCTTCTTAGGCAAGGGAATCAAAGGTTATTGGGGGTAGATGGGAATGTGGAATTTGAAACACAGGCTGATCAGCCATGATCTTATTGAATGACGGAGCAGGCTCAAGGGGCCGAATGGCCTACTTCTGCTCCTAATTCGTATGATTGTACATTCATATGTGTCAAACATCCTAGGGCCAGGATGTTAATTGTCTGGTGGAACATGCTGGTCTGCCACCCAGGAGGTGCCACAACAGGCCCGGTCCTTTTGAATGGCTGTAGATGCAGTGAGTCACCTACCAGAAACAACAAATGGGTGACTCTGAGGCTGCTTGGTTGTTGGGTGTACGCTCCTAGATTCCACTGACTGGTACCATCACAAACCTTTAAATGAGTTACAGCAATATTCTAATTTGTATATTGCATCCTCCATGGAACACTACATCGAGGCACTGAACTGGGTAAAAGAGCTCTTAAAACAGACACTAAAACTCAAACTGTTAAGTGTGTATCAATTGTGTTCAATTATATACGGCAATGTGATAATGACTAGATAATATGTTTTTTGAGATGTTGATTGAGGGATACATATTAGTCAGGTCATTGAGGAGAACTCCCCTGCTCTTCTTTGAAATGAATCGGGGTTTCACTTGAGCATATATAAACAGACATTTACTGAAACTGGAGTGTGATTGAGTTAGGAGGAGTATGCTTGTTATGTTTCACTCTGTAAATAAATGTTGACTGAGTAAAGATTGGCTCCAGTATCATCCTACACCAACTGACTTTCTGGATTATTACCAACACCAGGATGCTAATTACAGTGGTATGTGGACATTTGTTTAAGTCAGTAAAATGGGAATCCTTTTTGAAATATTTGTGTGCAGAGGATATTCCTGTAGTAGCTGATGACCCTGTAATTGTTACTTGATTTGAATATCAATCTTTACCTTTGGGCACTTTACTTTATTTAAGGATGGAAGGGAGAAAGAGATGTTAATGCAATGTGATAGGAATTGTTCAACAGAAAGATACCTCTTTGAGCTTCTATTGAAGAGTTCTGGTTGCAAGCAACTGTTGGAGCTTTGCCACTTCCTTGCTGCCCTCTGTCATCAGTATCCTTTCTCCTCTCCCTATGGAAGATCCTTGTCCAGTGGTGGCTCCCTGTGTTGACACTGTTGCAAGCATACAACATAACATACAACATGTTATGCAGCATACAACATAAACACCATTACACTGGTCGCTCTTTGGGGGCCATATTGTGGGAGGCCACGAGAGGGGTCTGGGCTTTGGAATAATTGCTTGAGGACTCCATGAGTGCTTGGTGAAAAGGAAAGAAAGAAATGCTTGCATTTATATATCAAGGCTGATACTCCTGGACAGTACTGAGGGAGTGCTGCACTGCAAGAGGTGCCATCTTTCAGATGAGACGTATACCAAAGCCCCATCGGCCTACCTGGGTAGACGTAAAAGATCCCATTCTGAAGAAGAGCAGGGGAGTTCTCCCCCATGTCCTGGCCAATATTTATCCCTCAACCAACATCACAAAAAACAGATCATCTGGTCAGTATCACATTGTGGGATCTTGCTGTGTACATATCGGCTGCCACATTTCCTACATTTCAACAACGACTGCACTTCAAGATGACTTCATTGGCTGAAAAGCACTTTGAGACGCACAGTGGCTATGAAAAACTCTATATAAATGCAAGCTTTCCCTCTTTTATTGGCTAGCTGCTGAATCAGGGGTGTACACATTTCAGTGAGGTTCTCCAGTAGTCAGGAATGACAATTTTGCCTTACTTCCCCCTGTGTCCCCAACTTCCCCACCCCACCCCCCAAATCCCCATGGCTTGGGGCAGCGAGACCAATTAGAGCAACAGGTTGCTGCAAGGGTTGAGATCCACCCACAGGGTCCGGCTTGAGCAGCCCAATGCCCTATGAAAGAAATAGTAACGAATGCATGTGGAGATAACGTGAAAAAATGGGGCTAAGACTCCTGCTGAAGCGACTGTTCCTGGCGTTTTGCTCTATCCTGTTTAAAAAAGAACTTATGAGTGTTAATGTGGAGATCCTCAAAGCAGTAATTGAGGGAGCTGGGGTGTGGGTGGAGAATGACAGAGACAGCTTAATGAGAAAGGCTATTAAAAAGGTTTAAATATGATATTGGTGAAACTGAAAATACATTTATAATGTGTCTACAGTTGAGTTGTACAATTAATATACTGTCTGGCAGCTCTGCATGGGTTTAACTTGGTAAATGGGGGTTAATGTGCACCAGCAGCATCATCTATCTTTTACTCAATTCATATGACTATTATTATATAGAATTAAAAGCAATCCAGTGTAAAGAAAACTTCAAATGTACCTTCACAGTTGTTAGACTTTATTGCTGAGCCAAGGATGGTTGGCTGAACACATGTTGTGGATCCATAAAGCTTTTGCAGTTCTGCATGTTCAAGTGTCATCTGAATAATGACATGTGGGGCTGAACATTTCCAGCCCTGTGGATTCAGGACCAGGAGACGATTCAGGAAGTAGCGCATTGGGCTGGCTCCCTGTTGTGTTCCTGCCTCCGAATAGAGTCACCGTGGTACCAGTTACCCGCCGATCAGTGGCAGATAGTCAATTAGCCCCAATTGGGGGACAGGTTGAGGACCCCGCTGAGGCTTTCATGACGTCAGACCAGCCCCTACTCAGCCAGAAAGCCAGAGGGGGCTTGGAAATGGCCTTCTCCCAGTGACAGGCAGGGAGTTGAATGTTATCCACTGGCCCCAAGAAGAGGCTGCAAAAGTGCAAAGGCCAAAGTTTCAGCCATAACCCTTCCTGTTGAGGGGTTTCCCGCAAGATGATGGCCCCAAGAGCTGTGCGCCCTCCACATATCCACAAGGCTTCCAAGGGCACCTCCATTTTAAGGCACCCACACACTCCCTTATCTGCTTCAGCAGCATCAATGGCGGAGCTGCCATTGTTGTATGTTGGTTGTGAGTTGCTAAGGAATGATTGGAGAAACAAAAGGATGTTTGAGCCAAAACTAGTTTATTGGGTAAACATAACTATATACAGATATACAGGACTAGGTGTTACTCAGTCTAAGGCATGAGCATTCTCCCTCTATCTTGGTCGTGTCTCTTACATCATCATGTGGGCGTTACTGTTCTCCAGTCCCACACATTAACACTTTCAACCCTGAACACCCTAATACTACATCTCCCCCCCAAGTCTTTGTCCATATATATTTTACATTTATATTTACATACCACACCTTCTGCCCCCCAAGTCTCTGATTTCATATATTCAATCGATCAGGAAGTTTCATGACTCTCCCTGATCAGTTTCTTGTCATATTTGGAAGATCTGTACTCTCTCTTTAGACTTCTTTTCTTTGACAAGGTTGGTCTTCAGTAAGAGTTGGAGAACCTGGTTCCTTGACAGTTTGTGACTCAACATCTGGTTCTTCCAAATGTATACTGGATGGTTCTCTTTGAGGAATGAGGATAAGATTTCTCCTGTTCCTTCTTCCTCCTGGAGTATGTACTAAGCAGGATCTCTGTTGATTGTCATCCCTTTGGACAATGACTCCTTCTCTGCCTTGTCTGGATCTAGATTTGATCCTCTTTATTCTCTCCTTGCTGTTATACCTCTCTCAATCAGCTGTCTGTCTCTCTCATGATTGGATTTGGTGGGTTTATCCCTCTCTTTGCATTTCATGTGTTCCCTATCATTGCCTGTAGAGTTCACCCTGGTCCTGTTTGATGGTTTTGCCTGTCTTTCTTTACTTCTGGAGTGATGACTCCTTGTAGTCTCTTGTTCATGAACTCTTGGGTAATCCTGGACTGCTGCCTCTAGAAATAATTGCTTAGGTAGGATAGGAAGCTGTGAGGGAATCTCTTGAACACCATCTTGGTTACTTTCAAATTCCAGTAGCCCTTGCTGTGGCAGTAAGGTCAGTGACTTTTAACATGTAAGAGGGAGACATTGCATGGTTTGGCTCTGTCTCTAGTTCTGAACATGTTTGACTGCTGGCACCCTTGACTATCACTTTTGATGGATGAATGGATAGTTGTGGATGCACTTCGAAAAGAGTCACCACTGTTGGATGAATGTGGCATTGTGCTCGCGTATTCCATCACTCGTGTTTCATCTTCCACCTTCTCAGTAGATGCACAAAGCGATGGAGGATCATTGTCAAACTGATGGAGCTGAGGGCAGACAAGTCCCCGGGTCCTGATGGACTTCATCCTAGGGTCTTAAAAGAGGTGGCTAATGAGGTAGTCGATGCGTTGGTGTTAGTTTTCCAAAATTCGCTAGATTCTGGAAAGGTTCCATCAGACTGGAAAGTAGCAAATATAACCCCTCTGTTCAAGAAGGGAGGAGGAAGAAAACAGGAAACGATAGGCCAGTTAGCTTGATGTCTGTCCTGGGGAATGTGTTAGAATCAATCATCAAGGAGGTTATAGCTGGGCACTTAGAGAAACTCAAGGTAACCGGGAAGCATCAGCATGGTTTTGTGAAAGGGAAATCATGTTTAACCAATTTATTGGAGTTCTTTGAAGGAGTAACATGCGCTGTGGATAAAGGGGAGCCTGTAGACATGTTATACTTGGATTTCCAGAAGGCATTTGATAAGGTGCCACATCAAAGGTTATTGCAGAAAATAAGAGCTCGCGGTGTAGGGGGTAACATGTTAGCATGGATAGAAGGCTGGCTGGCAGAGAATAGACAGTATGCATAAATGGGTCTTTTTTGGATTGGCAGGATGTGGCGAGTGAAGTCCCACAGGGGTCTGTGCTGGGGCCTCAACTTTTTACAATTTATATCAATGACTTAGACGAGGGGAGTAAAGACATGGTAGCTAAGTTTGCAGATGACACAAAGATAGGTAGGAAAGTATGTTGTGAAGAGGACATAGGGAGGTTGTAGACAGATATAGATAGGTTGAGTAAGTGGGCAAAAATCTGGCAGATGGAATATAATATGGGAAAATGTGAAGTTGTTAAGTTTGGCAGGAGGAATAAAAAAGCAAAGTATTAAACGGAGAACGATTGCAGAATTCCGAGCTGCAGAGGGATCTAGGTGTTCTAGTGCCTGAGTTACAAAAAGTTAGTATGCAGGTACAGCAAGTAATCGGAAGGCTAATGGAATGCTATCCTTTATTACGAGAAGAATTGAACATAAAAGTAAAGATGTCATGCTTCAATTATACAGGGCATTGGGGAGACCACATCTCAAATACCGTGTGTAGTTTTGGTCTCCTTATTTAAGGAAGGATGTAAATACATTGGAGGTGATCCAGAAGAGGTTTACGAGATTGATAGTGGGAATGAGTGGATTGTCTTATGAGGAGAGTTTGGACAGACTGGGCTTGTTTCCACTGGAGTTTAGAAGAGTGAGGGGTGACTTGATTGAGCTTTACAAGATCCTGAATGGTCTCAACAAGGTGGGCGTGGAGAGGATGTTTCCTCTTGTGGATGAGTCCAGAACTAGGGGGCACTTTTTAAATTAGGGGTCATCCTTTTAGGACAAAGATGAGGAGAATTTTTTTCTCTCAGAGGGTTGTGCAACTTTGGAACTCTCTGCCTCAGAAGGTGGTGGAGGCAGGGCCATTGAATATTTTTAAGGCAGAGGTAGATAGATTCTTGTTAGGCAAGGGAATCAAAGATTATTGGGGGTAGATGGGAATGTGGAATTTGAAACACAAAACAGATCAGCCATGATCTTATTGAATTTTGGAGCAGGCTCGAGGGGCCAAACGGCCTACTTCTGCTTCTATTTTGTATGTTCGTGTTACCTCTTAGGCGAGAAGAAGTTTACTCTCTCCCTTCTGGACATCTTCCTGGAAAAGGGCTGGATTCTTGACCTCTGTGAAGTGTCAAAAATCAGCACAGACGTCCCGATCCCGATCCTGATCTTCAGTGCAGTTGGGATGGTTTGAGCGGCTCTGACTTGGTATCATCATTGAAAGTCTGTTGAGTGACGTCCTCCACTGTCTTAAAGAGGTTGAAGTCTACACAGGCGTGTCAGCACGGGGAGGAGGGAATTTTTGGTTGCAAAGAACATGTAGGCCAGTAACTTCCAAGCTCCAGGGCATAGTAACTGGGAGGTACCCCAAAGATGTACAGGGGACCCACCCCTACCCACAGAAGTCCCCACATAAGGGTTACGCGCAATTACCTGGGAAGTTCAATTTTCCACTGGACAATTGCTCTGCAATGGGTACCATCCAAAGCTACAACATAAACTGCAAACTTCAGTTGGTTCTGACTGCCTTACACTAATAGTCACCCAAAAAAAGTTAGAAGAATTAAAACCACTTCCAACTTTTGGGTAACTATAGTACTGACCCCCTGACCCCGTCCCCCCAACGGGGTTCCCCCCACCCCTGACATCCTGCCTGCCCCCCCTCCCCCACTGACACCCCAGCCCCTCCTGACTACCCCCCCCCCGGCCCCCTACGAAAACATCCAACTACTCCCCTAACCCCCTACATGACCCCCAACTGCCCTTCCCAATCCCCCGATACCCCACGGGACCCTCGGCTACCCACCAACCCCCAACTACCCTTCCGCCAACCGCCCTCCCCCCGACTACACCCACCGACTACCGCCCCCGACTAACCCACTCCAACGATCTCTCCCTCCTCCCCGACTGACCCCCCCCACTGACCACCCTCTCCACTGACCACTCCCCACCCTCCTGACTACCTGACTGCCCCCGTTGACCAGCTGACCCTCCCAGCGACCACCCGACCAACATCCCAATGACCACCCCACCCTCCCATCCTACCCACTTACCTTGCACATTCACCTTGTCTCTGGCTTCTCAAAGTGTCTGTACCTTCGAACGTACCTGCTTTACGGCAGCCGGGGGCCGTAAAAAGCGGGGCGTGGCTTCCTTTCCTCCGACTCTCCTGCACTCGACAGAAGGCTCGGGAACCCGTTGCACTGCGCTGTCCTCACCCGGCCTGAGTGGGTGAGAAAGGAGCGGCTGGATTTCAAGGTAAAACACCAGGAGCAGAATGGCAACCCACCTGTGCCACTCCACGGAAGTCAGAGCCTATAATGTTTCCAGTATCTTTCTTTCCCTGTATTGGTCTGTTGCCTGCAAAATGCCTATGACTTGAATAGTTTAATACCTCCTGGACCATACCACTGGGTTTCAGTTATCCTCAGCCATTGTGTTCATAACCATGGCTCCTTACTGGATTAGACTCTTACACTTGCTCCTGCATCCAGTTTGAAATTAGTGATCTGTCCATTGACACAAATATCTGCATTCCAGAACGTGGGGGCTTTGACCACACCCAGGAAACATTGCTGTTCCTCTTCTTGTTGAGATTCCTCAATTTCATTGGTGGCCTTGTGTGCGAAGATTCCCTCGGTATCCCCTGTGTATCTAGAGGTTTTAATTCTGCACATGTTCCCAAAGCGTCCAAACATTTTAAGATGAAAGCATTCCGCAGCACTTGCAGGACACTGTCCGCGCCTGTGGAGATTTTTGGTGTCACAGCACTGGCATGGTTTGATGGCATCTTAAACTTTTGTTCCATATGGTGTCTTCTTCCCTCTGGTTTCTTTGACATTCTTTTGTTTAATAAATTGTACCGTCACTGGGGGATTTTCTGAGCCGAGGTTTTTCTCCTCCTTTGAGTATGGCCCTGTTTTGTTTATGGACCTTTGTTTGCCTCACCACCTGTGTCGTCTTCCCCAAGGTTAAGTCTTCTTTGGAGTGCAGTAGGTCAGACAGGGTGTCATCAGTAACGCCAGCTACAACTGGTGTTGTATTAGCTCTGTTTTAAGATCACCATATTCACAACCTTCAGCCACTCTATACGGGTCATCGATAAAGGCACCTAACTGGTTCACCTGGTTTCTGGGTCCTTTTGTTAAACTTAGCCCTTTCTAAAATCTGTAAATGAAACTAATTATCAAAGAATTTTAAAAGTTGTCTGATTTGCCTGATGTTTCATTAATGCCTTGTCTTGCTATAACATCATCTGCAATTGCTCCAATAGAGTACAGTAATGTACTGACTTGTTCAGACTCAGACATATTGTCCAATCCTGAAAGCAATTTGAAATCTTAAAAAATCTTTTCCTCCCTAGTGCTTAATTCTGTGTTTCTGATTGGGTCCTTCCATATGCCCAAATATCTCAGCTGACGTGAATTTGGAATCCATAGCTGTTGTGAGCTTCTAGGGGGTGTGCCTTAATTTTTTAAACTTCTCTTGCTGTAATGCAGTTTTCCTGCACTGACCAGCCTTTAACTGAATCCCCCCTGCGGCCGCTGACCCTGTTTGGTATTCATTCCTTAAACTTTGCGGAGTTTTTTTTTAAGCTAATTGCTGGGAGTTACTATTAAGCTCCGCCCTTTCCCCCCACTGGGGAATTGCGCTTAAGCAGCTGATTTTGTTTTTTTGATTGCTGCCTCGTGGTTGCCATGTGCAATGGCGCGACAATGGACCTGGACTGGGCGTGTATCAAAACCCGTGCTCACTAAAAATGGAAATTGCCCGGGGCGTATTGTGCCGTCCAACTGAAGATTTTGACCTATTTTTGAGGATTGCTCACCCTTGCTTGGCCGTCACTAGGTTCTCTGACTCTGCTGTTGGATTGGGAACTTGCACAGGCCACCACCACATGCCGTGGTGCAGCTCTTAGTAAACTTTTTTGCCTCTCACTGCCTCCACGTCTTCGGTGGAGCTCTTTTTGTGGCTTTCAGCTGCCCTCAGTTTTGAATTTTTTCAGGTTCGATTTTGGAGATTTCATGTATGTTGGCTGTGACTGGCTAAGGAACATATAACTTGTTTATTGGATAAACGTAACTTTTTTTTATTATACATTCATGGTATGTGGGGCATCACTAGCTAGGCCAGCATTGGATTACCCATCCCTAATTGCCCTTGTTCAGGGGGCATTTAAGAGTCAACCCTGGAGTCATATGTAGGCCAGACCAGCAGATTTTCTTCCCTAAAGGGCATTAGTGAACCAAGTGGGTTTTTACAACAGTTGACAATGATTTCATGCCATGCATTAAACTTTTTTTAAATTCCAGATTTATATTGAATTCAAATTCCACCATCTGCCATGGTAGGATTTGAACTCAGGTCCCAGAGCATTACCCTGAGTCTATGGAGTGCCAATCTAGTGACAGTACCACTACAGCACCACTTCCCTATAATGTGTATGGGTGTACAGGACCCGGTGTTACTCAGTCTAAGGCATGAGCATTCTCCCTCTCCTCTTTTGGTTATGTCTCTTACATCATCACGTAGACGGTACTGTTTCTCCAGTCCCACACATTTACCTTTCAACACTGAACACCCTAATATTACAGACATCTGTCCAGTGTTATGGGGTCTCCTACCGGCCTCTTGCCTTGGGAACCCACCCGCCGCCCCTAATTGGATGGCGAACGCAGGGGCATCCAGTTAATTGGCCACCTCTGACCCGTGGAGGATCCAAATAATAAAAAGGTCACGATGCCATGGTCCTGAAAAATGTTGGGAAAGTTAGTCCATGCTGCTAAAGGTGCACAGTATCGGCCATGTCACCACTCACAGTCAGTTGGATTTAATCTACCCCAACACAGCAGAAAACATGACAGCCAGGCCCATTTAATAAGGGAGAGGCCCCATCAGTCTACCAGCAGCAGCAAATCCCCCCCCCAATTAAGTTGAAGGGTGGAAAGGGACTGATGGGGGATATCCAGGCCGTTGGCGGGCGGGGGGATGTCAATAAGGCTCATCAATGAGCCAATTGACACCCATTATCACTGAGCCCTCTGCAATTTAGTGGTGGCTCAGGGATTAAATGGGGGGCTGCATAGGTTTCCCACACCCTTGGAAGGCTGCCGAGCAAACGTTTTTCCAGTGGTCTCCTGGGCTGTGGGGGTGGGGGTGGGTGGTGGTGGGGGAAACTCCCTCGTAGTCAGGCACTCTGTGCCTAATCGAGGGAGGTGGCATCGGGAACTGGGGTGGGGGTGGTGGGAGGGTGCCGGAACCTCCCCTCCTGCCCTTGCCTCCAATACTCTTGGCTCCCCTTCTCCCATGACCCCCAACCCATCCCAGCTTCACTCACCTTTGGGCTGGGGTTTCATGATGACCCTGGACCTCTGGTGGGTGCATTGCTGACGGCTGCCACCGCTCCCACTGGCGCTGGCGGCAAGAGGAGCTGCTGGCCTCTGATTGGCTGGCAGCTCTTGGTGGGCGTTACTTCTTCCACCGTGGACCCCAATTGCGGGGAAGGCCCCCGATGGCGGCCAATTAAGTGCCTGAAGGGCAATTGATTCCATCAGGCCGCCCCCGTAGAACTGGCAGGGGACTCCCCACCCAATCTCCGACTGGGGTAGGGAGACCCCTGTTGGCCCGACTAAATCCCAGCCAGTGAATCAGGGGGCAAGTTATTTCATAAGAATAGATTCTAATGGGGTATAGCATAACAAGAGGTTATTGTGACCTGGGAAGTACACGCTGTCTGAAAGCATTGAATATGTTAATATCAATATATGTCTCTGTGATGATTGGTTTTTTTTTAGATATTTGGCATTTTTATCTCCTCTCCTAGAACTGAAGATGTATGGTTCCATGTGTTGGCAGACTATTCACCATAGGAAGGCATCATAAAAGAACCTGATCTTGTCCTTATCCAATCACCATACATATACATTTTCCTATACAGGTCATTGGGTGGTGACTTGGTTTCCGTTGAAATAAAACCCTCTTCCTCAGATCTGTGCAAGACAATTATAGTGTTCGAAAGAAAGAGCTTTATTTTCCATCGAAATTGGACATTTTTCTTGTTAATGGAGTAAACCCTCTGTTCTTTAAGAATTTCTCAATAGCAAAAGCTTTGAAAATTGGATTGCCTGTGGAATAATCTGAAAATTAAATTTGTGAGTAATCTGTTTACTGAGAAGGTTTTCTGAATCATAATAAAACTCCCTATTAATGTTTGAGCTTATGAAACAGCCAGATAAATGTACAAGAAGCCGCTGTCTCTAATGAAACAGATGAGTTCTTAAAAATATCACAGCGAAACTCAGCTGATTTGGTTTTCAGATAATCGCCCTGAGAACAGTCAGGATTCTGTGAAAATATGATTTAGGCGGAGAAACCTCTGTAACCCACTGGAATAACGTTTTAAAGGAGATACATATGGCTATTAAAGAGACATGGGACAGGCTAATTCAGTTCAAGATGATTTCACAGCATTTTCTGGAATGCAGCCAAAATGTGTGCAGCTGGTTTTCCCTCCGCATAAACATTGCCAAAGGTACCGGGGGGTCAATTGGATAATTTATATGCGCGTTACAGCACTGACCCAAGTAACAACTCTATTGGCAACAATTAACCAAGGAATACTCTAAAGTGTTAAACCTGAAACCACTTGTTGAGTTAATTCTTGGGATTTGACGAAGTGCCTGGGCTAAACAACCTTAAAAAGTCTTTGGTGAAGACGCCCTTGATCACAGCACAAAGACTAATCCTGTGAAATTGGAAAAGAGGCACATTACCTTAAATCCCAGAAATGTACAAATCCAACACTTGAAATAGCCCACACAAGGATATTGACAATCCAAATTGAAAAATTACTGGAAATTAAAGAGCTGCTGTCATTTTGCTAGCTGAAATTCAGTGATAATCAGTATCTAAATGGTAATTACCAGTCAGTCCTATGATTGTACTTCAGGTGCAATGGTTACCATTTAATTTGCACCTGCATTTTATTTTATTTAACATTCACTATAAGTTATGCATAAATATATTAAATGAAGATTAAGGGGAGAGTGTTAGGAAAAGAAAATAGATATATGATAGGCGATATAAAAAGAACGTACCAATAATGGATTATGGAATTGACAAGAATTTTGCATATTTTATCATATATTCTGTAGTCTGAATTATTCCTCTTATGTCCCCAAAGAGAAAAAAATAATCACAACGCTGGTTAAGAAATGATTCATAATCCATAAACCAAGAAAAAGTACGGATTAATTCAGCTATAAATAAAATGAAGGCATCCATTTGCTGTGGGATTTAGCCATGGTTCTGTGTTGTCTCCTGTAATATTGTTGACCAGTATAGTAACGTTTTATTTCCTACCCCTCCTTCCTTCATTTTTCAGTTTCACGTAACCCTTGATTAGATCATCTCATTTCGTTCCCAAGCTGTAAATTGGGCATGCAATCCATTCCAACACCCTACCACTGCTACCGTACAACTGACTATGAAGTTAAGCCTGAGAATGGGCCAACTCACCTCCTGATTTATTTCCTCTTTTTTTAGTGGGTGAGGAAGGGTAGTGGTTATGTTACTTGAAAGCTCATAACACTGACCATGAAACTGTTGGTTTTTTTGTTGCAAAAACGCATCTGGTTCACTAATGTCCTTCAGGGAAGGAAATCTGCTGTCCTTACCTGGTCTGGCCTACATGTGACTCCAGACCTACGGCAATGTGGTTGGCTCTTAACTACCCTCTGAAACTGCCCAGCAAGTCACTCAGTTCAAGGGCAATTAGGGATGGGCAACAAATTCTGGCCTTGCCAGTGATACCCACATCCCAGAAAAGAATAAATAAAAGTCCCACACCAATGTGCTTTAATTAACTGCCCTCTGAAGTGGCCTAGAAAGCCATTCAGTTGTATCAAACTGCAATTGGATAATGAGAGATGGGCAATAAATGCCAGTCTTGACAGTGATTCCCACAGCCTGAGAAGGAATTGCAAAAAAGGAAATGCTTCAATTAAGATGCTTTCCCTTGTTTGACATGAAATAATCATTAACTTAGGAAAATTGTTATCTTGCAAATGACTCCCTCCTTCTAACACTCTGCAACACAAGTCATTGGCACCTTGCACCAATTCTCATTCACTTGCTCAGACAAGCTCATTCTTTTGCAGGACCTCAAAGTGTTGGAACTTTTCAGTGTCCTTTGAACTCCCTTACTTTACTTAGAAATCGACTTGACATCACCAAATCCCTTTCTTGATTTAACCTCATTTCTTCTGCTCTTCACTGACTGTTGTATCCTGTAGTACTGACCGTGGTCCATTATTATAAAAATTCCAAATTTAAGAATAAAGGGCAGGATTTTACCATCAGCGAGCGGGGGGCAAGGCCTGCTCGCCGACATGTAATATGACGCGCGGTGACATCGGGCGGAACTCCCGACATCATCCCGCCCCATTTAAATTTTCCGGTAGGCGAGGGGCGCAGCAAAATCAGCTGCGCGCCCGCCGACCTGTCAATGGCCAATTGAGGCCATTGAGAGGGTAATTAAACTAATTAGTGGATCTGCCTGTCCAACCTTAAGGCTGGCGGGCAGGCCAAGAGCCCCGGCGGGAATTAGAAAAAGCATGAAACCCTCATCCACGGGCGGGATGAGGTTTCATGTAGGTTTTAAAAAACTTTAATGAAGTTTTTGTAAAAATTATGGACATGTCCTAACTCATGTGACATTGTCACATGAGGGGAGATGTTAGGGAAATTTTATTATTCAATTTTGAGCTTTTTTACATTTTGAGCCGATCTCCCTGAGGCTGCACTTAGCCTCAGGGAGATGAGTTGCTCTTTCATGTGCATGCGCGAAAGAGCGCACTCTCAATTTTGGGTTATTACAGGGAGCGCTCAGCACTTCTGTGCAGACGTCACGTTGGGCGGGCCTTAATTGGCCCGCCCATGCAAAATGGCGCCGCGCCCCCCAATCAGGGGCGCCGATCGGAAGCGTGCCTGTGCGCGCCCAACCTTCAACTTCGCCCCCGAAGGGGGGAAAATCCTGCCCAAAATTCCTTAAGCTGACCAAGAATTAACACATTTTCAGTGTGGTAGAGTATAGATGTTTGAGGTTGACGAAAAGTAAATTAATATTTCAGATACTCTTATCACAGAGAGTCCCAAACACTTAAAGGTGACGGTAGGAGTGACTGGTCCAACATTAGGATCGCCTGATGAAAAGTTCACATTTGATTGGTCAGGCCCAGGGTTCCACTAATCATTGCCGTACAGATGCAAACCATGAGATCCTGTAACCTCTCCAGTCCAGAATGGCTGGGATCAAGTCATTTCTGGATTTCAGAGTTTTCTGGATTGATGTTAGAATGCCTAACCGCAAACATTTGAACAGGAAAACATCGTCAATATTAATATTTACCTGAAACATAAAACAGTGATAACAAATTGTTTTAATTACCCAAGTACTGTATCTTTCATGTTTTCGCTCCCAAAGCCCTGAACTAAAATGATGTCAATAATGGTAGTCAGGGAGCAAGTGGGGAGGTGGTGGTGTCACTGGGCTAGTAATCTAGAGACCCAAGCGAATATCCTGGGAGTAAGGGTTCAAATCCCACCATGGGGGCTGATGGGTTTTAAATTCACTTAAGATGTTTTTTTAAAAATCTGACATTGAGGACTAGCCTCAGTAATAGTGACCATGAAACTATCATTGATCGCTGTAAAAACCCATCTGGTTCACGACTGCCCCTTCAGAGAGGGGAATATGCCATCCCTACCTGGTCTGGCCTACATGTGACTCCAGACCCACAGCAATGTGGTTGACTCTTAACTGCCCCTCTGAAATGGCCTAGCAAGCCACTCAGTTCAAGGGCAATTAGGGATGGGCAACAAATGCTAGCCTTGCCAGAGACGCCCACATCCCAGGAAAGAAAAAAAGGTGGGTCTGCTCAAAAGAATTTCTGGACAACTGGTCTTTCCGGACTAAAGAGGTTACAGTGCCTAACAATCCTTCCTTAGCAGCTTCAAAGGTTTGATGGTAATAGCCTCCTAAGGTTACTTGTCATACTGCATTTTTCATGTACAGGCTGATATTGCTATTAGTATTGACAAGCAGAGAGTCCTAAAGCGAAAAGAAAACACAATGCATTGTGGTTTGTTTAATCTTGTAGCTGTGTTTTGATCCACAGGTTCTTTTTAAATAAATTGAGTCCAAAAATTCACACATATATACTTATGAAGCTACTGTGATAGCGTGATGCATGCCGGAGGAATGGGTTGAAAGGGCAGATTTATTGGCCTTGCTGTGCTGGTGCCGGGGGCCATGTGAATGAAGGAGTTGACGCAGCTCACATGCTCTTGCTCAACGGGGATTAGTTGAATGTGGGAATGGCCGTGAGGGGATGGTCACAGTTAGCAGTGCTCATGTCAGCTGGGCTCATCTTCATTGTAAGTTGCTGCGCTGCAAGAATGAGCCCCAGGCTGTTTAGTATTTCTGCAGTTCCAGGTCAAAAGTCACCGTTCTGTTTGGAAACTCAGCCTTGTTTAGTGGACAGGGCTCCGCTTAGTTCGTGGGGGTGGGGGTGGGGGTGGGGGGCATCTTCTTACCGTCTTACAGCTGACTGAATGGAGGACATGAACAAAATATGGATCCTGAACAAAATATGGGTCAAAGGGCACCCATCTAATAACATCATCATTAGTGGTCATCTAGCACAAAGGGATGATATTTGTGGAACGTGTATGGGGTGTGGTATGTGTGATGCATGACCTTCATCCATTTTGATAAGCTTGTTAATACTGGGGGTCTGTCTTTCTGTTTCTTCTTACTCCCCTTCCTTTAACAGTCATCTTAAGTCTCAATGACCAATTTTCCTTGGGTTTTCTGTCCATTCTTCGGTAATGTAGAGACGTGTGTTGCACGTGGTGAAGAGAGGCTGTTGGGGAGTTCCAGTTGGGTTGGCCCATCCTCAATTCTGCAAAGTGTTGCTGGCTCCCGGCAGGATCATTTCCAGGTGAGGTAGAGAACTTGGTTGCACTGCCAGAGACGAGAACCTTTTTGTTGGTTGAGGCACAGTCTGCCCACCCCCCCCCATGGAGGAACAGATCCAGCTGACCCCTTTCTCATATCGGATTTAAATCCACCCGGGACAAGACCTCTGTTGTTCCACAATAGGAGGAGAAAGGCTACAGTCTGATCATTGGTTTCTATGCTCTGAATTTGATTAAAGAATGAAGGATTGATTTTTCAGCCATTTTTTCACCTTGTGGTGCCACTCAATGGGGTAGGTATGTGCTTGTTAGAGTTTGGTTGCCCAAAGACAGTATTTATTTAACTTGGGAAAGCTGGCAATATAGGATGTGGAAATATCATCACTCCTTCCCTCCCTACTTCCTTCTCTCCCTCCGTCCTATCCTCTCCCCCTCAGCTCCCCAGGCATGGCTTTTGTAAGCTGTGTTTGTGCAAATATATTTTTGCTCTTTTCCTTTGTACTAAGTCTATTGTCATGGAATGCCAATATGGGAAGCCAAAGCCACACATTGGCCCTGATTTTTGCAGAGTTGCGGAGACTCTGCACCTTATCCAAAACAACGCCGGATCCCAACTCTGGGAATCCCACCCTGAGTCTGACAAATCCTACTTTCACCAGTAGAAGAAAAGGGGCAGGATATGATTCACACAAATGGGAATTCCAAGCTCAGCAGGACCAGTTGAACTCAGTGCTGAGTTCAAACAGATTCTATTTTTGCTGGAACAAGGTCTGTTTCCCACAATGTGTGGCTGATGATTTTTAACAGTAGACGTGGATGCTCATAAAACATGGATAAGGTCTGTGGAACTGTCAAGCTGTGAATTGTTTAAAATCCCTGCCCTTTAAGAACATAAGACTGAGGAGCAGGAGTAGGCAATTCAGCCCCTCGAGCCTGCCCCGCCATTCATTACGATCATGGCTGATCTCATTTTGGCCTCAACTCCAATTTCCCGCCCTCTCCCCATAACCTTTCATCCCGCTACTAATTAAAAACCTGTTTATCTCCTCCTTAAATTTATTCAGTGTCCCGGCATCCACTGCACTCTGAGGTAGTGAATTCCACAGATTCACGACCCTTTGAGAAAAGTAATTCCTCCTCATCTCTGATTTAAATCTACCACCCTTTAGCCTAAAACTATGGCCTCTCAATCTAGAATGCCCCAGAAGGGGAAACATCTGCTTCACATCTACTTTGTCTATCCCCTTTAGCATCTTATATACCTCAATTAGACCTCCTCTCATCCTTCTAAATTCTCGCGAGTATAGGCCTAAACTGCTCACTCTCTCCTCATAAGACAAGCCCCGCATCTCTGGAATCAATCTAGTGAACCTCCTCTGAACCGTCTCCAGTGCAACTACATCCTTCCTCAAGTAAGGGGACCAAAACTGTGCACAGTACTCCAGGTGCGGTCTCACCAATGCCTTGTACAGTTGCAACAACACTTTCCTATTTTTATACTCTATTCCTTTAGCAATAAATGCCAAAATTCCATTTGCCTTCCTTATTCCCTGCTGTACCTGTATACTAGCTTTCAGCAATTCATGCATGAGGACACCCAGGTCCCTCTGCACTGAAGCATTCTGAAGTTTCTCTCCATTTAAATAATAAGTCGCCTTTTTATTCTTCCGACCAAAATGGATAACCTCACACTTATCCACGTTAAACTCCATCTGCCAAATTTTGGCCCATTCACCTAACCTGTCCATATCCATTTGTAAATTTCTTATGTCTTCATTGCAACTTACTTTCCCACCTATTTTGGTATTATTTTGAGAAAAAAGCAACAGGCTGTCTCTGGGTTGAAAAAAATAGTGTTTTCAGTTTCAATAGCAGTTGGATGACATAAGGGTTATCATTACGGTATTATTACTGCCTGACTGCTTCTACAACCTATCATTATCACAGCGGGGAGCTGTAAATTCACAGCTCAAAGAGTTGGCATGAGTTTTGTAGGGTTTTCTTGTCGGTCTCCCCACATGGTGTATGGGTGAGGGGTGAGAGCTAGAGGCTGCAATATAAGTAAAACAGCTGGGACAAAGTCCCAGAGCACCAGCGCCTTTTAAGCAGCCTGCCTTGGCACTCAACAGCCCCTTGTGCCTTTTTTGAATTACACGGAAGCTTGGGGAGCCAATAGTTCGCTGTGCTTTCTCCATGGCAACGCCTCAGCCAATCAATTGACTTGCCAACCAGCCAGCACGCTTTTCTCTTGCAGTGTAAATTGTTGTGATTGTTTAAAATTTGGCATTCTTACAGTTGTCCTGTTGAGTGGGAGATGAAAAGTTTCAGCAACATGTCTCTCTTTCAACAATATTCAAGTTCTGCACCGTGAAGGACAACGGCTCAATAGGGACCAACTTGATCCCATCCGTTACAGCAAAGCTCAGATAAAATAAAGACAGAAAATGCGGAAATGCTCAGCAGGGTCAGGCAGCATCTGTGCAGAGAAACTGAGTTAATGGCAGTATTAAATGGAAGCATCGGGGTCTTTCTCGCCAATTGGTGATTGGACGGCATCTCTTCATTGCTCTGTAGCGTCGCCACATGGAGGCACGATGGCTGCTGCAGGCACTACACCCGCCCCAGGCCTAAGATCATCCAAGGACCCAGGCGCAGGTGAGTGATGGCAAGAGGGGGGGCTCGAAGGGTGGGAGTCATGGGGAAGGGGTTAGAAAGCAAGGGCAAGGTGGTGCCTCCCAGCGGACACCCACCTTCCAGACGCTGGGTCCCTCAATCAGTCACTGAGCACCTCTGAACAAGGGCCCCCAAACCCCATCACCACCCCCGCCCAGAAACCCACAAGCAATCCTGACAGAGTTTGCTTGTCAGTCTCCCCATGTGGCGAGTGTCTTGCCCGTTACTGGGTTAATAGCAGCAGGGGGGGTGGGGGGAGCGTTGAGGCCCTTAAATGGGCGTTAATTGGCCACTTAATTGCCTCAGTTGGCAGCAGGAGGGGCTGGTCGCCCGTGAGCCTTCCTGCCATGGACTTAATCAGGGGCACAGGTGGAAAGATGGCGCGATCCCCGCTCACCACCCGCCCGCCTGATTAAATGCCTTTCCCGCCACCAAACCTGCCACGAGGGAGGGCATTAAATTCCGCCCCACGCTTCAGGCCCCTGAACTTTCTTTCTTTGTAAAGTGCCGGATGGGGCAAAGGATGGAGTGAATCTGTGAGCCAGGGCAGCCCTGAGATAGACTGAGTCAGCGCTGCTTACGAGAGAGGTTGAGAGTTTGCACGTGGCCGCTCTCGGCATTGTCAGTGGGTCATAGGACGCGGGTGAACAGCGGGTCAAGGAATTTGGAATTGTCTGGGAGGTATCTGTAATCGTGGGTGGATCCAAAACACCAAGATTGGAATCTTACACCCCCACCCACTGGGAGCAGGTTAGTAGGTGAGGAGGGGTTGTGTAAAACCAGGTGAAGTGGCACGGGTGGACTTGCCTATCCCCATTGACTAATATTTCACCAACACCAAGGGAGGTGTCGGGCAGCCCATAATGCTTAGGGCCAATTGAGGCCCTTAACTGCTGATATCTTACCAGTGATGGGAGGTGCGGCAAGTCTGCTGGGTAAACCCTCGTGGCCTTGTTGCAAGTTGGGGGAATCCTGCTGCTCAGGCACCCTGTGCCCAACGGAGCCCCCACTCCCACCATACTCCCCGCTCCTGCTTATTCTCCCCCTGCCCTCTCGGTCACTGCTCGCCTCACCCTCACTGGGGCCTACCAGGCTGGGCTCAGTAAAACCACCCCCCACCTTCTGCTCACCTTGGTACCTGACTCCAGCGACAATCTCCGTGGTGGACTGGCTGCGGTCCCAGGGATTAAAGAGCTGCCAGGAATCTGATTGGCTGGCAGCTCTTAGAGGTCTTGAACTGAGCCAATTACTGGCCAGCCAACCGTCAAATCAGGTCGGCGTTTCCCAGTCACATGGAGGTGGGCTCGCCAATGGCATTTCAGCTGGTGGGGGCGAGGGAGTGGGGTAGCAGGACAGGGGCACTGCCTCGGAATTACATTCAGGCCGATGGGTGGATTCTCAGTTGAAATCCAGCTGTAATAAATTGGAGCTGGAGACGGTTGTTAAAGAAGGAGACGTGACTGTGGAAGCGGGTTCTGTAGATACCTGATCAAACACTAGGAGGGAAAGGGAAAGCAATGAAGGTGAACAGGGGAGAAGAGACAAGTGGAGATCCCATCGGAGGGAAGAGCAGTACTTCTTCAAGGTAAGCATTCCTGGAAGAGAAGTGGCAGTGAATTAAACACTAATACGAAAGCTAAATACTGTAGGTGCGTCCGCAGACAGCAGTAATCACACCTGATTCAGATTTTGGAACAAGGGAGTTATGCTTTGAAAATTGTTAAACAGGCCGGAGTGTGATGGCCTTTTTAACTGCATACAAACACACTAACTAGGAGCAGGAGTAGGCCATTCGACCCTTGAGCCTGCTCTGCAACTCAATAAGATCATGGCTGATCTGATTGTGGCCTCAACTTCACTTTCCTGCCTACCCCTGATAACCTTCGACTCCCTTGTTAGTCAAGAATCTAACTACCTCTGCTTTACAGCTATTCAAAGACCCTGCCTCCACCACTCTCCGGGGAAGAGAGTCCCACAGACTCAGGACCCACCAAGAGAAAATATTCCCCTTCACCTCCATCTTAAATGGGGAACCCTTTTTTTAAACTCTGTCCCCTAGTTCTAGTCTCTCCTGCAAAGGGAAAGATCCTTTCAGCATCCACCCTGTCAAGTCTCTTCAAGACCTTTACATGTTTTAATAAGGTCACTTCTCAATCTTTTAAACTGCAATGGATGCAGGCCCAACCTGTCCAACCTTTCTTCACAGGAGAAGCCCCTCATTCCAGGAACCAGTCGAGTGAACCTTCTCTGAACTGCTTCTAATGCAATTATGTCCTTTCTTAAATAACGAGACCAAAACTGTTCACAGTACCCTAGATGTGGTCTCACCAATGCCCTGTACAACCATAGCAAAACAGCCCTACTTTTATATTCCATTCCCCTGGCAATAAATGACTTCATCCCATTTGCCTTCCTAATTACTTGCTATACCTGCACACTAACCTTTTGTGATTCATGGACCAGGACACCCAGATCCCTCTGTACCTCAGAGTTCTGCAATCTCTCCCTGTTTAAGTAGTATACTGCTTTTTTATTCTTTCTGCTAAAGTGGACAGATTCATATTTTCCCACGTTATACTCCATCTGCCAAACTTTTGCCCATTCACTAACCTATCTATGTCCCTTTGCAGACTTCTTATGTCCTTTTCACAACTAACTTTCCTACCTATCTTTGTGACATCAGCAAATTCAGTAACTATACATTCGCTCCCTTCATCCAAATCATTAATATAGATTGTAAATAGTTGGGGCCCCAGAACTGATCCCTGCAGCTCTCCACTCACTGCACCTTGCCAACCCCAAAATGATCCATTTATGCCCACTCTCTGTTTCCTGTTAGCTAACCGATCCTCTATCTATGCTAACATGTTACCCCCTGCATAATGAGCTCTTATTTTGTCAATCATCTTCTGGAAATCTAAATGCACCACAGCTACAGGATCCCCTTTATCCATATTGCTCGTCACTTCCTCAAAGAACACGATTTACCTTTCACAAAACCAGATTGGCTCTGTCTTATTGCATTGAGATTTTCGAAAGGGAGAATTTTCTCCCTGTTAGGGGGGCTGAGGGGGAGCGGGCACGGGTGGGTGCGCAGCTGACTGCCGCCCCTGATCAGCTGGGCGCTGCCATTTTACGTGGGCGGGCCAATTAAGGCCCGGCCAACGAGACACGCACCCGGAAGCGCTGAGCGCTCCCTGTGTGGGCGGGTGGTGGGGGTGGGGGGGGGTGGTGAAGAGGAGGCTGAGTTGGGGCCTACACAGAGCTGCCTCAGGGATTTTAGTTTGATTTTGAAAGATCTAAATAAAGAAAAATATATTTTTTAAAGACATGTCCCCTCATGTGACAGTGTCACACAAGCTGGGACATGTCTGTGAATTTTATTAAAATTTTTTATTGAAGTTTAAAAACCTTCATGAAACCTCATCCCGCCCGTGGATGAGGTTCAATGATAAATGCGAAGGCCGCCTGGGCTCTTCACCTGCCCGACCGACCTTAAGGTTGGACGGGCAGTTGCGTTAATTATTTTAATTGATATTTAAATGGCCTTATTAGGCCTTTGACAGTTCAGCGGATACGCAGCTGACTCCAGAGCCCGCCCGTCGAACTGAAAATCGGAATGACACGGGGTGACTTTGGGACGCACGCCCGACATCACCCCCGCGTCATTTTACACATCGGCGAGCGGGGCCCACCCCCTGCACGCCGACCAGAAGATTCGGGCCTAAGTGTCCTGCTGTAACCTCCTCGATAATAGATTCCAGCACTTTTCCTGTGATAGATGTTAAGCTAACATCTGTTGCAGATAGTCAAAGAGAATTGTTCAAATGTATTTTTGTTGACTTCCAAACTTGTATTGACTTCTTTCATCAGGACCCAGCAGAATAGTCTGGTAAAGTGTAAGTAGTGGAACATCTAAAAATAAAACCAGTTCAGTCAAATTCCTCCCATCTCTGTAACATCCTCCAGTGCTAATCTCTGTTCCTCCAATTCTGGCCTCTTATGCATCTGGGGAGGTGACGGCATTAGCGGTATTGTCGCTGGACTCGTAATCCACTAATGCTCTGGGGACCTTGGTTTTAATCCTACCAGGCAGATAGTAGAATTTGAATTCAGTAAAAATTTGGAATTAAAAGTCTAATGATAACAACGAAATGATTGTTGTAAAAACCCACCTGCTTCACTAATGTCCTTTATCTGCTGCCCTTACCTGGTCGGGCCTATATGTGACTCCAGACCCACAGCAACGTGATTGACTCTTAAATGCCCTCCGAACAAGGGCAATAAATGCTTGCCTAGCCAGTGACA
Source organism: Cetorhinus maximus (assembly GCF_964194155.1). Lineage (NCBI taxonomy): Eukaryota > Metazoa > Chordata > Chondrichthyes > Lamniformes > Cetorhinidae > Cetorhinus > Cetorhinus maximus. The sequence goes on along the minus strand of NC_135899.1, from coordinate 81,799,034 downwards.
CCCACATCCCATGAATGAATTTTTTTTTTAAAAATCCCTGGTTTTAATCGCTCCATTATTGGCAGCTTCAACTGCCTCAGCCGAAGCTCTGGTCTGGAATTTCCTCTCTAAGCCTCTCCGCCCCACCCTCTTCCTTTATGACATTCCTTAAAATGTAGCTCAAGGGCAGGTATATGACATTAGGTCACAGTTCAGTCCTGATCTCATTGAATGGCAGAACAGGCTCCAAGCGGAACTTGGCCCTACATCTGTTCCTATGTGGCTTTCCAACCAAGTTTTCTGTCACCTCCTATCCTAATATTTCCTAATGTGGATGGATGTCAAACTGCTGTGCAGCACCCTGGGATGTTTTATTATGTAAAGTTGCTCTAAAAATATATATATATATGCAAGTGTTGTTTTAGTTATAAGGCCATTCTAGTTGGAAGCAGCTGGGAGAGGAGCTGAGGCCACGCAGACACTTGTCAGCTTAGGGTATCATGAGACCGTGACAGTGTTCCACAGCTGGTAGCAGTTGGGCGAATGACGGGTCATTCTAAAGGCATGAAGAAAATAATTAGCAAATTGTCAGAAACAATGACATTTGAATAAGTTCCTATGGTGTGTCACAAGTGTTGTGATTTAAGGCCCTACAAGGGTAAACAATTGTACTTTCCTCACATGTGTAATCTGGAAAGTTGATTCTCCTAGGACTTCCTGATATTGGAGGATAATGACGGCCAGTCCGATCTCCTTCACACCTGATGCCCACCCACGTACACATTTCAGCAGAGGTCACCAGATAATGATCAGAAGCTGCAAACCTTGCCTAAGCTTTCTCCCAGTTGAGGCTAATTATAGCGCCTCAGCTAGAGCACCAGGTTGTGGTCAAATAACTTAGCACAGACAAGGGACCGAACCTGGGACTTTTTGTATGCAAGGCTCAGGCTCACTCTGGGTAGTATCTCTACTGGCAAAGCAATTAGGAAAGCTTTTTTTAACACCCTCCCTTTAACCTCAAAGCGTTGCCATCCAGCCCTGAACAGCATCATCACGGCAAGAATTGGTGGAAATTTAGCCAATGGGATCATTGTGTTTAAAATGAAGATCAGTCAAAGCTAGAAGAGGGACTGTAAAGAATCAGTTCTTTATATTGAATATCTGTATCTTCTGAAGGGCTGCGGGGTGGCACAGTGGTTAGAGCTGCTGCCTCACAGCTCTAGTGGCACGGGTTTGATTCTGACCTCGGGTGTCTGTTTGTGTAGAGTCTGCATGTTCTCCCTGTGTCTTTGTGGGCTTCTACAGGGAGCTCTGGTTTCCTCCCACTGTCCAAAGACATGCTGGTCAGATGGATTGTCTACGGTTAAATTGCCTGTGAGTCTGTGCGCTGTGATGGACTGGTGCCCTGCCCTGAGTATACCGTGCCCATTGCCTGTCAGGATAGGCTCTGACTCCCTGTGACCTGAATTGGATAGACCGATTCTGGAAAAGTGAGTATATCTCCTGAAAATAGTTCATTTTGCTCGGAGTGGGTGGTAGTTGCATTTGAAAAACAGCTGAGGTATAATATATAGAGCACTGATATAAGGCCATTTCCCTGATCAGTCCGTAATGGCGTCTATGCTCCGCTCAACCCCCCACCTGTCTTTCCTCATCTAACTCTACCTTTGTAACCATCTACTCCCTTCTCCCTCATACTCTTGTCTAGTTTCCCCTTCACAACAGCATCTATACTGTTCACTTCAACCACTCCCTGTGGTCGAATGTTCCACACTTTCATTACTCTCTGGGTAAAGACATTTCTTCTGACTACTCCATTTGAATTTTTTGGTGCCTATCTTATATTGGCAGCTTCTAGTTTTGTTCTTCTGCACATGTAGAAATGTTCCAGCTGTGTCTACTAGCGAAACCTCTATTAGGTCACCCCATTGGCCTTTGCTTTTCAAGGGAAAAGCCTGTTTATCTTTTCTTCACAAATATACCCCCACCCCCACCATTTTTGATATCATCCTTGGAAACCTTCTTTGCACTCTGTCCAGTACCTCTATATCTGGCAAGCATTAATTGTCAGTCACCACCAAGTGGTTCTTTCTCCATAGCAATGCCTCTACCAATCAGAGTCCACTTACCAGCCAATCCATACTTTCTTCTCATAAAGCATAAATTATTGTTCCCTTTACATTTGGTATTCTTGAAAATAGCCCTGATGAGTGCAAGAGGAAAAGCTTTGACAAAAAAAAGTCTCTCTTTTCAGCAATATTCAAGCTCTGTAATACCAAATGACTATATATTTATATATACACACACAATAATTTGGACACAAATAATTATTAATAACTAGTAAGGTGTGATAAGTTTTTTGTTTATAAATGAGTGAGTTCCATTTAATATGAATGGTCAGATATCCAAAGCACAGAAAGTCTAATAACTCTTCCCTGAGTTAGACAAGGGACTATTCTGTTCAGCAATATTTATTGGGGGTTGGGGGGGGTGGGTGGGGAGAAGGGGAGAGATTCAGGGTTGTGGGGCGCACTTCGATCTTCCTTAAGAGAAGGAAATCTTGGAAATTAGAAAATTTGGTTTGGCAAGCCATTAAGATGGTTAAAGATTCCCACAGCGATGAACAATTCAAAATGGAAAAAGGTCTCTGTGTATTTCAAAAGTTACTTTTAAAGGCCAGGCTTAGTGCTTCAGTTTACAGATCCCGAAACTCCACAGGGTTCTGCGAGAGCCCCGGTTGCATCAGACCTCTGTCGTTCCCTTGATTTTTTTAGCACCCAGAAAACGCACGTTGTCAGAGGATTGGATTGATAAATTGCAAGTGACCCTCCATTACTGAAAAGAAAGAGACGGAGAAACCAGGGGTGGGACTAGAAAATGCCACCGGAGGGAGGGCCATAAAATTCCTCCACAGGTAACAATACACCTGCGGGTTAAACATCTGGTTTGTTATCAACATTGAGGGATTGAGCACTTGGACAGATATGAGCTGAACAGAGTCAACGTGGATTTGTGAAAGGTAGGCCATGCCTGACTATTTATATATATGCCAAAGTCTATTTTTGAAGAGACCATTAGAATGGTGCAAAAACAGAAAATGCTGGAAAAGCTCAGCAGGTCTGGCAGGATCTGTGGAGAGAGAAACAGCGTTAACGTTTCAAGTCCGTGTGGCCCTTCTTCAGGGCCAGCCCATGCCTCCACTAGAATGGTGCATTTTGGAGTGTCTGTGGATATCATCTATATGAACTTTCAGAAGGCATTTGATAAGGTTCTGCACAAAAGGAAAAATGAATATTGGTGAGGCTACACCTTGGGGTAAAATATTTAGTTTGGCGGGTTGGCGTGCGCTCGAACAAACTGGGCGTAAAATGACGCACGACGACATCGGGCGCGTGTCCCGACATCATCGCGCAATCACACGCTGTTTCGGTCGGCGGGCATGTGCCGGAGTCGGCAGCACACCCGCTGACAATCATCAGGCCTATTAAGGCCACTAAAAAGCTAATTAAAAGAAATTTTTCGCTGCTCGTCCAACCTTACAGTTGGCGGGGCAGGCGAAAAGGTCAGGCGGCCTTTGCACTTTTGTGGAAACCTCATCCACGGCCGGGATGAGGTTTCCAAAAGCAAATAAAAATCAAATAAAAGCTTTAGTTTTTTCATTAATAACATGTCCCTGCTCATGTGACAGAGTGACATGAGGGGGCATGTTTCATTACGTTTTTATTTTTTCATTATTTCTTTTCATCTATCTTCATTTCAGGGAGATGATATAGTGCGCACTCACATGCACGTGTGAATATCGCCCTCGCCCCCGCTTGCACTCCTCCCCCCACCCGCACAGGCAGCGCTTAGCGCTGCTCCTCGCATTTCACGCTGGGCGGGCCTTAATTGGCCCACCAGTGTGAAATTGCCTTCCAGGCCCGATCAGCTTCCCGACCGCCCCCTCCCACCCCCTGCCAAGCCCGCATGCCAAGGGCAAAATCCTGCCCCTGGAGTTTTTTGTGCAGATTTGGTCAAACAAGGATATAGTTTCCTTTGATAGAATTCAAATACGGTTTACTAGACTGGTACTTCAGATGAGGGGATTGCCCAATGAGGAAAGATTGAGTAGATTAGGCCTACATTCCCGGAGTTTAGAAGAATGAGAGAGGACCATATGAAATTCTTAAGGACTTGACAAGGTAGATGCTGAGAAAATGTTTCCCCGGGCTGGGAAATCTAGAACACAAGGTCACAGCCTCAGATTAGGACCTTGGTCATTCAGGACTGAGATGAGGAAAACTGTATTCATTCAAAGGATTGTGAATCTTTGGAATTGTCTACTCCAGGGAGCTGTGGACCGTCATTTGTTCTGTATTTTCAAGACAGAGGTCGCTAGATCTTTGGAGACAAAGGGAATTGAGGATAGGGGGACAGCACAGGAAGGCTGTAATGAGGTAGAAGATGAGGCATGATCTTGTTGAATGGTGAAGCAGTCTCAAAGGGCCTAGTCCTGCTCCTTTTTCTCATGTTTTTATGTCCACACAGAATAGGAGGTAACCTTGTGACATGGGTCAGTTGTTGGTTGGGAAATAGGAATCAGAGAGTGTGGTTAATGTAAAATTTCTCCAACTAGCACGACGTGAAAGTTGTGTTCCTCAGAGATCAATATCGGGACTTCAACTTTTCACCATAATGCAAAAACGACTTGATGGGAACGATGGAAAAATAGAGAGTTGTATGAACAACTTTGTAAATGACTCTGAAATAAGAGGGAGTGTAAGTTGTGTAAAGGTAGCAGGAAGTTACAAAGGGCTGCAGGAAGATTAAGTGAGCGGACAAACTTATGGCAGATAAAGACCTAGATTTTCGCCCCCGTGTTGGGAGCACAGAATCGGGATATTTCCCGGCCCCGTAAACGCAACCCGGGGGAAAGTGGTCTGGAAGATTAGATTTTCAATCTGGGGTGGCAGGGTTACCTGGGAGTCAGGCCAGGTGATCCTGGAATGAGTGCAGAGGATACCAGCTGTAGAGGAAGGCTGGGCAGAAGTATCAAAGTTTAAAAAAAACATAAAGACATAAAACAGCCCTCCAGCCCTCAATCTTTCACATACCCACACACTCCCCCCCCATGCCCCATCCATGCCAACCCATGCCACGGCATGCTCCCCAGCCATCCCCACGTCCCCTCATGCCTCCAGGTCAACCAATGCCCCGCCACCCAACGCCATGGCCCCTCAAAATGATCATGACCAACCTATGGTCTCATCCCGCATGGCTCTTTATAGCCACTATGCCAACTTAAGGCCAACTCATGCCAACCCATACCACCCACGCCCACTGTTTACCCATACACCGACCATGTCAACTCACTCAGTATCCACACTGCGGAGACCTCAGGGCCCATGCTGAGATTAACTAAAATAAAGTTTCAAGTGTTGCACTCTTGCACCATTTTCGCCACGACAAAGAGGCTCTATGCCATTGCGAAAATACAGGCCAGAATTCAACGTGGATCTGAGAAAGACATATTAGAACCTTTCCTTAATGAAGGGCAGTCAGGAGCATGGATGAGCAAAGGGATTTGTGTGTCTTTGCAAACAAAGTACTACCAGCTAATACACAGATGTTAAAATGAATTATAGAAAATGTTGGGATAACTCAGCGGGCCCGGTAGTATCTGTGGAACAGGGAACAAATTTAACGTTTCACGTTGATAATCTTTCATCTGAACAGTTCTGACCAGCTGAGTATTTCCAGAACTTTATTCCAGATTTCCGGCATCTGCAGTATCATGATTTTGTACTCAATCTAAACAGGAAGCCTAGTGGAATCTTGGCCCTTCTTTCAAGGGGGTTGGAATGTTAATGTGAGGAACTGATGCTATAGCTGCAGAAAAAATTGATCAGAGTTTATATGGAATGCTGTGTTCATTTCTGGGCACTTAAGCCTCAGCAAAGATACACTAAGCTTGGGTGGGGGGAGGTACAGTGTAGATCCAACAGAATGATTATGGGGGCTGAAAGGATAAAATTATGAGCACAGGTTGCACAAACTTGTTTTGTATTCCTTTGAATTTAGGAGGTTGAAGGGAAATTTGGTGCCAATTGGGTAGATACAGAGAAACTATTTCCACTGGTGGGAGAATCCAGAACAAATTTACAGCGAGGCCATTTAAGAATGAGATGAGGAACTACTTTATCATCCAAGGGTAATGGAAACCCGGAACTCCCTCCCCCAAAAAAAAACAATAGCTGCCGGATCAGTTGAAACGTTCAAAAATAAGATTGATAGGCTTCAACTGAAAATAAATCTAGCAAGGCATAGGAAGCAAAGGTGAGAAAAGGGGGTTGGGGTATACATCAGCCTCGATCTACTAGAATGATGTGGATCAGACTCGAAGGGCTGAATGGCCTATTCTGATTCCTGTGTAGAACCAGGCGCAGAAACTCATTGTGTAAAGCGTTTCCACTTCTCAGTTCAGTTGAGAGCTGAGCTCTGGTGCCCAATGAGATGAGGTATACAGGCATCGAAGGATGTCGGCTACACCAGAGCCTCTCCATTGTGGTGAAAGTGGCAGAAGTGGCCGAAAATCATAAGTCCCGACCCTAACAGGGCAATTCCCATTTTCGTCGAGGTGGGGATTATGGGTGGCGTGCGTTTTGTGCAAGCACATTTTACAGAAGCGGTTGGCCATTTAAGTCATCAGCTGCCTCCACTGAAGTCAGATTTTGGTAGCTCAGGAGTGTGAAACCTGAAGTGTTCAGATTAGACCAGCTAAGAGCAGGTTTGAACTTTGTGGATTTGTTTGGATAGCCTTTAGAGGGGTAAGGTACCCACCCCTTTGCATCTGGTCCTGGGCGCCCACTGGAGGAGGTCAGGTCCCCTTTGGGGGAGGTCAGGTGCCCTTTGTAATTGTTAAAAGTAGGTATAAGTGTGTGTAAAATGTGCATCAACTCATTACAAGTTCATTGGAACTGTCAACAGGCTTGTCAAAATCAATTGTCAAAACTGTCAACAGGACCTGTCAAAAGCACCTGCCAAAGGAAGCTGTCAAAGCATTTAAAAACCCTGCCCTTTAAATATTAGAAAAATGACTAGATTACTTAAAATAAAAACTTTCGCTTGCTATTTCACTCTGTCTGTGACATAAGCCTGAGGGCTTGCATAACTGGATTACTGCTGCATGGCTGATTTCACGACTGCCCATTATCACAGTAGGGTGCCTGCTATTTCACAGTTTGATTGACAGCTACAAGTGGCTATGGAAACTTTGAAGTGAGACTATGAATTCTAATGCTTGTTGTTATAAGGAATGTCCACTTGAATGGTATATTTGTTGTTATAAAGCTTTATTTAGTTGAAGGAACGTAAATGTAGTAAATGCGCCTTTGCAAATGAGAATGTTTTTTTCAATATAATAAAGCCTGCAGCAGACACTTCGAACCTTATCTCATCTCTGCATCGGTCCTGAGGTCTGCCCACGGTGGATACTTGGGTGAGTTGGCATGATAAGTGTAAGGGTAAAGTGTGGTGGGTTGGAATGAGTTGGTACTAAGTTGGCATAGGAGCTATAAAGGGCAATGGGTGGTGAGTGAAGGGGTATAGTTTGGCCTGAAGAGTATAAAGAGCCATAGGGTGTGGTTGGGGGGCATAGGTTGGCATTGAGGGTATGAGGAGCAATGAGGACTGAGTAGGGGGCATAGTTTAGCATGGAGGATATTAGGTGACGGGGGGATGGGTGGAGGGGCATAGGTTGGCATGGAGGGTATGAGGGGTTAGGGGTGGATACAGGGCATGAGGTGGCATGGACTGTCATGGATGGGGCATGGGGAGTGTGTGGGAGAGGGGTGGGGAGGCTTCAGGGATGAGAATGAATGTTTCATGGGCCGGATTTTCGGGTGGTCAGGTGGGCCTGGTGGGCGGGCCCGGGATTGGCTGGGAAACAACCCCTGCCGTGATTGGCCCCCGATCGCGATGTCACGCCAGCTGGCCAATTAACGGGCAGCCAGCGTGAAAGACGCACTGAAAGGCCCAGCGCTGCCAGGGTGGGGGCGGGAGAAGAGCTAGTGCGGAAGTCAGTGCGGGCACGGGGAAGAGCGCGGAATGAAAGCTCCCCGAAGGCAGAGAGAGCTGCCTCAGGGAGATGAAGAATATAAAACCATCAAATAAAGATTTCTAAATGCAGAAAAAATGTCCAAACATCAGGACTCACTCACCTAAACATATGCATTATAAAGATTCTGCCCAAACATTTTAAATTTTTAAAAAATTTAATTACGGAAACCTCATCCCACCCGTGGACAAGGTTTCCTGAAAAACGCAAAGGCCGCCTGGCCAATTTGCCCACCCGCCAACCGTAAGGTTGGACGGGCAGCAAAAAAAAAATCACTGCTAATTAATACTTTAAGGGCTTTAATAGGCCTTTTAATTGTCGGCCAGCGCACTCCCGACTTTTGCGCGTGCCCGCCGACTGAAATATTGCGCGAGTGCGCGATGACGTAAGGATGCTCCCCCGACGTCATCGCACACTATTTTACGCCCGATCAGGTCAGGCACGCGCCTTGCCCGCGGGATGGAAAATCCTGCCCCCGTGTTTTCTTCTCTATTTTTAACGTTTAAGGCAGTGCTGGATTCCCAAGGCCTTTCCCCCAGCCCGCCTCCTCAGTCCTTCCAGGGTCGCCCGCCCCAACATCTAATCCAGCCCGTTAGCCTAGCCCCCAACCCCTCGTCCCCCCTAGACCGAAAACCCCACATCCCGGCAGCCGTTTTTAAAGGCCGGTCTCGCAGAGCCGGGAATCCTGACTCACGGACGAAAATCTAGGCTAAGTGAACAGGCACCACAGAAGCTACTAGAAGCTAATGCTGAGCAGCACAAGAGCAGGCATTTTGTGACTGCAGAAATATTTTGAAAGCACTTTAAATAAACCCATTGCAGACTTAGAAACTAGTGCGATCCCTACATTGCTCTGAGGCAAATCAAACGTATAAAATATACAACAATCTGGCAAACGCACGACACGCCTCATAGTTTTTCCAAGTGAGGTGGCAGTCAGGTGCTCAAGATTTGCCCTCAATGGTCCATCTGCCCACATGTCTATGATGTATTGGATGCCATCCCACTGAGCCTGCAAGTTCTGGTTGAATCAACACTCGAAGGTCCAGGCAGGTATAGTCACAGAATCACAGAATCACAGTGCAGAAGAGGCCCTTCGGCCCATCGAGTCTGCACCGATACATGAGAAACACCTGACCTACCTACCTAATCCCATTTACCAGCACTTAGCCCATAGCCTTGAATGTTATGACGTGCCAAGTGCCCATCCAGGTACTTTTTAAAGGATGCGAGGCAACCCGCCCACGCCACCCTCCCAGGCAGCGCATTCCAGACCGTCACCACCCTCTGGGTAAAAAAGTTTTTCCTCACATCCCCCCTCAACCTCCTGCCCCTCACCTTAAACTTAAGTCCCCTTGTGACTGACCCTTCAACTAAGGGGAACAGCTGCCCCCTATCCACCCTGTCCATGCCCCCCATAATCTTGTACACCTCCATCAGGTCACCCCCTCAGTCTTCTCTGCTCCAACGAAAACAACCCAAGTCTATCCAACCTCTCTTCATAACTTAAATGTTTCATCCCAGGCAACATCCTGGCGAATCTCCTCTGCACCCCATCCAGTACAATCACATCCTTCCTCTATATCTATATGGCATATTTATAGGGATGGCACCCTCACGATTATTGGCACACCGATCTTTTCATTGTTTTGCCCACTTCAGCAGTTAACTTAAACGTTTTACTGCAAATATTATATCCATTGATAACCTGTTTGTTAATTGAGTGCTTGTCTCTTGTTAACATAATTCAACTGATGTTCTTAAACTTAAAAGGGAGTCTGACAGGTGATGTATTCACTCATTAAAAATGCATGGGATTCCTTTGAAGGCATAGAACAAATCCAGAAACAAGAAGCAATTAACAATGGGGTTTACTGTTTTGTCATCCCAGGTGCATTAGTGAATGCTTGCACGGGTTGGAGCTAATACGGGTATAGATATTCACAGAAGTATTGGGAGTTGAGAGTTACCCATGGGAGCAACCTAAGATATGAGAGTTGAAATAACCTTGTGTAAGAAGAGTACAAAATATTTTTTAAAATTTACAAGGGTGCTAAAATAACCTCAACAATTCCAGGATTAATTTGTGCTGGACAGGAAATCCTTATAAACTGCTGCAGCTGTTTCATCTTATCTACACATACAATGGTGGAGACAAATGTTTGCTCTCCTTTAAACCATTGTGCATTTTGTTTAAAGAGGAAAACTAGATCATCACTAAATTAGAACAGCATTTAGCCACTTATTCTTCAATTTTGAATGGAGATTAGCAGGCAAAGTAACACTGATTGCAAGACTCAGGAGCATGCATGTGTCAAAATTGAAAGAGCTTCAATTGTAGTAGACCAAAAGAAAACCCCATTTCAACTCATTCATCATTATGCTGCATATCAGCTGTGCAAACCCCATTCTATTGGCAGCAGTGATTAAGTCACAGAAGCAATTGCAACCACGCTTTTCGCTTCAGCAGAAAACACAAACATTAGGGAGACACATCCACTCCTTCATTTGTACCATGTTTTAAACCTGCAGGCAGACAATGGTAATCCTTCCTCAACCCTCTCCCGCTGAATGTGAGATTAACTGCGCTGAAATGTAATTTGAGCATTGCAGACTAGCCCCCACAAATAGTCCCATCTGATGAAAAAAAGCGACACAGCCTAACAAGCCAAGAATTACAAAAGCAATATCGTGCAGATGCTGGCAATCTGAAAGATAAACGTTTGAAAACATGCTGGCATTTTCTGCTTTAAGCCAAAAATTGTATCCTTTTCTTCAAGGTTTTATTCCCCCACGTAACTTCGCTCAGCTGTAATGTGACCTAGGCATGGACCAGGATTTTTCCGATGGTGGACAATCCCTTCCCCACCATCTGAGGAGTCGGCGGTGAGCACATCCCTGCCGATCCTGGTGCCCCGCAGCCATTTAACGCTCCAACGGCTGGAGGTGGAACTTTCGCCCCTCACTTGGGAGGACATCCCACCTCAGAGAGCTCTGGCCAATCTGATTGGCTGGCAGTACTCTAGTCCCGCGGCACCAGAAGCTGCAGTGAACAGGACTGGGAATGCACACAGAGCCTGGAGCCTAAGGCCTGGGACTCCAAGGCCAGGTAAGTTTTAGGAGGTTTGGAGCGGGGAGGGGAGGTTTCAGGAAGATATGGTCATTTTCATAATGTTATTTGGAATTTATTGTAAAGTAGAGTTATAGTGGGGCCTGTGTCTATGTATGTGTGTGTGTGTGTCTGGGCGTGTGGGACTTAATTGAATTAAAGGCAGCTGGTCTGAAGGCTTTGATGTATCAGAAGACAAGCTAGGTTTGAAACGTTAAATAGGTAAACATGGTTGAAGTTGTAGGATGTGAGGTGTAAAAGGAAAGTTGCCATTTTTAAATAAAGGAAGTCGCTGGAGTTCAAAAGAGGAGGTGAAATGTTTCACCAGCAGGAGAAGTTAAGAAGCAGTGTGTTTATTTTTCCCAAAGATTGCCGGTAATATTGGTACTATGATAGATTTTTATTACTGGAGGAGTAAAGTCCAAAGACATAGTGAAACAATGGGAATTTGCATTCAAAGGGGAAAATATGTACAAAGGAGAGACGGCTGTGTGTAAGGGCAGACATTCTAAGATCTAACACAAGTGTGAAAAGCTTCCAGCATCTAAGCCTCAATCTGCCGTCTACAAGGAATCAAAGCTGAGAAAAACTCACTTTGAATTCGACTGTTCAGGGTATTATGTGTTACTTTGCCTGGGACTTTTAAAATCTGTGCATCTTACATTTGCCTTAATGGAGGTGTAACTGGGAGTCAGATTAACTAGGGAAGCTAAGAGTTATCATAGTAGTAATTTGTAAACCTATGTATGTGCTTAAAATCAGTTTTTGTTTATTAATAAAGGTTTAATTTAGTTTTGTAAGAAACCTATGAGACTCAGTGGTCTTATTACTACTGGACCAGAAACTTATCTATGTCAGGCGGGCCAGGCGGGAGCGGGCGCAGAGCTGTTTGCCGCCCATGATCAGCTACCTGTGCAGACAGGGGGAGGACAGAGAGTCGGGGCCTGCGCTCTTACACGCATGCATGCAAAAGAGCGCAGCAATCTCCCTGAGACACGGAGCTGAGGAGATTAAGCACATACTGAAATTTTTTAATAAAGAAGGAGAAAAATTATTTACACATGCCCCCTCATGTGACAGTGTCACATCAGCTGGGACACGTATGTCAATTTAGCAATTTTTATTTATTGTTTTATTAAACCTTCGGGAAACCTCATCCCGCCCGTGGATGAGGTTTCCTGAAAAACGCGAAGGCTGCTTGGGCTCTTCGTCTGCCTGACAACCTTTAGGTTGGACAGGCAACGTTGTTAATTATCTAAATTAATTTCCTAATGACCTTGATAGGCCTTTGACAGTTCGGTGGGCACGCAGCTTCCGCCAAGGCGCACCCACCAAACAAAAGATCTAAAGGATGCGCGGTGATGTTGGGACACACGCCCGACGTCATCACATGCCATTTTGTGCGTCGGCATGTCGGGCCCGCCCCTGCACGCCGACGGCAATATTCTGGCCTTGAATCCAAGGCACACATCTTGAAATAAATACAAATTGTAAAATAGTGGTGGCAGTTGTTTCAAGTTGCCCTCTGGAATTTGAACAACTCAGCATTCACCATCCGCTCTGCCATAACAGGAGGTGAGGCCCCCATGGGAGGTTGGGCAGGAGGATAGGGATCTCGGTATAAAGGCCGGGAGTGAGGGGAGGAAGAACCCGCAGGGGCCAGGCCTTTTGGGGTAGCACCCAATGTTGAAAGGAGGCTGCTGATGGAGGCACTCCCCCACCCCCACCCCCACCCCAACAATAATCCCACCCAAGGCCTGACCAGGGTCACTTTTCAGGCTTCTCCCGCAGCCTGAACTCCTCCCGCCAGCCTGAAAATTGAAGCTAGGCAGGAAATGGCCCTTAAGTGGTCATTAATTGGCCACTTAAGGGCCTCAATTTGGGCAAGGGCAGGGTTACCAGTCTGGGCCTCGCCCATCCAACTGTAAAATTACAGAGGGATCTGGCTGGGCGAGAGCCTGGTCGGAAGGCCATCCAAAGAATTTTACAGCCACACACACCTACAAAGCTGCTGGTGGGGATCATAAAATTCTGCCCATGGGAATTAAGTGAATTAGTAACAGGGAGAGGGAAGAAAGTGGCACAGAAGGCAATTATCTGTTCCCAACCCTTTCTGATGGCAGTCCTTGATGTCCTCCTGCCCTCCTCTACAGAACCATAGCACCAGCTCTCCACCTGTCCAACGCCCCCACTAGGACCTCCAGCACCCCAACCATGACCCTGGACTTCTCTTTCAAGAGCACAAGAATTAGGAGCAGGAGCAGGCCATTTGGCCTTTGAGCTGCTCTGCTATTCAATAAGATCGTGGCTGCTCTGATTGTGGCCTCAACTCCACTTACCAGTCCATTCCCTAAAACCCTTGACTCCATTGTCGATCAAAAATCTGTCTAACTCAGCACTGAATACACTCAATGACCCAGCCTCCACTGGTCCCTAGGAAAGAGAATTCCACAGGCTAACGACCCTCTTAGAGAAACAAATTCTCCTTATCTCAGTCTTCCCTAATCTTTAGACCGTGTACGCTAGTTCTATGCTCCCCTCAAGGGGAAACATTCTGTCAGCGTCCAGCCTCAGGATCTCATGGGGAGACTTTTCTCCCTATCGGGCGGGCAGGCTGGGAGCGGGCGGGTGTGGAGCCGATTGCCACTCGTGATTGGCTGCATGCCGTCATTTTACGTGGGCAAGCCAATTAAGGCCCGCCCGGCGTGACGTGTGTCCGGTAGCGCTCAGCACTACCTGTGCGGGCGGGGGCAGGAGGGAGAGTCGGGGCCTGCGCACATGCACGCAAAAGAGCGCAGAAATCTCCCTGAGGCACAGAGCTGCCTCAAGGAGATTAATTTCATAATGACACATTGAAAAAAAAGAAAAAACAAATTATTCAGACATGTCCCCTCATGTGACATGAGGTGGGACATGTTTATGAATTTTCATGAAAATTTTCATTGAATCAATAAAACCTTCAGGAAACCTCATCCCGCCCAATCTTAAGGTTCTGATGAAGGGTCAAACGTACTCGAAACATTAACTATGTCCCTCTCTGCAGATGCTGCCAGGCCTGCTGAGTTTTTCCAGGTATTTTTATTATTGTTTTTGTTTTGGATTTCCAGCATCCGCAGTTTTTCGCTTTTATCTTAAGGTTGGATGGGCACCTTTCTCAATTGACTTCATTGTTTGACTGACGGGCTTACAGGCCTTTGATAGTTCGGCAGGCGCACAGTCGACTCCGGTGCGCGCCCACCGAACGGAAGATGAGAATGACGCGCGGTGACTTTGGGACGCACGCCCGGTGTCACCGCGCGTCATTTTACGCATCGGCGAGCAGGGCCCTGACCCCCGTGCGCTAAACAGAAGATCCTGCCCACTATGTTTCAATAAGATCACCTCTCATTCTCCTAAATTCCAATGGATACAAACCTAACCTGTCCAACCTTTCCTCGAAAGACAACACCTTCACCCCAGGAATCAGCGGAGTGAACTGCTCCCAACGTAGTTACATCCTTCCCCCCCTCCCCACTTACTCCCACCTGAAAAATGGTGCACACTGATTTTAGCCGGACACGCCAGTCACTATTTATGTTTTATATTTGTATCTGACGGGAAGCGGAAAATGATGGAAATGATGAGCAAGTCACTCTGCACCTAAAAAGGAAGAGATTCGTTTTTCACTCCTAATGAAGGACTCCATCTAAAATACGAATTGTATCTTTTTCTATTCCAGAAGTTGTATTTGTTTGCCACACATTCCCACACATATCCCACCTAGTTATTTATTTCATTACGTCCTGCCAGAGAAGGCTAAACATTTACTGCATTTAAAAGGTCCATTGACTTGACCTCATTATTTATTAACATGAGATATTGTAAACCCATGCAATGGACCTGCATCAACCAACACCACTTAATTATAGCCTTGCTTACTGGGGGAGGTTGAGTTTACTCAAACTACTTTAAACCACTGTCATTTTATGCCCCAGTGGTTTCATTTTATGTTACTTAAGGGGGAAGGTGGTAGATAAACAGTGATTGGAACTGTCAGTTTAAGGCCAATATATTCTGTTACAGATGACATGAATTTGGATGTATTTTGAGTTTATTTTTATTCTTTCCAGCAAATAAACTTCACTTTTCCTCCCGACAGATTTTCAGCAAGATCAAAGCCCAGGTTTTCACTCCCGTGTTGGGTGCGCAGAGAATCCCCAGCTCTACAAACCTGGTCTTTCAAACAGGCCAGCCTGGGCGGAAGGCTTGCCTCTGTGCTCCAGCACTTTGTTTAAGTTATTTTTAAAAAAGATTAAAGCCTCACCCCCCCCCTCACCTTCCAT
Source organism: Cetorhinus maximus (assembly GCF_964194155.1). Taxonomy (NCBI): domain Eukaryota; kingdom Metazoa; phylum Chordata; class Chondrichthyes; order Lamniformes; family Cetorhinidae; genus Cetorhinus; species Cetorhinus maximus. Next base: position 81,783,529 of record NC_135899.1, on the reverse strand, counting down.
GCCCCATCCATGCCAACATACATCACCTCATGCCCCCACCCATCCCCCCCCTCATGGCCCTTCATACCCCCTATGCCAACCCTTGCCCCTCTACCCACCCCCATGGCCCCTCATAACCCATATGTCCCCGTCCCCCCCCCACATTCTCATGGCCATTTATAGCCCTTATGCCAACTTAGCGCCAACTCAATTGGCTGGACGGCCAAACTGGATCAGATTGGTGCCAACAGCACGGGGTTCAATCCCGTACCAGCTGGGGTGGATGCAGGACCTGCCGCCTTGCCCTCCCCGTGGTGGGTCTCAGTGCTGTGGGCTGGACCCCGCCTTGCCCTCCCCGTGGTGGGTCGCAGTGCTGAGGGCTGGACCTGCCTTAGGGCAGGGAACTGAAGAAGAAGAAGGTAAGTGCCCATGGATTGTACTGATAAGGTGATGAAATGGGACGTTACAACATGCTCCCGAGTTCCTGGGATAGGAAAAGAATTTTAAAAAAACGAGTGTTTATTTCCTTTCGACTCCCTTTCTGGCTCCCTTGATTATCCTCTGTCCCATCACACAAAAAGTTACAGCTGATAAGAATCACAATTGTCTTAAGTGTCTGTAACTAAGTTTACTTCAAGATGTGGGAATAAACAGACTCTGTAATGAGGGGTATGGAACACTCAGTTATTTATCCCAGGAAGAATAGGTCCCAGATCTCCAGTCGTGTACACTTGCGGAATAAACTAGATATTCCCCTGGTGCCCATTGTGTATTCTCGAGGCATCTGCCCCATTTTAAATTAGAATCCATTTCACCACCAACACAGTTAAAGCTTAGTATTTGTGTTAGGACTTAACACTGATGAAAACTGACAGAGAATCACAGTTTGCAAATTTGAATTGAGAAACAAACATAGCGACATTTAGCACAAGTTTATTTACACTCAGCCAGTTTGACACAGATACTAAATCATAATTAAGGTATTCTGAGATGCTGCCAGTATTTTTATTTGACAGGTGAGCCTCAAAGGTTTGATATTTGATGTCTGAAGGCTGTAGAACTCAGCAAATTACTTACATTTATTATAAAAAATAATGTGGCTGTACATGTAGTAACGTGGATGTGTGTACGATATATAATGCTCACGCGCTGGCTGGGATTTTTTTGGCCCCGCCACCAGTGGGCATCGTTGCGGGCAGGACGGGAAAATTTGGAGGGCCCTTTGATGCAATGGTGTAAAGTAATGTTTCCCTTCCTCCTTTTTGGACTCTTCTGTACCAAACATTCTGTTCAGCTGATAGGATGGATAAGCAACCTGTTCCCAGGGCTCAGTAAATGATCGCTATAATATGCACAGTATAGGCCTTGGTAGTGTAAGTTGGGTATTATGACCGGAACTGATTCCAAGGTGAAATGGACTCCACCAGGGAAATCTCCTGCTGTTTTGTTCTGGGCGGGGTCAACCCGGGTAATCATGGATTTGGAATGTATTTACATTATAACTCCAGCCAAAAGCAAAATTATATTGTGTCAGTGATACAGTTGCAATGCAATCACCACCTTCTCTCTCTCTATTATAACAATGACTGTGCTTCAGAAATACTTTATTCAAGATAAAGTTGTTTGGAACATCTGGCGGCTGTGAAAGGCACTATATAAATGCAAGTCTTTTTGGCTTTATTGGAATATACCAGTTTTCTGCCCCTGCCTTTCCCTAATGATCCAACTGAGAAAAATACTCTCTATGTAAAGCGTCGCGTGGACAATCATGAATTCATTGCCACAGAAGGCTGTGGAGGCCAGGTCATTGAGTGTATTTAAGACCGAGATAGATAGGTTCTTAATTGGTAAGGGGATCAAAGGTTACGGGGAGAAGGCGGGAGAATGGGGTTGAGAAACTTATCAGCCATGATTGAATGGCGGAGCAGACTCGATGGGCCGAATGGCCTAATTTCTGCTCCTATGTCTTATGGTCTTATGGTCATACATCTTCTCACTCTACGACGTAGAGTGAGTTCACTCACTGGTGGCTGAGCTACCGCCAGGCCCCATGAAATTATATATTTCAACACTTGTGTTCCTACCGTTAGGAGCAGCGGATGCAATTGGCACAAATTCGGGTAAAAGATCCCCCCATCGTGGACAGAGTAGAAGCAACCTGAATCCTGAACAGGCGGTGGAAATGAAAGGCTAATGGAGCTTGTGCCACATTCACTGCTTCAGGTTCTATTAGGCAAATTGTTCTGAGATGAATGGTCACGGAATCGGGAAGTAAATCGAATTGCCCCCACTGCCCTCCCCAACCCTTATTTTATCTAATTCTGGTAAACAATTAAGAAGGACAAGTGGGTGCTCAAAAAGCTGATGGATATCTTTGGAAATACATAGATTTGAGACTTTGCAACAACTGCGCCATTCTGTTCATGGCTTTTGTGTTAGTTGGCGAAGAACGGCACCTGTATTGCCAACTTTCTGAATCCTACTGGCACAGCCCTGTGAAGGAGCATGCCAGCCTCTAGTGCTGGTACGAATAGTAAAATATCAATTGTGAATGGTGCTGGCAAGTTAGCGTAAGAGCACATTTGAGGAAGCAACATAAAGTCAGCTTCCTTGGCTTGTTGTGAGATACACAAGATCAGAGTTACTGGGGTTTAGGGCGTTAAGTTTATGGAACAAAACAATAAGATCAGCGGTGTCTCTTAGACTAACTTCATTTTTTTTTAATGGCATAGTTTCCCAAATTGATATTTAAGATATCTCTAATAAATATAAATGTATTTATGCAATAATATATATATAATATATTGGCCGGGATTTCCCAGCCTCATCGCAGGTGAGGCGACGACGCCCCAGGCAGAAGCCCGTTGACCTGTGGCGGGACCGGAAGATCCCGGTGGGCGGGCGGGCGAGTGTGGAAAATCTTGCCCATTGGCCCTGAACTTCCAAGGAGCAGCGATAGGAGTCGGTCTGCCACTCTGCTCCGATTTTTTTACCTTAAAATCCAACCACCCCTTTCTCGCCCGACGTTCTGACACAGGCCGGTTGAGAACTGCCCAGCGCACAGGGTGCCCGAGGCCTTGTGTCCAGGGCTGCAGAGCCAAGAGGGAAGGAAGCCACCTCTCCCTTTTTTTTTACGGCACTGGCTGCCGTAAAGAAGGTGAGTTTAAAGTTCCGGCCAATTTGAGGATGGAAGGAGAGGATAGGTTTGTGAGGTAAGTGGGTAGGATTGGGTATGGGGGGGTGAGGGGGTGGGTGGGCATCAGTTGGCTGGGGGGAGTGTCAGGTAGCTGGTCAGGGATTCGGGTGGTTGGTGAAGGATTCAGGAGTTTGGGGGAGGACCAGGTGGTTGGGGGGGGTTGGGGTTGCCGTGTGGTGGGGTATGGGGGGTCAGGTGGTCGGGCGATGTGGGGGTGGGGGTTGGGTGGTCAGTGGCGGGAGTTGGATGGTCAGTAAGGGGTAGGAGTCGATGGTCAGAGGGGGAGTCAGGTGGTTATTGGGGGTTAGGGTTCGGGTTGGGTGTGTGTGGGAAGGTGTGGGTCAGTTGGGGAGTGTGTTGGATGGTAGGAGCAGATTCGGGCGGTTGGGGGGTGTTGGGTTATGGGTTGTGTGGGTCGGGTGGTCGGGGAGGATTGTGTGATGTGGGGTTGAGGTGGGGGTTGGGTGGTCAGTGTGGGGGTGGAGGTCAGGTGGTTGGTGGACGGGGTGGAGACCAGGTGGTCAGTGGGTGGGGGGGGGGGGCGAGTTTTCAGTGGGATGCGGTCCGTTGTTCAGTGAGGGACAGGTATTGGGGCAGTGGGGCTGGGTCTTCGGGGTGGTTCGGTTAGCCAGTGGGGGTCAGGTCGTCAGGAGGGTCCAGTGGGAAAATTGGGGTGTAGTTGCACGGAGGTATGAGGGGTTAGTGAGGGGATGGAAGATAGACAGGGTGGTCCTGTGGGGGGCCGGGGGAGTGGGGAAAGTCCCATCCCAGGGTGGTGGGGTCAGTACTATCGTTACCCAGAAGTTAGAAGTGGTTTTAATTCTTCTAACCGTTTCTGGGTAACTATTCTGGTAAGACAGCTAGAACCATCCACAGTTTGCGATTGCATCATATTTTCAAATGGTTCTGATTGTAAGGCAATTGTCCAATGGAAGTCTGAACTTCCCCGGTAATTGCCAGGCAATCCTTACCTGGGGATTTCCTGGGGGGTGGGGTGGTTCTCCTGCACATCTTTGGGGTACCCCCGGTTATGATGCCCCAGAGCTATATATATAATATATATTACTTGTATTATTATTACTATTTGCAGGAGTTCCTCAGGATAGTGTCCTAGGCCCAACCATCTTCAGCTGCCTATTAAGTGATCTTCTCTCCATCATAATGTCAGAAGTGGGGATGTTCACTGTCGTTTGCAGAATTTTCAGCACCATTCGTGACTCCTCAGATACTGAAGCAGTCTGTGCCCATATGCAATCATTCAGGCTTGGGTTAATAAGTGGCAAGTAACATATTCGTGCCACACAAGTGCCAGGCAATGACCATCTCCAACAAGAGAGAATCTAACCATCCTGACTTGGAAATATATCGGCCGTTCCTTCACTGTCGCTGGGTCAAAATCCTGGAACTCCCTCCCTAACAGCAATGTGGGTGTACTTACACCATAGGGACTGCAGCGGTTCAAGAAGGGGGCTCACCACCACCTTCTCAAGGACAAATAGGGATGGGCAATAAATGCTGGCCTCACCAGCGATGCCCACATCCCGTGAAAGAATAAATTATTTTTAAATTGTGCCTGTTTTAATTGGGTTTCATGTAATTGCTGAGATGACCAAAGGACAATCGAAGGCTGTAAGAGTCTGCAGTAGAGCCTGAGGAAGAGGAGATGGGGAAATGAGGTCTTGTTATGTTTGATTTTGGGTACAAGAGCAGTGTTGTAGTGCTCCAAGAATCGGCCGCGTTATTTATTCCAATCTGCACATTGTATTTTTTCAAATAAATTTTGCTCATGCTTGAGTTTCACAAAGTGCAAGGAAAATGCAAAGGGATCATTAAAAAAAGCCAAGGAAAAGGACGTGGTTATCGTCAGGAGAAGCAAACTCGGAGGTACAAAATTGAACTGGTCATTAATTTGCGGAACAGATTGCTACTTGGCAATTGCTGATTCATACATCATAGAAGCAAGAGGGAGCATGCCCTGTACACAGAGTGACCAACTGTTTGGGCAAGATGAGTTTTAAAATTTATTCAGATCTTCGGGTGTGACTGACTGCAATGTTAATAATGTTTCTTTCAGGTCCATAATGGCAGTTAATACAATTCATGCCTGAAGTAGGTAACAAGAAGCTATTAGCCAGGCCAATGTTGAAATAGTCACAGCCAACCCTTGAGTTTTCACTTTTACTGGTAGACCCAAGTCATCGGATAAGACATGGGGCAAAGAAATAGCGAGTTCGATCTTGTGAATCAATGATCACCAGGATAAAGTCGAATCTGAAGCCATTCTGTTCAAATGTAATAGGTTTATGTCAGTGATAAGTCTAAAAATATTAATAATTTATGAAATGCGTGAATGATATTCAACATACAACATAGAAAATCTATTACCCAAAAGCACGGAGATTTTTTACTGTCCTTTTTAGTTCTACAGCAAAGAATATATTGAAATCATTAATAGTCCTGGTATTTAATGACTAAAGCATACATTTATTTAATCAAAGTGGTTTTGAGATATCAAAAAGATTTGGATAAATAAAAGTTTGGATAGCCAACTGTGAGCATTCAAAGAACAAATCGAGCTGGATGCCAAATCACAGAGCATTCAGCAATTTTAATCAGAAGTCAGATAACCAGAAACTTCCTCCATCCAGAAGAGCTAAAGAAATATGCTGGTGGTAAAAATACAACAATGAAGCTCCTTTGCTCCAGCTCTTTCATTCAAAATTCTGACTTGGATTTCACCTTTGCCTGAATAGCACTAGGTAGGTCTTTGCAGGCAGTAGTTCCAGAATTTCCCAGTTTTGGTAGGACCCACCACATCAGAATCCTTAGGGAAATTTTAACATGGATGAATGAATGGGATTGGGTGTGTGTTGGGAGGGACGGGGCAAAAATGCCAAGCGTATCGGTCTGCTCGCTCCCAACCTGTTGGCTTCCTGGATTTATTGAGGCAGGACAAGCCACAGGCAGCCAAGACGCTCTCAGTGAGTGAGTTGGTATGATAATGTGTTAATTGGGTTGGAAGTCTGGGATATAACCTGGTTTGCAGCTTTAACAGTGGCCAACTGCAGTTCCAGGGCCTTGGGAATCTGAGATGGGAAAGTGAGGACAACCTCAGGAGAAGGTTAAGTGTCTTCACATCGCTGCCTGTGGGCCAGGAGGAGCAGAAATGCTTCTCCCGATGTTTCCTCTCACCACCCCCCGCCCCCCCCCTCCACCCACTCCATCCCCAAGATCCCCAACCATCAGACCCAAATCTCTGGGTTTCCTGTGCACTGTCAGCCCTGCCACTACCTGCTCCCAGCATGTTGGCAAGTAAAAATGCCCCCCCCCCTCCCCCTTTATCCGCTGGGAGGGCTTTAGGTTTTTTTTCTCCTTCTCTCAAGTCAGGCAGAAATGGAAATGTCTCTACTGTTGTTGCTGAGTTAAGGGCCTGACCTTATACAAGTACCTGACATCTACCTAATTTCATCAACTGGAAATAATTCTGGTTCCAACAGCAGCTCCAAATTGCAAACAAGATGGAAGCCTAGACCTTTATACATTGGAATGATTTAATACTTAAAGTATTAAACAAGTAATCTGAATTTGAATAAAGTACAGAGATACGCTAATCCACTTAAGGAAGCAAAAAGGAAGCCCTTGTGAGTTTCCTCCATCTATCAACCTTGAGGTTTGACTTATTATACCCTCTTTATTTCTCTGCTGCAAGCACGACAACTCCTTTTGCCTTTTTGTTCCATGACACCATTGTCATTTAATCACTCCTGTCCTCTACCCTATCCCAGATCTTCCCTTTTTGTTCTGCACCTCCCCTTCCCCCTTTCGATGGCTTACAACCCATCACTTTTATACTTTCTTTCAGTTCCGAAGAACTTTATATTGACTCAAAACGTTAATTCTGTTTCCCGCTCCACAGATTGCTGCTAGATCTGCTGAGTATTTCCAGCACTTTCTGTCTTTTTTTTCAGATTTTTATGCATATATAATATGTGCATAAGTCATTGAAGGTGACAGGACAGGTTGAGAGAGCAATTACTAAAGCATACAGTGTCTGTTGGATCCTGTGGATCCTCGTCGCCAGTTTGTTATGAGTGGTGGCTGATTCAGCGCTGTAGACAGAGTTGATCAACAGACACTTCTTAGGTAGAAACTTTATGTTTATCTACTAAGGTATTCAGCAGCAACTATACATGTGCTTTTACTTCAAACCCTATCTCCACACTACTAACTACGAACTAAAGAGGTAGCCCACGCTACTCTCCTATTGGGTACTAAAGATCATGTGATCTTCCTTAACAAGCATTATTCTTGAAGGTATGTTACACGCTAAATAAAACCATAATTACCACATCCCTCCCCCTTTACTCGGAGATACATTTTATATTTACAAGTACAATTTTCTCAAGACAGCAAAATGTTTACACTGGTAAATAATTTACAAGTTTAGTCTTTCTGGGGGTTTCCTTATGCATGTAGAATGTCTCAGCTCTACAACTTCAGATGCTTTGTCAGGGACCTCCTTTCCTGGGGTTGCCTGAACATAGGGTGCTTCAGTGGGCACCTGCAGTTCTGTTTCCTCAACTCTTACAGGAACATCAGGCATGTCTGTCCTGGGTTGAGTACTCTTAACAGGAATCGCTGACCCGCTTGTGAACACTGATAGAATCAATTTTTGGTGATCTGTTTCTCTCTTCCTTAGATGATCCACTTGTCTTTGTATGACTCAGCCTTCCACCTCCACGTGGTAAGACAGAGAGAGGTCCAGCCACTGCACTTATTTCACCCGGTAACCACTTCGGTCCTTCTCCAAAGTTCTTCACATTTACCGTATCTCCTACAGTAAATTTCCTGTCACAACTATGCCAGTCGTGTCTAGTTTTCTGACTTCCCTGACTCCTTTCCACCTTCCCCACTAAATTTGGCTTTAATAAGCTCAATCTCATCCTGAGACAGTATTTCATCAATAACTCCACAGGTGTGACACCTGTTGTTGTGTGAAGGGTGGTCCTATAATGGATAAGGAAGCGTGCTAGCTTGGTTGCTAAGAAATCTCCAGTTAGTTTCTTCATGCCTGACTTGAATGTTTGAACTGCCCTTTTAGCCGGTCCATTTGAGGAAGGGTGGTACGGTGAAGCTTTTACATCAGCGATACCGTTGAGGCTGATAAACGGTTGAAACTCAACCCTCGTAAATGCTGTGTCGTTATCAGATACAACCACTTCTGGTAGTCTGTTAATGGCAAAACTTTGACTTAGCTTGTCAATTGTAGCAGAAGATGTTGGTGACTTTGCCTCATACATGTCCATCCATTTTAAGTGGACATCAACAATGAGCAGAAACATTGTCCCCATGAAAGGTCCCACATAGTCAATGTGTAACCGCTGGTCTTGCTGGCCACTCCCAAGGGTGTAATGGAGCTGTCACTGGTAACTTTTGCAATTGCTGACATTGCACACAATTCTTCACTAAACTCTCTACTTCACTATCCATCCCAGGCCACCATAGATAGCTGCAAGCTATGGTCCTCATTTGGGATATGCCTGGATGTGCACTGTGTAGTTCAATTAATAATGGCTTTCTTCCGTTTGGAGGGACTATCACTCATGCTCCCCACAGTAAGAGGCCATCTTGGCTGGTTATTTCATGTCTTCTGTTGAAGTACAATTTCATTTCATCAGATACAGGCTCCTGTGACCAACCATGGAGCATTTGTTCTCATACTTGAGATAGGACTGGGTCCCTACTTGTCCAGTCTCTGACCTGTCGAGCACATACCAGCGAGGAATCTAAGAAATTTAACAATTAAACAAGTTCCTGTGGAACTGGGACATGCTCATCATTTTCTTGTAAAGGCAAACGACCCAGTGCATTGGCATTTGCGATTTGACTGCCAGGCCTATGTACGAAAGCATACTCGTATGCTACTAGGATTAAGGTCTTATTTGTGTTTCTGTGTCTTCTTTCTACATGCCTTCTTCTTTCTAGCGCTGACTTTAATCTTGGCTTTTTTACAACTTCAATATTGGCCAGACTACTCTCAGATTCAAGCTCAACTTGAGTGAGCTCAGTGGTTGAGCCTCCCAAAATTTCATTATCTGTCTGCTTCTTAGAAAATTCTGCGATTCTTTGCAGTCTCTTGGCTGCAAAGTCTCTTTGGCTTCATGTAGCTGATTCTTCAGCTCTTCCATCTCTTTTTTGTATTTGTTTGCTGCCTTCTGGAAAATTGAGCATGTTGTGTCTTCTCTGCCAACTCATCCTTCAGTTTATTCAGAGAGGTGTTGAATTCTTTCTGTTTCTCTTCATACTTTTCCAGAAGCACAAACTTAGACCTGAGGGCATCTTGTAGCGTGTGAAAGTCTTTCAACAGGTTTTCTTTTTCCTTTCGAAGGTTGCTCACCTCGTCTTGAATTCTGTCATTAAGCATGGTCTCTTTGCGTTCCTTCTGCTGTTCTTCCAGGGTTTTGACTTAAGACAGCCTACAATTCTTCAGGTTGTTGAGTCCTTACACACTCCTTTCCCAAAAGAGGGACACTTCCAGCTTCCTTTTAGAATCTCAGTGGCCACTCAAGGTTGACTTCCCTTAGCCAGTTTCGCCCTAGGAGGTTTGGTGCTCTGCCTCTCAATACCGATTGGCTTCCATAATGGGCAGTTACTCTACTTATGCCTTTGACTTGAATGTCTTCACCCACGTATGTTTTTAGTTTGGCAGCAGTTTCTTCTAAACTTAATTGATGTTCCTCATTATTCCGATATCTGAAGGTATGTTCGCCAATTATGTAGTGGAAGCTTCCATTCTAACAGGTCTGCCATTTACTTTCACTGTTGCAAATATTTGTTCTGTCTTTCCAACCTTCAGATTAAACAATGGGTGAATATCTAAATTTGTTGTTTCAGGCTCTTCCACGTTGTAGATCTCACTGGGTTTTTTTCTTCTGTTTAAAAGCCTGCTTGAATCTTTCCTTGCACCGTCTCATTGTATGTCCATTTCTGCTGTGACAATAATAACATTCGATTTTTTTAAACGTCAATTGTTATAAGACTGCATGTTTCCACCTCCATTGTAATTATTCTTTGTTTTCGCTGCTAAGTCATTTTTTTCTCATTTTCCAGCCAGCGGGAGCTGTTACCCACTTCTCGGGAGGGTCTTGTGTTTTCCTGCCCTTTGCGGCTGGGGTTTCCTGCCTGATGTTGAGGACGGCGCCGTTTTGCGCTCCCTGTATGGCTTTTGAATCTCTCACTGCGCTTTCCATGGCCAGCGCTATCTCCAGTGCCTTCTTAAAATCCAAATTCGTTTCGGTCAATAACCTCTTCTGAATCATGTCCTCATTCACATCGCACACTAAACGTTCCCTGAGCATGTCATCTAGAGATGTACCAAACTCACAATATTCCATTAACTGCTTCAGACTTGCCACATAACAAGCATCTGCCTCCACCGGGGCTCTATTTCTCAAGTTAAACTTGAACCTTTGCATCGTTACCGAGGGCTTTGGTTCATAATGACCCCTCACGAGGTCCAGCAATTCATCAACACATTTCGAATCTGGGGCACTGGGTGCTCTCAAACTGCAAATCAAGCCGTAGGCTTTATTCCCACATGTAGTTAAGAGGATTGCCCGCCTCTTCTCTTCCCCCATAATCTCATTTGCTTTGAAAAAGAGCGTAATGAGACCAATGCAATGAGACCAATCATCCGTAGCTGGATCAAAAGGATCAGTTCTTCCGAATTGCGGCATTCTGAGAGGGAATTACTTCTTCAATTCAAATGAAACTTCTACTTACAATTACTGGGCGAGGTACAATGCTGATTTCTTTTCAACGTGATTTCTTCTGTTTAATCTTGTTTTATCCTCATCGCCAGTTTGTTGTGAGTAGTGGCTGAGTCAGTACTATAGATAGAGTTGATCAACTGACATTACTTAGGTGGAAACTTTATGTTTATTTACAAAGGCAACTATACGTGTGCTTTAACTTCGAACCCTATCTCCACACTACTGACAACTAACTACAGAGGTAGCCCACGCTACTCTCCTGTTGGGTACTAAAGATCATGTGATCTTCCTTAACAAGCATTATTCTTAAAGGTATATTACACACTAAATAAAAGCATAATTCCCACAATATCCTAGGCTTTATTAATAGGGCCATAGAATACAAGAGCAAGGAGGTTATGTTGAACATGTATGAAACACTAGTTCAGCTTCAGCTGGAGTATTGCTTCCGGTTTTGGAAGGATGTGAAGGCACTGCAGGGAGTGCAGGAAAGATTCATGAGAATGGTTCCAGGGATGAGGAATTTCAGATATGAAGATAGATTGGAGAAGTCAGGACTATTATCCTTAGAGAAAAGAAGGCTGAGAGGAGATTTGATAGAGGCATTCAAAATGATGAGGGGTCTGGACAGAGCAGATAGGGAGAAATTGTTCCCAGGCATGAAAGGATCGAAAACCAGAGGGCACAGATTTAAAGTAAATGGCAAAAGAAGTAAAAGCGACATGAGGATAGATTTTATCACACAGTGAGAGGTTAAAGTCTGGGATGCGCTCCCTGAGTGTGTGAAGGAGGCAGGTTCAATTGAAGTAATGAAAAGGAAATGGATTATTGGCTGAAAGGGAAGCATGTGCAGGGCCATGGGGAGAATGGGAGACTGGCGCCAAGTGAATTGCTCATTCGGAGAGCTGGTGCAGACACGATGGGCAAAATGGCCTCCTTCCGTGCTGTGACAATTTTGTGATTCTGTTTCCGGCAGCCACAGTATTTTGCTTTTATTTCAAATACTTGGTTGCTTTGCTGCATTGTTGCTTTTACATGAAACACCAAGTTGATGACATGCCGAGCATTCACACTTGCAGGTACATTGGCAATGGCAGACACATAGTCAATGCAGCACAAACCTGCAAAAGCGTAACTGACTCACTAAAATCGTTCCAGACATGACATAAACTAGCAACGTAATTTTGGATACTTGTGGATCTACAGTATTAAATGATGCTATCTGATAATGACGAGAAAAGTTTGAAACATCATGTAGGACTTGGAAATTATGGAATAGAGTGAGGGAAAGGCTATCACCAAAAAACATCAGATTGGCAAAGCTTATTGTGATTAATTGACCAGATGTTAAACATAATACTTTATAATTACTTAAATGCTTGCTGCAGTAATATGTCATGTTTCCAGTTCTAATCATTATCTCTTGCTTGTTAAATAAAAAGTCTACGACTGTTCTTCTAATGGAAGGGATTTTTATTTTTACCTACTTTCTAAAAAACAAAGAATAGAAAAATGATGGACACTTGCCTTGTGCTCATCAGCATCACCAAATTTAGCAAACACATCTGTCAGAACCTTCAGGACATGTGAAAAAAATAACTGTAATTAAAGTGTAACATGAAAAGGAAAAGTTTGCTGTGCAATTTGAAATTGCTCAGTGTCTGCTGGTGTTGTCCTTTTAAATAAAACCCAGTCAGTACCAGAGCAGCCATCATCTAATTAGGTGAACATCTGTTTTTCAGTCTCAATGCCTTCACTGAGTCTCGTTCCCCAAGCACAGCTGTCAAGGTCTGTCACAGCTGTCCGAGGAAGAGATTGAGGAATCAGAGGGACTAAAAGCACGTATAATCGTGTCATGGAACTGGGACCAGACCGTGAAATAAATGCAACTCACAGTGCGTGAAAAACTTGACACAGTCATCAAAAAGACCATATTGTGGCAATCAATCAAGTGTTCTTACATTGTCGAAATGGATACACATGCAAGGTCATGCATGCCCAGATTCAGGAATTCTGCCGAAAGAATCATAGGGAAACCAAGAAATTTTAATCTGCGTCGTGTTACAAAATAGGACAGAGTGTCAGTAACCCAGTGTGAATTTTAATTACGCAGGTGGATCTCAGTTCAGATTATCCTCAGATCATCAACATAACCCTTTATCATTATCATGACTTCAATGAGAAAGAACGTTGCATGTGGCGTGAATTTGTTACCAGCCCGTTTTCTGCTATCACCCAAAACTAATTTCAATCCCATCATGTAAAAACAAGTTATTTAATCTTGGAGAAGGAGAAGTTGAAGCCTATTGCCTAGCTAGTGATGGTAGAATCGTGTCTAACATAGTGACTACAGAATTATAGATGGTGGACATGAAAACATTTGTAGACCAGTTTGTCTTGCATTCCTACTCAGAGAATCTATTTTTCTATTCATTCATGGAATATGGCAGTTGCTGGCAAGGTCAGCATTTATTACCCACCCCTAACCGTCCTTGAGAAGGTGGTGGTGAGACACCTTCTTGAACTTCTGCAGTCCACGTGGTGTAGGAGCACCCACAGTGCTGTTAGGGAGGGAGTTCCAGGATTTTGACCCAGCGACAATGAAGGAACGGCAATGCAGTTCCAAGCCAAGGTAGTGTCTGTTGCTCTTGTCCACCTAGCTGGTAGAGGTCACAAGTTTAGAAGGTGCTTTTGAAGGAATCTTGGCAAGTTGTTGCAGTGCATCTTGTAGATGGTATGCACCGATTAGCATCAGGGTGATGCTGGTGTGGTGGTAATCTCACTGGTATTGTAATTTAGAGGCTGGGGCTAATGCTCTAGGGTATGGGTTCAAATCCCACCATAGCAGCTGGGGAGTTTGAATCCCATTAATAAATTGTAGAATTAAAAACTAGTCTCAGTGATGGTGACTGTGAAGCTGTTGTTGATTGTTGTAAAAACCCATCTGGTTCACTAATGCCCTTAAGGGGAGGAAATCTGCCATCCTTATGTGATCTGGCCTATGTCTGACTCCAGACCCACAGTAATGTGGCTGACTCTTAACTGCCCTCTGAAATGGCCTAGCAATCACTCAGTTCAAGGGCAATTAAGGAATGGCAGTGAAGTCCACATCCCATGAAAGAATAAAACACACTAAGTAGCATCTTAATGGGTTAAAAATTTATAACTTTTCTCTAGTTTACTGCATGTTTGAATTTGAAAGTGATGGCATGAGGCATTCTTTTTGCTATCATTCATGGAGCAAAAGTTGTAGTACTTTTGGGATTTTTTGAGCTTCCTTCATATATTCTGGTTTATGTGAGATTCCATACATCTACTTAAACTTTTGTTGTTGAAAAAGTTGCCTAGCTGGGCTGGAGCGTGTGTGCATGTGTGAGTTAGAGTATTTTAATGAATGGTAAATTAAGGAGAAGACCATCATCTAAAAGTAGCCTTGCCAAGTCTCACACAAAAACATTGGGCGTACATTGCTGTTCCTTTATCATCACGTGACCAATATCCTGCAACTTCCTATCTAACACTATTATGGGAGCACCATCAGCATTGGACTTCTTCACTGGTTCAAGAAAATAGCCCACTGCCACCTTGTCAGGACAATGAGAGCGGGCAACAGAAGTGTGACCTGTCATACGTGGCCCAGATCTAAAGATGCAAAAAAAACCATTCTGCTTCACAACTGAATCCATGGAGTACAATTCAGTAATGGAATGTTGATCCTTATTTTCCACTGTATGTAGAATCACTCTTTTAACATTACAGGTGGATTTCACTTCCATTTAGAAACACGGCTGCAAGCCTCTACAATTCCGAGTTGCAGAAACAATTTTAACATATCCGTACTGTCCCTGATTTTAGTTCCGCAACTGGCTGGGACCATGGGGGTGGGATCTGATAGAGCAGGAAGCCAGAAGCAGGTGCAATGCATCAATCAATTTATTGATTCAACCACCTCATTATAAATTTACTTCAGGCTTTCCAGTCCAAACAGAGGCAGCGGATGAGATGTGGACCCAAGTGATGTGACCTCAACTGCAGTGTTTAAAGGGACACTCCAAACAAGCAACCTGAAGGAGTTTGGGGTTGGGGACCAAAGAGGAGGAGGTGCCAGAATGGAGTCCAGATGGTCAATGGCTTCACTTCATTTCAGTGATGCCTCCCTGTATGTGCTGTTGGGGCTATGAGGAGTCGGAGAGAGATACATTTCCCTGCCAATGGGAGGATGAAGCCTGCAACGGATCCAACGAAGGCTTGGTTGGAGGTAGCAGAGGAGGTTAGCAGCAGGAGGGTAGCAGCATGCTTCTGGATTCAGTGCAGAAACCACTTGAATGACCTGAGTAGGTCAGGAGAGTACGGCACATTAAATTACATCCTGCTGTGTGCATCACTCCACCCCCTCACTCTGTCTTGTCAAGCCTATTTCAGCAAATCTCTCCTTACACTTACTTATCTTGTAGGTGCGCCCATCCTTTCCTTCTTATGCAATTCCTCACATCCCCACCTGTCTACCCACCACTCCTACATCCTTATGTAATATCAGGCCTCTCCCTGATAGGCACTCTCACCTAAAGCTCTCCATCCATCAGATGAACAAGTGCCAGTCACTCACATCTCTTCTTTCCCTCTTTGCAGGACAAGTGACCTCAGAAGATAAGGGTGGAGAGAGAACCGGAGAGGGCCCCTCCAAACATCTTGTAGCTGACAAGCACAGAGGAAGAGGCACTGGAGTTTGGTGGAGTTTCAGTGTCTCTGGCGTTGGAGATGGGCAGCACCCAGCTACCTGCTTACACAATTAATTAGAAGCCACCTCCATGTCATACAGCACTCAGTGAATGAAATATCATAATGATAACTTGCAACATATTCCTTGTGTCACGACCAGTCCCCGGGCGAGGTTCCTCCAATTTGTTATGATCCCAGATGAGGTACCCCACATTGTTATGCTCCTCAGTGAGGAGGGACGAACTGGCTCCCCTTCTTTATTCAACCCCCACGGTTGGTCACAACAAGGTTAATTTAAAAAGGATCCCTTCCCTCGTGGATACCTTTTCCCAGTCCAAATGTATTTACGTTTTATACGGAGCCAATTTAACCAGGCTGTCTTGAGTCGAAGAAAGAGTGAGTTTATTAGTCACTAAACGCGAGGACAAATAATAAAAATGCAACACACATACACACAGATTAGAAAAGAGGAACTGAGTCCAAAAATAAAAGTTAAAAAAGATACACAAATCAGTCCTTTGGCTTGTCTGTGAGGAGTAGGTGGTGAAACGTTGTGGCCATTAAGTTGGGTGATTCCGGTAGCACTGACTTTGGCAGTTAAGCAGTTAGTTTGGAGATTCTTGGTTCTGCAGGCTGACTAACAGGAGTTGTCATGTTTCCTTTTCAGCTGCAGCTTTGCTGACTTGTGACTTGCTTCCAGTCATCAAAGAGATAAAGTTTCTTACCAGCGAGCGCAGGGCTACCCAGTTGGTGTTCTTCAGCATGACGTTCACAGCACACACACACACCAGAACAGAACACCAGACTAGGACACAGAACTAAGGTTGCAATTGGCTTTTTTAAACCCCTTTCCCTGTGTATTCCTGGAAGGGAAAAAAACAAAACATGTCTTTTGCCAGATAAAAGCAATAAGTGTTGCAGATGCTGGAAATCTGAAACAAAAACAGAAAATGTTTGGAAAACTCAGCAGGTCTAACAGCATCCGTTAATTGGATGACAGGTACCTTAGTCTTGGCCTTACAATACTGCACTGAACTGCACCAAAGTGCTCCCCAGCACAGTGGTAGCAATGAAGTGTGGCTGAGCCATGAGAAAGATGAAAGGGTGAAAAGGGGACAACACACAAAGCACTTTGACTTCTCCCCTCAGCCCATCTTTCAATCGGAGCCTCGTGGATTCCCTCATGTCCCGATGGCTGAGCCTGCCCCTGCACAGGGACAGCTGGAGCATTCTTTGGCAACAACTTAGCGGGCTCCAAATTGCAGAGGGCATCGTCCAAGAGTCTCTCAGCAGTCAGAGCAGGATGTGAGCAGCCTCCCTCTCCCTCTGCTGAAGACAGAGCGATTGCGCTGTGTCGGAATAGCAGGAAAAGGAAAAGCGGTGTTTTGTAATGACACAAGTGTATGCAGATGAGTGTCTGATAAAATGACGTGTTGCTAAGTTTTTATTATTTATTCAGATCACATAAATGCTAACCTTTTTCTCTCCTTTTTAGTCTTGTCCATTCTTGCTGCTTGGTGGTCATGTTGCCTAGCAGCCATGTCTTAAGTCTGCTTCCAGGTATGAAGAGACCAGTGGACATGGACTTCTGCTGGGCAAGAACCTCACAGCAGCTTCCAAGGGAACCTTGAGCACAACTGCATAAAGACCCTGTTGCTGATCCAGCTGGTAGATTGAGTTATACACTGACTCCTTTTCAGAACTATCATTTGAAGTCTTTTCCCAAGTTGGACCAATTTCTTTTTGATGAGGTTGATGTGGTGGAAGCCTTTGTGGTTGACAAATGGTCTTGGTTGTTCTGGGGGGGTGCACAGATTTCCATGTGTGTGCAGTCAATGGTGACCTGCACCCACATTGCAAAGCCAGCAACTATCAGAAAGCTGAGTGTCTGCTTACTTCTGACTGACATCATTCGTGGTAAAGTTGACATAATTTTCAAAGTGGAGCCTGAACTACATTCTCTTGATAAATAAACGAGATTAATGCAACTTTAAATTGTCAAAGCAGACAGCAAGCCAAAACTCCAATTTCGCACCTTGGTAAGATTAACTTTCAAAGTACACTTTGCAAGGAATGGAGTCAAGAGGTTAGCATTCACAACGTTCCTAACAAAGGAAAAAGCAAAATACCGCAGCTGCTAGAAATCTGAGACAATAAACAGACAGCTTTGGAAACACTCAGCAGGTCAGGCAACATCAGTAAAGTGAACAGAAATTAATGTTTGGGTCTAAGCCCTTCCTCACGCTAGATTCAGTCAGGCCATTGTTATGACCAGGTGAGAAGAGGTCCAATGGCTCCCCTCTTTGCCCTCTCCTCATTTGAATGGAATGGGGTTTTTTTGTTTGGAAAGGGCATACTTATCAATTTAGTGAAACGCAACTGTTTACCTGCTGTGATCATAAAAGAACTAGGAAAAGTTTTCTTGAGTTTAACAGAGAAAGAAGTTAGACTTATTGCACTTAAACTGATCCAAGTAAAACAATAAAATACAAACCAACTTTCATTCACACACACACATACACCCCCACCACACCCAACACCACCCCCCCGCCCCCCCACCCCCGACCCCCACAGCTGACTTCGGACTGAATCCCATTATCTTCTTTGAGCATTGAGGCAGTTTAAAACTGCAGATTGGGGATCTATCTGCTCTTCTGGGGACACAGCTGTGGAGTTGGGTTCTTTCTTTAAAATCTCTGCCTGCTGCACATGTAGAGAGAGTCAAACAATAGCAGACAGGGCCCAAAATCTTGCAAGTTGGATAGAGAAAGAGAGAGAGAAGGAGAGAGAGGAAGGATCCCTCTCAGCTTCTCTGCTGCTTGTCCTCAGTCTGAGAAATCATGTACTTAAAACCTATGAAGTGTTGGCATATCATGTGGCTGCCTTCTCCAACTGACCAGTAATTCAAACATGATCGTGTATTCCAATTGTAACTTGATTAGGTCAGGTCAGGGAATTCCCCGTCTTTGCCAGGGCCCCATTGTTCAAGTGATTATGTTAGTTTGTCTCTACCCAGTTGAGTATCTGAATGTTGTGCTAATGGAATAGGAAATATGATCTATGCACATTCCTCTGAGGTCATTGTCTTTGATGCGTTTTTGGAGACATTCCGTCTCCATCTCAATGGGTTGGAATGTGGAATGTACAGTGATGCAAATTAGGTAACCATCTTGGCTTTGACTTCGAGTCACTTTAATCCGTGTTTTAAAACATCAGTTTTTAAAAGTTCAATTCAGGTTTCCTGCCGGTGGATTAAAAATCATTATTTGGCATGATGCCATCAACTAACACTTGAAGAGGCAGCAAGATGTATTTGACAAAAGCCCAGTCAAATGCCCGATAAAATAAATTCTTAATGCAATGGAGCTGACCAATGCATGATAGCAACAAGGACTATTTACATTTGAGTAGATGACATCAATTAGTAGCCCACAATCAAAGATAAGCACAGAATAAGGGGAATGTTCAGAATGATCCACCAACTGGTCTCAGATGACTGATGCTATTTCAGGGGCAAGAGAATAAATTTTGACTTATAACCACTTGTATCATGTGTGTGCTTATAGGCTATATATAGGATAGGACCTCTAACATTTGTCACTGCTTCTATGCTTAGAATGGGTGGAATTATCCCAGATGTGCACTAAGTGTGGTAGCGTGTGGCAAAAAGAACATTTTACCCGCCAGCTGCAATGGCGGCTCTTCGCACTGTATCGTTCCCAATCCTGCCTCATTAATCATGCATTCCCGGGAAATGCACCGTTTTGATGGTGGGCGGGGTCTCATTCACCTGCCAGGCCATCAGCCTCATGCCGAGTGCCATATTTAAAGTGCAGCCGAGCACACACCTCTCAGTGCTTCCAGCCCAGAACACTTTCACAGATCAATTTGTGCCCCCCCCCACCCCACACACCCTGGGAGACCTCCTTTCCCCAGTACAGCCCTCGTCCTGCAACCTCGTCCCTTGTCTGACGCCACTTCTCCCCCTTCTCCAAGCAAGCCCTAGCCCTGCAGCTGTTGAAAAGCCTTACGGCTGGTCTGGTGGGTAGAGACCTGCCCGTGAGCCCCCCTAAAAGTGATGTGGTGCTGCCTGCGAAGCCTGGCTGTGAGTGCTGCCCGAAGCAAGGTTGGCAAACCTCAAAGCCTCAAGCGAAGTGCGGATTGCCAGGTGCACGCGACTTACGTACGTTTGTGAAACACACACACTGACGTGCTCGGATGATCCAACGAGGGGGGAATGATTCCGGTGAGCTGGGTTCATAATGACATGCAGATGTATTACAGTGAAGTTCCCGACGTCCAATGGCAGGAAATGCGGCCCGCCATTGACGGGCAGAGCGGACGATTGCAAACTGGTTTCACGACATCGTGAAACCGATTTTTGGCCTTCTCGCCATATTGTCCGCTCGCGCTGCCAAACATGCCCGCTGCCAACGGGCACAGAAAATTCTGCTCAATGTATCAACAAAGATTAGTCCACGTGCACACATGCACAAAAAGTTGCTTACTATGGATGGTTAATCCTGGTTGAAGGGAAATCAAGATTCTTGAGCAATGTTTTATGAGGTAAAGCCTTAACATTATGATAACTAATGTCTGTTAGTTGTACAAATGAAGCACTAAAATTTCAAATTCTCAAGGAATCATGGACAGAAGCGTATAAAATTTAGATCGTTATGTCCCAATAACAAAGCTATGTGATATTAAAAAAAAGTCTATGAAAAATTACAAAAAAATCATATCAACAATATAAGAAATAATATCTTATTTCTTTTTTAAAAAGGGAAACTCTTGCTTCATACAATGTTTGAATAGAATCATTTCCAACTTCCATTTTGGATTTTCTCATGACTTGTGCCTAAGAGGTAGGATATGAGAAATACACTTCCAGCTGTGTTAATTACTGTCAAAGAATGTTATGGCTCATTTTGCCAGATTGGAAAGACAAACAATTCAGCCTAAGAGCACTCACTAACTCTGGATCATGTGTGAGCTGAGCTGTCCCCGATTGCAAATAACCTGCTGATCATGACTGATATGTCAGCCCCTTCACACATCACATCTCATTTCATTCCTTTGTTTAGTTTATGTCCATATCTTCTAACTGTATGCTAGCAGTTATTTATTTTGTGGTTAAATTGTGTAAAATCAGTGTCCCAGAACAATGATCCAATAAACATTGATGTGTCATGCGCTAACATCGGAATTCGAAATCCATGGGTAGTTTGATCATGTTTGCTTCACAACTTGGACTCAGAATAAAAAAGGAATTCCAATAATCTAAAATATGACCAGCAATAGCTAGCTGAAACTGGATTTTGATTAGTAAGAGAGTTAAAATAGTTCACTCTCCAGTGCAGCTCAGCTCTACACTTTAATAAAAAAGGTTCCTACCAAATATTACTCAGACAAAATTGTGTTGGCTTGGATAAATCAAGGCTAAAGATCCTCTGGGTGAAAACATCTTAGAGAAAACAATCTTACTGTTGAATATTTATAGCTCTTCACTATTCAACCTAAAAATTGAATATTGTTGAAAGTTAAGGACAAAGGGAACAGATTTGCTTATTACTTTGTGTGCTATACTTTCCATTTTCTGTGGATCCATCAAGAGTGCTTCATATATACTTAGATTCAAGTTGCAAAGCCTGCTGTTACAGAGCCCAGCTGTGAAATATAGTAGAACCGTATGAATAGTGACTCAGGTTAGCAGACAAAAATCTAATTTCAGTCAAGTCTGTACGTTATCCTCAGACGCAGAGGACTGGCGTGTCTCCATTGTAACCCCTATATTTAAGAAATGAGGAAGGGATAAAACAGGTAACTATAGACTAGTTAGCCTAACATTGGTAGTGGTAACCTTGTTAAGACAGTAATATGAAATAAAATCAATGCTCACTTAGAAAGATATTGGATAATTAAATATAGCCAGCATGGATTAGTAAAGGGCAAGCCATGTCTGATACATTTAATAGAGCTGTTTGAGGAAATAACACAGAACATTGAGAAAGGAAACTCACTGGATGGATGTTGTATATTGGGTGCTATAAAGGAGGCTTGCTGATGAAATTAAGATGCTGGTATTAAATGAATTTAGGGATAGGGAGCTAGCTCAAGGACAGAAAACAGAGAGTAGTTGTTATTGGGCGTTTTTCAAATTTAAGGGATATGAACAATTGTGAACCCAAGTGGACAGTTTTAAAACCACTGCTCCTAAACTTGTAAATTTTCTAGATTTGGGTATAAGAAGCACAATTAGCATTTAGTCTAGAAATATGGTTAAATGTGAGGAGGCTTGAAAGCGATTTAAAAGAGGACATAGTCAAAGGGCAGGCAGAGGTTGGATGAAATGCAATGTGGAGATGCATTTTGGAAAGAAGAATAAGGAGAGGGGGTGTACACTGAATGGTAAAGCATTAGTGTGTACACTGAATGGTAAAGCATTAGTGTGTACACTGAATGGTAAAGCATTAGAGTGTACTGAATGGTAAAGCATAAGAGCATACACTGGTAAAGCGTTAGAGTATTCACTGAATGGTAAAGCATTCAAAGGAGTAGAAGAGTAGAGATATACTAATGTTTCAAAGTGGGGGATCAAGTGCTCTAAAAAGAATATGGAAACCTGGGTTTAATAAATAAGAGAATAGAGTGTAAAATCAAGAAAATAATAACTATTTAAATAATCTTTTAAGCTGCAGTTAGAATATTGAGTCCAGTTTTGGGTGCCCTACTTTAGGAGAGCTCAAAAGCATGGTATTGACATCAAAGATATTCACAAACTGATGTCAAGAATGGGAGGTTTTAGTTATGAGGAAAGGCTAGAGAAATTGGGGCCTTTCACTAGGACAGAGATGGTGAAGTGGAGATTTGCTAAGTGTGTTCAAGATTATGACCGATTTTGATACGGTTATGAAATGGACACTTTTTTTTTAACCAATTAGTTGTTAATTAAAGACTGTGATTCAACGTCATCATCAAAAGAATAACTACGAGGTTTTAAGCACATGAAGTACCCTACCAAATGAGGCTTACATCTTCAAAAAAGAAGCTAATGATGAAACCATCAAATGAAAGATCAGTAAGTCTTAGTTGGGAGGTCTTGTGGCACAGTGGGTAGATCCCTGCCTCTGAGCCAGAAGCTTTGGTTTCAAGTCCCATGCCAGAACTTGATGACTAAGAAAGGTGCATTCACAATGCGGCCAAACAGGTTGAACACCAACTTGTAAATCTTTCCAACATACATCAAAGGCAGGCAGTAAGAGTAGGAGGGATTCCTGGTCAGCCATGTGATGGAAACAAGTTGGAGCCTCTACCATCCGTATCCATTGCTCCAGGCTACAACATGCATGTGGAGGTGTGTGTATGTCACCAAAGCTACTCAGACTCCTTGGGGGTGCTGGTTGGCTCAGTTGGCTGGATGGCCAGTATGGATCAGATTAGCAGCAACAGCACAAGGTTCAATTCCCGTTCTGGCTGGGGTGGATTTGGGACCTGCCTCCTTGCCGTATCCATGGTGGAGGTCCTGGCATCGTGGATCAAACCTGCCGTAGGTCAGAGAACTCAAGAAGAAGAAGCCTTTGGCAGGATTTTCCGGTCTCAAGAGGGGAGAGACACTTGATTTTCTACACCTTCTATACTTGGATTTCAGGATGGCATTTGCCACTGCTCCAATAATAATTTACTACAAGAAACCCAAGACCATGGGAATATAGAAAATCTGGTTGGCAAATGGTTAGTTGGTAGGCTATGAGTGGCAGTGCATGGGCAGGTATCTGGTTCGTAGACAGTTACTTATGGAGTGTCACCCGGTCCATTGTTGGAGTTGCAGCTATTAACAATTTTTATAAATGACATAAAGGAATTGTACCCAAAAAAGGTCCAAATTTGAAAACAAAGCAGAATTCTGTGAAATAGCAAATTATAAATATCCATGTCCGCAAATTTTTTAAATCTTGACACAATTAATGAGTGGGCAGAGAAATGGCAGGTGTAACTTAATACAGGGGAATGCAAGGTTATGAGATTTGGCAGCGGTGAGGGTGATGTGACGTATATGTGAAATGAAAGTGCACTTGGGATGTTGGAACAGGAGAGAGATCTTGGGCTTTTAGTGCACAAAATGGGGGGAATCCATGGGAACATTGGCCTCAAAAGTTTTACTGCTTAAATCGTGCATTTTAAGGAAGAATGATTTGGGGCAGACCCTTGTCCTGCCAAGATATCTGCAGCTTTCTGGCATTGAGCTAGTTCTCCTTCCATCTCCACCCCCATTGCCAGTGTATGTCGCTGTAAGAGGGGACGCTGGTGGGATGTATTCAATTTTCCTTGGTTACATCACACACATTTATACCTTGTCGGGTATTATATAGTAAGAATGTACATGAACAGAAATGTTGAGCAATGAGGAGTGAGCCTTGTGAGGAAACTTATAAATAGCCTGGAAAGTTGCTGATTCTGATGAGCACAGTAGCAGCAGTGTGCACCATCTACAAGATGCACTGCAGCAACTCGCCAAGGGTCCTTCGATATCACCTTCAAAATCCACAACCTCTACCACCTAAAAGAACAAGGACAGCAGACGCATGGGAAAACTATCGGCTGCAAGTCACACACCATCCTGACTTGGAACTATATCACCATTCCTTCCTTTGCTGGGTCAAAATCCTGGAACTCCTTTTCTAACAGCACTGTGGGTGCACCCAACCCACATGGACTGCAGCGGTTCAAGAAGGCAGCTCACTGCCACACTCTCAAGGGCAATTAGGGATGGGCAATAAATGCCGGTTTTGCCAGCAATGTCCACACCCCATGATTGAATACAAAAAAAAATTCTGTTGGTGCGGTTGTGGTGAAGTTAATGCCCGCTGGTTGAATTTGGCTATATCTCCACAACATGGTACCTTTACATTGGATGATGAGTTCATGTCAGAGTTGCAGGATTTTCTGTCTTCTTATTCTGGTTCAAACACTAGAATTAAATGAATAATGGAACACACTCACAGCATTAAATCTGAGATCAAACTTTAGTGAGATACTTCAGATATCCAAAAATCACCCTTACGCTGGCTTATTGGTATTTGTCTGACCCAAAATGTCCAATCACATGCTGACCCCTTTGCTTGAGAAAGTTCAGCTTGAGACTGCCCATCTTCCTTTGACCCACCTTCAGTGAGTTACCATCATGTGAAGACCAGCTACAACAGTTGGGGATTGCTGATTGGTTGCAAGTCTCATCCATTGCACTGTTGAACTTCCAGATGAAGGCGTTTTGAAGGAGAAGCCAACAGATCATCAAGTTCTGTGTTATCTCATTCTTACAGGACCTCACAAAGCCATGTTGTTCATTTATTCGAACGGATATATCCTTTAATAGGAATATCTTTGTCCCTTCCATTTCAGCATCAGATCAGCAAGTTTAATCGGAACATGCGAACATATGAAATAGGAGCAAAAGAAGGCCATTTGGCCCCTCGAGCCTGCTCCCCCATTCAATAAGATCAAGGCTGATCTGTTTGTGTTTCAAATTCCACATTCCCATCTACCCCCGATAACTTTTGACTCCCTTGCCTAACAAGAACCTATCTTTCTCTGCCTTAAAAATATTCAATGGCTCCGCCTCCACCACCTTCTGAGGCAGAGAGTTCCAAAGTCACACAGCCCTCTGAGAGAACAAAATACTCCTCATCTCTGTCCTAAAAGGGCAACGCCTAATTTTAAAACAGTGCCCCCTAGTTCTGGACTCACCCACAAGAGGAAACATCCTCTCGACATCTACCTTGTCAAGACCATTCAGGACCTTATATACTTCAATCAAGTCACCCCTCACTCTTCTAAACTCCAGTGGAAACAAGCCCAGTATGTCCAACCTTTCCTCATTAGACAGTCTGCTCAGAACATGCTGCTCTAGGAAACTATCTCAAAAGCATTCTGTGAACTCCTCATCCAGGCTACTACTGCTAATCTGATTTTTCCAGTTTATATGTAGATTAAAATCACCCATGATTATTGCCGTCACTTTATCACAAGCACCCAATATTTTTTCTTGTATACTTTTCCCTACATTGTAGTTACTGTTAGGGGGTCTGTAGACCACTCCCACTCGTGACTTCTTTCCCCTACTAGTCCTCATCCCCACCCAAACTGATTCTACATCCTGATCCCCTGAATCAAGGTCATCTCTAACTATTGCATAAATGCCGTCCTTGATTAACAGTGCTACCCCTCCACCTTTACCTAGCTGCCTATTCTTCTTGGAAAACAATTTAAAAACAAGACATTTTCTCAGCATTGTTCACTGGTTCTTCACAGGTCATGATAGTTAAATGATATGGTCAAGCTTAGCATGGGGTTAAATTTTAGTAAAGTCAATGCTTTCTTACAGAGTCCAAGAATAAACCTATTGCAAGGCTTGGATGGTAGTGCTCTAGTTTTGGCTTGAACCTGTACTTGCCAATCTCCTGGAATTCCCACAGGATTTTTTGCCAGTAGCACTACATCTTTGGACCCAACTAGAAAATAAGTATGATATGCCTCCCCAGCCATAGTGTTTCCAGGATATTGCTGCGGCATTAAGGTCCTTTCGTACAAATGAGAATGTGGTGAGGAGCTGAAGGTTGACATTTAAATAGATTTAGTGATGTAGAACTTTCTGAGAATGAAGTTTTATATTGAAGACAACAACTGTTCAGGCGGCAAAATCAGTAGGCTGGGCACATGGATAGGTTAAGGCCACAGAATCAGGAGGGTGGCAATAACAACTTGGATCCAGTGAACAAAAATGGAAGCAGCTGGGAAAAGACAGCATCTGTAGTGAAACAGGAGACAGTGGGGCAACGTTACACATCTTAACACTCTTCCTCAGGACTGGACCCTTTGAACGGGAATTTAGAATTGGGCTCATGCTATTAGGTGGGAGCCTTCCATAGACTACCCAGGACATGACTACATACTGGCAGCAGAGTTCCACTGATGTCTACTAAGGCCCTTCCTACAAAACCACATCCACTGCAAAATCCCTTACTCTTCTGCATGGATCACTAGATCCTTCACCAGGAACTGAACTGGGCTAGCCATATAAATGGTGTAGCTACAAGAGCAGGTCAGACGCTAGGAATCCTGCGGTGAGTAACTCACCTCCTGACTCCCCAAAGACTGTCCACCATCTACAAGGCACAAATCAGGAGTGTGATGGAATACTCCCCACTTGCCTGGATGAGTGCAACTCCAACAACACTCAAGAAGCTCAACACCATCCAGGATAAAGCAGCCCATTTTATTGGCACCCCTTCCACAAACATTCACTCCCTCCACCACCGATGGATACAAGATGCACTGCACGAACTCACCAAGGCTCCTTCGACAGCATCTTCCAAATCCACAATCGCTGCTATCTAGAAGAACAAGGGCAGCAGACACATGGGAATGCCACCACCCAGAAGTTCCCATTCAAGCCACTCACCATCCTGACTTGGAAATATATCGCCGTTCCTTCACTGTCGCTGGATCAAAATCCTGGAACTCCCTCCCTATTAGCACTGTGGGTGTACCTACATCACATGGACTGCTGTGGTTCAAGAAGGCAGCTCACCACCACCTTCTCAAGGACAATTAGGTATGGGCAATAAATGCTGGTCCAGCCACTGATGCCCACATCCCATGAATGAATTTTTTTGAAAAATTTAAAATAAAAAAAATGAAAAAACTAGGGAGCAGTTGGTTGAATCTGTTCCCACTATAGATTAGAAGTGATTACCACCAGTAGTAGAGTATGTACACTTAACCCTTTTGTATAATATTCTTTGGTCTGTTTTTTTAACAGAGGTTCTAACCCATTTGAACGTTCATCAGTGACAGGAATTTCTAACTATGTGAGATTCATAGCCTTTATCAGTGTCAAATTGGCTCAGTAATATTACTCTTATCTCTAAGTCAGAAGGCTATGGAATCAATCCCCACTTTAGGACCTGGGTGCTTAATCCAGGCCAGCACTTCAGTGTAGTGGGAGCTGAGGGAGTGCTGCATTGCTGAAGGTACCAGTTTTCAGATAAGATGTTAAACCAACACCGCTTGCACAACTGGATGTAATAGATCCCACGAAACTATTGGAAGAGAGCCAGGGATTTCTCCCTGTGGGGTGGACTAACATTTATCTCGAACACAACACCACCTACGCAGAATAACCGGTCTTTTATCTCACTATCGTTTGTGGGACTTTGCAATGAGCAAAATGTCTGTCAGGTTTATCAGCTTAGCAGCATTGATTACTGTTCCAAAGCAATTCATTGGCAGGTAAGTAACTTCGAATGCCCTAAAGATGCAAAAGGTGCAATATTAATGCAAGCTCTATTTTCTCAGGGCTATAGAGGAAAGAGCAAGGGAATGTGGTTCATTGGATAGCTCTACCAAAGAGCTGGCACAGGCATGATGGGATGAATGGCCTCCTTCGATGCTGTACCATTCTATAATTGCATGACATTAATGAACACGCACTTAATGCTGTTGCATAACATTTTTTGCTGGCTAAGTTAAGAAACCATTAACCTGTTTATTTTATGTGATAATGCCTTCATGGCAATAGAAAAATGAATATTGTAGGGCAATGATAAACATTCATCCATTATGATGGCCGATGCCAATTTTTTGAGTAGTTTCCATAAACAAAAGGCTTCTTTTGCTGTGATTCTGACCAAGTTAACGTTATGAATGGACTGAAACCTTTTGACATGTACAGATGGACCTTTCCTCTGAGCGCGTGTGCATGGTGGAATAGATTTCTTGCACCACTGATAATACCATCACATATGAATGGTATGAATAAATTAACAGGCTCATCTGCATGCATTGAAATCCAAATTGGATCAAATTCAGTTTTTACTTCCAGATAAACCACCAAGGCCCAATTTAGACCTGTTTAAATCCTGGCAGTCCTAAGTGATGAGAACAGAGCTTTATGAAATCTTGTCAACCCCCCCAGATTGCATCGCAGCTTGTTTATATATTTACACAAGCTGCACAATTACAATCTTTGTGAGATCTTTCAAAAGCAGAGACCCATTTTCCATTTGGACTGTGCAGTGTAAATTTGATGTTGCCCATTTTGTACTGTTGAAAAAAAATGCACAGTTGTTCTTTCCCTTAGCCAGTGGTGCATCAAATTATGCCAGAGGTAGTTTGTGAGAGGGCCAACTCCCTCTCATCAGGCCTGCCAGTCCATGTGCTTCTGGCCTGAGGGCACAACTCTGGAATGTGATTTTTTTTATTATTCATTCTCAGGATAAGGACCTTGCTGGTGGGCAGGCATTTATTTTACAGCTCTAATTACGAGGAGTGAGGGAAATGCATTAATATTGAAAAAAAAATGTACAGGCCAGAAAGGAAAGCCTGTAAAAGCAATGCCCAAGCAAGTTATTGCTCAGCATTGCAGTCCAAACAAAACATTATTAAAGGTGTAACAACGTATTGAAACCAAATTAGACTGATAATGTTCTGTGACAATTGCTACGAGTGTCACTGGATATTATATTATGCACTGGCTTTTAGTGCAGATGTGTAGATTAATAAGTCCAATCGCTAATTTTAGGGTGTATCAGGTACCAAAACCCCATTTGAGGGACATGTTGACACAATCCTTTGTTCCACTTATAGGAGACATATGGTGAAATGAAAAAATATCTTTGGACGCGGCGAGTGGTTAGGATCTGGAATGCGCCGTCTGAGAGTGTGGTGGAGGCAGATTCAATTGTGGCTTTCTAAAGGGTATTGGTTAAGCTCTTGAAGAGAAAACAATTGAGGGTGAAGGGCGGGGTAGTGGGACTAGCTAAGTTACCCTTGCAGAGAGCTGGGATGGGCTCAAAAGGCCGAATGGCCTTCTCTGTGCTGTGTCCATCCTGTGATTCTATAATTCTATGACACTGCTCCTGCCTGTGATCTTCCGGGTCCCAACATGCACAGGTATGGAGTAATTTGCAGAAAGCCACATTTTTGCAAACAGGTCACTGAAGAGTTAATTCTGTTTCTTTCTCCACAGATGCTGCCAGGCCTGCTGAGTATTTCCAGCATTTTCTGTTTTTATTTCAGATTTCCAGCATCCGCAGTATTTTTGCTTCTGCGTGATTGGTTTTTTTTTATTGCCATCTCTCCTCAGCTTCAGTCTGATGTGAGACAGTTAAAGATGATCCTGGAAATTTCTGAATGGCTCAAATGATGAGTGCTGAATAAAAATCGAGTAGATTACTGAATGAATTCATCAACCCTGCGCCCAGGAGAGGACCACAAGAGTGTTGAACACTGGAGCGCTGATTTTCTGACCCGCACTCTCATTGTTCTGAATCTTAACTCCCAACAATGATTAGGTTGGAGTTGTGCTAGAGATTAAAAGGCAAAACATTTGGAAGCGGAAGGGAAGCTGCCCATTTCTGGTTTTAACAGAGG
The DNA here is from genome assembly GCF_964194155.1 of Cetorhinus maximus. Lineage (NCBI taxonomy): Eukaryota > Metazoa > Chordata > Chondrichthyes > Lamniformes > Cetorhinidae > Cetorhinus > Cetorhinus maximus. Next base: position 81,753,433 of record NC_135899.1, on the reverse strand, counting down.
CAGGACCGAGGAGTGCACAACCAATCCGTTTGCAGGAAGCAGGTTGGTCATTTAGGCTGTTATAATAAGGCAGTATGCATTCATTTTAACAATCATTCTATTTTCAACCACAGCTGACTGGGTTTTCCAGGTCTCATGAAACTCAGGAGCATAAATGAGGAGAGCAAAGTTATAGCTCATGGAGTAAAATGGACAGTAAGAACATGGATACGGAATTGGTTGAGTGACAGGAAGCATAGTGGCCAATGGATATGTTTTGGGCTGGAGGAAGATTTGTAGTGAAGTTCCTCAGGGGCCAGTGTTGGGACCCTTACTTTTCCTGATATATATTAATGACCTAAAAGGTGGTGTACAGGGCACAATTTCAAAGTTTGAGGATGATATGAAACTTGGTAACATTGTGAACTGTGAGGAGGGTAGTGTAGAGCTTCAAAAGAGTGTAGGCAAGTTGGTGGAATGGGCAGACAGGTGGCAGATGAAGTTCAACGTCAAGAATTGTGAAGTGATTCATTTTGGTAGGAAGGACATGGAGAAACAATATTTAAATAAAGGGCACAGCGCCAAAGTGGGGGAAGGGACAGTGGGACTGGTTGTACATGTGCATTAGTCATTGAAGGTGGTAGGACAGGTTGAGAGAGCACTTATTAATAGGAGCATAGAATAGAAGAGCAAGGAGATTATGTTGAACTTGGGTAGGATACTAGTTCGGCCTCAGCTGGAGTATTGTATCCAATTCTGGGCACCGCACTGAAGGAAGGATGTGAAAGCATTGGAGAAAGTGCAGAAAAGATTCACAAGAATCATTCCAGGGATGAGCAACTTCAGTTATGAAGATAGATGGGAGAAGTTAGAGCAGTCCTCCTTGGAGAAGAGAAGGCTGGGAGGAGATTTGATAGAGGTATTCAAAATAATGAGGGGTCTGGACATGGCAGATAGGAGGCAATTGTTCCCACTCACAAAATGATCGAGAACGAGAGGGCACAGATTTAAAGTAATTGGCAAAAGAAGCAAAAGCGACACGAGGAAAAACTTTTTCACGCAGCAAGTGGTTAAGGCCTGTAATGAACTGCCTGGATGTGTGGTGGAGGCAAGTTCAATCGAAGCATTCAAAAGGGAATTAGACTATTATCTGAAAAGAAAGACTGTGCCGGGTTACGGAGAGATGGCAGGAGAATGACACTAAGTGAATTGCTGATTTGGAGAATCGCTGCAGACACGATGGGCCGAATGGCCTCCTTCTGCACTGTAACAACTCGATGATTCTGAGAATGACTGAATTCACAAGGTAATTGTGTTTACAGCACTGCTTGTGGGACAGGAGGAGCAGGAGTGCTTTCTCCAGGCACAGCAAGCTACCCAGTGAGGCCCTACAGGCGAACTGGCTGCACCTACACACACCCCCATCATTAGACCCACCCCGGACCACTTTGGACACCTCAGACCACCATTTGACACTCCTCCTCCCCACACCGTGACAAGGACACCCTCCCCTCCCCCGTACCATCATCAGCCCCTCCAACCAAAAGCAAAATTGGACACCAAGCCACATAAGGAGATATTAGATCAGATGACCGAGAGCTTGGTCAAAGTGATACATTTTAAGGGGTGTTTTAAAGAAGTAAAAGAGTCAGAGAGAACTTTAGGGAGGGAATTCCACAGCTTAGGGCCCGGGAAGCTAAAGTTACAGCCACCAACGATGGAGCGATTAAAATCAGGGGTCAAGAGGCCAGTGTTTGTGAAGTGCAGATATTTCAGTGGTTTGTGGAGCTGGAGGCAATAGGGAGGAGCAAAGCCCGTGGTGGGATTTGAAATTAAGGATGAGAATTTTTAAATCAGTTTTGAAGACAACAAACACCGAGAGAGAGACAGAAAAAGACACTGAAAGTATAATGTTCTCCTATCAAATGAAACATGTTTACATTGGTTTGCAAATCTGAATTTGATCATCGTGATTTGTAAACATTAATATAATGTGTCATTGGTAAATCATACATTCCAGCCCATTATTGTACATTAAGGTTGCAATAATTAGCTTTTACCTCAAGTCAAACAAATGTATTGGAATGTGTAATTTTCCAAGGGTTGTTCATTTGGCATGAACCTTGAAACTATCTCGCTAGCACACTGATAGCAGATGGACTGGGAAGATGGGACCAAGCTGTTACTGTGTTACTGACGGACTCCTGCAACGTTTTTGTTCATTTACAATTTATCAGACATTTCTGTCACATCCGCGAAAGGCTGAACTATTCCACACTTTGGAGTTAAGATGAGGTATTGCGAGCTGATTGAGCCAAAAACCTGTCTCCTACCATCTGCTTTAACAGGTTCACGAATTGTAGATAATAAGTTATAAAGTGTCCCATGTTAATATGTTTATTATTGGCCTGCTTTGAGAGCTACCATTTTCACAACAAAATCCACCTGTGATTCAAATGCATCCCTCCAAGCTCACATCATATGACCTCATTATATTTGCAGCATTCTAGTTTTGTATTGTATTGTGGGTCGATGTTCTGCCAGCAAGAAAACATCTTATTTCACATCTATAAAACAAGTCGTTGTCGACCTGTTTCTGTAAAGAAATTCATAAACTAAACAGGAATCGTTTGGGTGGTGCTGTGCAACTGATGGCTGCTTGTGAGACATTCACGGTGCATTTAGAATATAGGGCAGTTGGCAACTATTAAGGGCCTTGTATAGTCGCTTATCTCTGCCAAACATGTCAGGTGGGAGGATTGGACGGACGACTGTGAAGAAAAATCTCTGCTGAGCTACTGCTACCATTGAAGGTACGACACAACCAGAGGCGACCTGGGAATGGATTGAATAGCGTACTGGGTAATATCAGTTATCTATCAGTCAAGGTGAATTCACAGTAACAGCAGTATTATTACAAATCACAGAATCACAAAGTATTACAAAATAGTCACAGCGTGGAAAGAGGCCATTTGGCCTAATAGGTCCATGCTAGTTTATTCTTCACACAAACCTCTTCCCACATTTCTTCATTTAACCCCCTGGCATTACACCATAGCTGTTGTTAAATTGAAAATATTGACTTCTTGTGGCAATAATGCTCTAGTGTTACTACGTCAATAAATTTGAAAGTCCTTTTTAACAAGTTAGAAACTAATTAATGTGTTTCCGTGATACAAGGAGTGCAGAATTGTGAGATCCCCGCTTTATTTCATGAGCAAGGAGTAGATGTGATACTCAAGCAGATGTTGTACCTTTTGTACATCTTATCTGGTGACAGAATACAATTTATTCTCATACCTACATGAGGTTTAATCTCATGGAAATTGTGTTAGTGCCAATTGTAGGGAGAACATTCAGTACAAAAATGGATAAGAAAAATAATAGCAGATAACAAAATTGAAACAAAGCAAGATAGCAAAATGAAAAATAACAGAGTAAAACCATTAGCTTTAAAACTAGTAGGAATATATAATAAAATTCACAATAGCCAATAAAAACCTTTGGGATAGATTAAAGCAACAATAGTTGATTGAATGATATGCAAGGAATGTAGAATTCTGATAAAATTTGACATTACATAACAACTAAAAATTAGTGTGTTCGATGAGGGTAACCTTGCAGAAGGATCAAGTGATCAGCTGCCCTTTTGCACTCCATGTCACTTGCCATTCACCTAAGTGGAAAATAACACCAATTGGGGTATAATATGGGAACACTTCTTTCTCTTTCATGGGGATGTGGTCTTCGCTGGCTGGGCCAGCATTTATTGCCCATCCCTAATTGCCCTTGAGAAGGTGGTGGTGAAGCTGCCTTCTTGAACCGCTGCAGTCCATGTGGTGTAGGTACACCCACCGTGCTGTTAGTGAGGGGAGTCTGCTGTTAAGTTAGAATTTATACCACTAGCTTCAAAAGGTATCATTTCAATTTTTATTGTCAGTAGAGAGATGGGCAGAACTTTACCGCCCCATTGCAGTGGAGGCGGGATCAGGGAATGTGGTGAGCCAATCGAAACTCCAATGGCCTTGGCGGATCCGGTAGAATTGGACACGTGTTTGACGCCTTGCCTGCTTTCCTTGCCCTTTGAAGTTAAAGTTGAAAACCCTGCCAAACTGGAAGCGACAACCTTGCACCATTCCACTCTCTCTCCTCTAATCCTTTGCGCTCCTGCCCCCATACTGAATATCCATATCTCCCTTCTCTGCCTTTGCCGTCCTCTGCTGCCTCAAGTTACTATCGGCCCGCAGCCTGAAACACGTTTATACTTCTCTCTGCTTCTCTTCGTTATATCAATGAATAACCCTGATTGCTTATTACGTGGTAAAAAAATAACAAAGTGTTCTCCACTTCAATGTGAGCGACACTATGAAGATCCATGTGTGTAGGGTGCCAACCCTGGCTGAACTCTGGCTCCTGGTTGTTTCATCAGATGGTCTTCTGCCTCCAATTGTCCCATTCAATAAAACAGTCATTTTCTGAATCACTGTTTTCATAACTCATTGTGTTCGAAGGTAATTAAGCAAACACAACATTTTTAAAATGCCCCTTTGATTATTCTCCCGGGTCGCTCGGAGGAACGTCCAAGAAATTAATCTTAAAGTCCTGGGCCAGGGTCTTCAGGTCGGTGAGCAGGGGGGCGGGGCCCGCTCGCCAGCACGTAACATGACGCGGGATGACGTTGGGTGGAACTCCCGATGTCACTCCGCGCCATTTCAATTTTCAGGTCGGCGGGGGGTACAGCAGAATCAGCCCGCTGACCTGTCAACGGCCGGTTGGGGCCATTTAAGAAGTAGTTGAGCTAGTTAACGGACCTGCCCGTCCAACCTTAAGGTTGGCGGGCAGGCCGGGAGCCCTGGCAGGCTTCAGAAAAAAGCATGAAACCTCGTCCACGGGCGGGATGAGGTTTCATGAGGGTTTTTAAAAATTTAATAAAAGTTTGAGTGAAAGTGATGGACATGTCCCAACTCATGTGAAAGTGTCACATGGGGGGACATGTCAGGGAAATTTTAATTTTGTGCATTGACCATTTTTGAATTTGGCGCTGATCTCCCTGAGGCAGCACTTAGCCTCAGGGAGATGAGTGCGCTCTTTCACGTGCATGCGCGAAAAAGTACACTCCTGTCTGAGGGAATTCCCCCCCGCCCGCACAGGGAGCGGATAGTGCTTCCTGGCGGGCGTCAAAATGGGCGGGCCTTAACTGGCCCGTCCATGTAAAATGGCGGCGTGCCCCCTAATCGGAGGCGCCGATCAGAGGCACACCTGCACGCTCCCACTCCTGCACTTCCCCCCTGCAACGGGGGGAAAATCTTCCCCTGGAGACTGCAGGGCAGCCATGTGTGTGTGTGTCTGTGTGTGTGTGTGCGTGTGTGTGAGTGACAGTGTGTGTGTGTGCGCGTGTGTGCATGTGTTTGTGAGTGAGTGTGTGTCTGTGTGTGTGTGTGAGTGAGTGAGTGAGTGACTGAGAATGTGTGTGTGTGTGTGCATGTGTTTGTGAGTGAGTGAGAGTGTGTGTGTGTGTGTGTGTGTGAGTGAGTGAGTGTGTGTGTGTGTGTGTGTGAGTGAGTGAGTGAGTGTGTGTGTGTGTGTGTGTGAGTGAGTGAGTGTGTGTGTGCGTGTGTGTGTGAGTGAGTGAGTGAGTGTGTGTGTGTGTGTGTGTGAGTGAGTGAGTGTGTGTGTGCGTGTGTGTGTGAGTGAGTGAGTGAGTGTGTGTGTGTGTGTGTGTGTGAGTGAGTGAGTGAGTGTGTGTGTGTGTGTGTGAGTGAGTGAGTGTGTGTGTGCGTGTGTGTGTGAGTGAGTGAGTGAGTGTGTGTGTGTGTGTGTGTGAGTGAGTGAGTGAGTGTGTGTGTGTGTGTGTGTGAGTGAGTGAGTGAGAGTGTGTGTGTGTGTGTGTGTGAGTGAGTGAGAGTGTGTGTGAGTGAGTGAGTGAGTGAGTGTGTGTGTGTGTGTGTGTGAGTGAGTGAGTGAGAGTGTGTGTGTGTGTGTGTGTGAGTGAGTGAGAGTGTGTGTGAGTGTGCGTGTGTGTGTGTGTGTGAGTGTGTGTGTGTAAAACATTCACATATTTTCAAGAAGACCACATGGGGTTGAACTATGAGCTAGAAAAGAAAATAACTAAGAACGTGGAACAGGATTAATTAACCCAATCACTAGTTGTGTACTATAATATTTGGATGACTAAGCGCACTTCATTGAGTTTTTTATTTCTCAATTTACCTTGCTGTTTTTCACATTTCTGTCAGGGTTTATGACCTTATGTTAGATTAATTTGTTTGACTGTGGTGATCCCATTAAAATGCTCCAGTGGATTCAGTGGGATCTGACTGATGTAATTCTGTAGGATTATGCTGCATATGTCAGTATAGATAGCGAAAAAAATAGCAATTGAAACTGTGTAACACACAAGTTAAAAAGAAGGATTTCAGCCATGGTGGTTACTGTCTAAATAGACGGTATCTTAAAATAGTTATCTTTGTTTCACCGTTTCTTTCTCTAGTTTCTCCCGTACCTTCAGTCATACCCTCCCTGAGCTTATCTTATTCATGAGACGAACTCCTGCTCCCTTGACACTATTCCCACCAACTTTTGACAACCCAACTTCACTTCCTGGTCCTCACGTTAGCTGATATTGTAAATATTTCCCTCTCTGCATATACTGCCTCACATCCTTTGAAATCTTCTGTCAAAACCAACCTTGAGCCCCCTGACCTTGCAAGTCGCTGCCCAAAATCTCCCTTTCCTCTCTCAAGTCCCTGTAGTGTCATATCCCAAACCCACATCTTGCCCACAACTCCTAGGGGTGAATTTTATGGGAGGGGTGCTTGGTGGTGCATTGTCCCCTCTCCCAACGTTACAAAAGTCGGTTGCAAACCAACTGACATTAAAAAAGGCCACCCCACAGCGTTAGCAGGCTGCTGGCCGCCTAAATAAGCAGCTGGTGGGACTTGGGCCCTTCAGTGGGAGGAAGTCCCACCCTCGAGAGCTGCCAGCCAATCTGATTGGCTGTCAGCTCTAGCAGTCCCAGCAGCGCCAGAACTCGGTAGTGGGCACTGCTGGGACTGCAAGCAGGCCTGGAGGAGAAGGGCAATGGATGGCGGACTAAGGAAAGTCCTAGATTTTTAGGGTGACAAGCAATCAAACACCCTAAGTTTTTCGTTGTGTGGTAAGGGTCTGGACAGGGGTTTTGGGGGTTGTCTATTCTCCCAAAGTAGGTGGCTCGTGTCCGTAGTTTCTTAAAGCCATTACTCTTTATTTACAGCAAGTATTCACACATTTGGGCCTCTACATGACATTGGAGCTTGACCTCCTTCCAGGTCTCTCTTACTTCTCAGTCATGCGATCTGACATCATTATTACATCGGCATCACGTAAGCTTCTGTTGTTAACCCTTTACTCCACATCTCAGGACACCCTGGTCTGCCTCAACCCTGTATGATCTTGGGTGCGGAGTTTTTTTCAATGATTGTGCTTTCCTTCTGTTGGTCTCGGCCCCACACGTTCGGTGCCTGTGATTAAAGTTCCGAGTCTGGCTGTTTTTCTGTTCGTCCTCACGCTGTTTTACCCTCTCGCGCTCGTTCGTGGTGATACTGGGTTAGAGTTTTTGCTCCTGGCTGCATGTGGCACAATAAGACAGTTAGAAATCATTTCTTCTATAGAGCGGGTAATGCCTGGCCACCAGACTGATTGCTGTGCTGTCACATGACATTTTACTATTCCCAGGTGACTTTGGTGAAGTCTTTGAAGAATATCAAGTTGAAGTGCTCTTGGTGCAATTATTCTAGACTAGTACGTCATCAATGATAGGAAGGCTCTTGCGCTGTTCAAAGTACTGCTGTAAATGCTGAGTGATTACGGAGGTATATGCTTTAACCTCCTCGATGAAGTGTGAATCTTCTTGTTTGGTTCCTTCTGATGGTATTCATGACAGTGTGCCTACCGTTGTTTGATACTTCCCTTGCACATACGCTGTGATGGAGTCATATCTCATCGATCTTAATCTGAACCGTTGAGTTCTGAGCGGCAGCTTCGCAATTTCTTTCATGCGCAGAAAGGTGACTAGTGGCGTAAAGCCCAATCCCAGAACATAGGCCGAAAATTCGACCGAGGCGCAGTAAACTGATCTACACTTGCCGTCTCTCTGCACTTGAAATAATACTGCCCCCAGAGCTGTGGATGATGCACTTCCTGCTGCAATGGTCGTAATGTGCCAACATTTCGGAAGAGATTAAAAGTTGTTTAATCTCTTTTGAAAGCATTTCACTGGTCCACATTCCAGGACCACTGTTGACCGTCTCAGCAGCTGCCTCGAGGTCTCACTGACCTCTGACAAATTTGGTAGGGACTTGTCCACTTGGTCGACTATCCTGAGGAATCTTTGAAGATCAGTTATGTTTCTGGGTTGTGGAAATTCTCTGATTACTTTCGTTTTTTGGGGATCAACTGTGATTCCTGTGGCTTGTATCATGTGACCTAGAAACTTGATCATAGGTTTGCCGAGCTCAGATTTTTCATTCAATGTTAGGCCTGCATCCTGTAAGACTCTCAGGGCTGCTCAGACTCTGGATCATACTCTCCTCCTGTGGAGCCATGTATAAGTATGTCGTCCATATGGCATAATGCACCGTCCATGCCTTCTAGAATGTGAGACATTGTTCTCCAGAAAATTTATGGTGTGGACATGATTCCAAAGGGCAATCTATTGAAACAATGATGACTGAATGGCGTTATAAATGTGGCCAGCAATCTGGATTCTTTGTCCAGAGACAACTGCCAAAATCCACTGTTCACATCCAATTTGGTAACTAAAGTACTCTTGGCTGGTTTGGCAAAGTTCTCACCCACTGAGGCCATTGGGTGGATCTCACGTTCCACTGATTTGTTCAGTTGAGTTAAATCCATGCGGATTCTTTTAGAGTCTTTTGGTTTTGGGACGATGACCATTTCTGAACACCATTTTGTTGGCATGGTGACCGGTGAGATAACCCCTGGCTGCTGTATCTTTTCAATTACTCCCTTGACTTTGTCCAAGACCGGGTGAGGGACTTTTCTCTGTGTAAAGAGGCAAATTGGTTTAGCGTCAGCCCCTAGGGTGATATGGTACTCGGTCTTTAACTTCCCTAGGCCTGTAAACAATTTGGAAATTCATTTTGAAATGTGCTGCTGTAGTTCTCTCCAGCGACTTTGTCCACTTTATAGACTAATTTCAGTTTTAGAAACACCTTTCTGCTCAGTAAAGAGCACACTTGATTTTGAACGACATAGGGAGGGTTTCTCGGTCTTTATATTACAGCTTTGCCATGAGTTGGCCTTCGCTTTTAAAGTTGTCCCACCAAGGCCTTGTAATTTGATAGGTGAGAGTTGCAATGTGCTGTGTTTGAGCCATTTAACTTCATCTGATAAAACAGAAACCCCTGCTCCTGTGTCTAGATTACGCTCTGTGGGGTGTCCATCCACTTTGAGTTTAATAATCCAATACTTGTTTTCAGTATCATTTACCGTTAAATCCTTTGCTTCTGGTTCTTCCACTTCCTGTATGTGGCTCTGTTTTAAAATTTTCTCCCTCTTTTGACACTTTGTCAGCATTTTCAAGTGACAAACAGTTTTAGTGGCCAATTTTCCCACAGTTGGGACACTCTGCCCCCTGCTGGATATTCTTCTCGCTGGTGCGGTTTGTTCCCGCCACATCAAAAACATTTCAAAATAGTGGTTGGCGTGTTTTTCCCTGTTTGGCAGGCTTGGGCTTAGGTGGGCTTTCTCTCATATGGTCCACAAACTGAATAATCTCACTAGCTCCTTCTCCACGGGACCCCCTCCTTCCCCACGACCAAACACCCGATTCTTTTTCCTGAATTCCATTTGTCTCGCAATCTGCACAGCTTTTAATAGTGTTAAATCCTCTCCTGTCTGTGAGAGATCTGATAATGCTTCGTCTAGGACCCTGAGTATGATTCAGTTATGAATCAACTCACCCTTTAAGGTTCTGTAATTGTAGATCCCTGCCGGCCCATAGAGATCATTGATGAACGAATCCATACCTGGTCTTTACTTTCTTTTATTTAATTTAGCCCTCTCTATTATTAAACTCTAATGGATGCTAAAATAAGAGTCTGGCAGGACTTCTTCATAAGAAGCTGAAGCCTCACAGCTTTGTGCCATGCTATCACATCATCAGCCATAGATCCTACAGCATAAAGTAGTGTACACACCTGGTCTTTTTGATCTTTTTTGTGTAATGCTGAAGCAATTCTGTACCTTGTGGACTTTTCTCTACAGTTGTTCTGGTTCTGGACCTGTCATGAGCCATCTGCGCTCTGAACTGGCTGTGGGAGCGTTAGTGTGGATTCCATGCATCTGCTGAGCCCAGCTCCTGCTTCTGTGCTGCTGCTTGCTGCTTCTGGCATGTGCTCACTGCTGTCCGGTCTCCGGGCCTGTGTCTCAGCTTGCCTCTGCTGCTCCCGCGATGTTCTGACACCTTGGTGAGTCTTAATTTTTTTCCTTATGTCCTTCCTTCGAGGACCTCTTTTCTTTCAAGCCCTGTATCTTCTTTCCAAGGTTTTCTGGGTCTTTTACTCGCTGCCACCATGTTTTGTTGTGTGGCCGGGGTCTAGACAGGGGCTGTGGGACTGACTATTCTCCCCAATGTATGCTGCTCGAGTTAGTAGCTTCTTAAAACCATTACTCTTTATTGACAGCAAGTATTTACACACTTGGACCTCGACATAAGGCTGGAGCTTCTCCTTCCTGATCTCTCTTGTGATATGACATCATTATTACATCAGCATTGTGTATGCTTTTGATGTGAACCTTTTACTCTCCAATAGGGAGGGTGGCAAGGGGGGGGAGGTGAGGGGTCTGGTTTTGGAGGCCAGGCGGGGAAGCACACATCGGGGTATCATCTTAGGGGTTGTCCCCGATGTGCACAGGGCACTCCCAAAAGATGTACCCCCTCCCTTTCTTCCCACTTTTTCACCCCAGGTGGTGAGTCCCCACTCTCATCCACCTACCCATGACAACCACTTCATGGAATGGGCAGCATAATATTTGGGTCAATTAGCTTGTTAACCAGCTCAACCACCCTTTAATGATATTTTTTCAAAATAGCAGGAAGGCTGCTGATTATAGCGCTCGCCCAGGTTATGGTGACCAGGTCGGGGGTGGGTGTGAATGTGGTGGCTAACCATCCAACACATCTTACTGGGCCCCCTCCCCCGGGCAAAAACATGCCCAGCGGGAAGTGGACATAAAATCCAGTCCCTAATTTGAACCACTCCATTCAGGTTTCCTCCCCTACCAGGGAAACTGAAATGGTCCTAACGAGATCGCCAGTAACACCCTATGTGACTGCGGCCATGATAAGTTATACCTTCTCAACCTTTTTAACCCGTCTGCAGCGTGTGACATGGTTGGCCACACCATCCCCCTTCAAATTCCCTCCTCCATGGTCCGGCTGCCTCCAGAATGCTCTCACCTGGTTCCATTCCTTCAATCCAAAGAATTAACCGGAATGGCTTCTCTTCCTGCTCCTGCATCAGAGTTCCCAAAGGATCTACCTTTGGCCCTTCCAATTTCTCATATATGTACTACCGGTTGGTGAGATCACCTAAAAACACATCAGGTTCCACCTGTTTGCAGACAGCACCCAGCTCTACCTCACCACCACCTCTCACAGCCCCACCACCACCTCTCACAGCCCCACCACCACCTCTCACAGCCCCACCACCACCTCTCACAGCCCCACCACCACCTCTCACAGCCCCACCACCACCTCTCACAGCCCCACCACCACCTCTCACAGCCTCACCACCACCTCTCACAGCCTCACCACCACCTCTCACAGCCTCACCACCACCTCTCACAGCCCCACCACCACCTCTCACAGCCCCACCACCTCTCACAGCCCCACCACCACCTCTCACAGCCCCACCACCACCTCTCACAGCCCCACCACCTCTCATAGCCCCACCACCACCTCTCACAGCCCCACCACCACCTCTCACAGCCCCACCACCACCTCTCACAGCCTCACCACCACCTCTCACAGCCCCACCACCACCTCTCACAGCCCCACCACCTCTCACAGCCCCACCACCACCTCTCACAGCCCCACCACCACCTCTCACAGCCCCACCACCTCTCATAGCCCCACCACCACCTCTCACAGCCCCACCACCACCTCTCACAGCCCCACCACCACCTCTCACAGCCCCACCACCACCTCTCACAGCCTCACCACCACCTCTCACAGCCCCACCACCACCTCTCACAGCCCCACCACCACCTCTCACAGCCCCACCACCACCTCTCACAGCCTCACCACCACCCTCACAGCCCCACCACCACCTCTCACAGCCTCACCACCACCTCTCACAGCCCCACCACCACCTCTCACAGCCCCACCACCTATGATAGCCACATTGGTTGACTAGCATTCAGTGTTGGACGAACAGTTGTTCCCTCTAACTAAATATTGGGAAGACTGAAGCCATTGACTTCAGTTCCTGCCACAAGCTCCATTTCATAGTCACCAACTCCATCCCCCTCCCTCGCCACTGCCTGAGGCTGAACCAGAGAGTTTGCAGCCACGGCATCCTATATGATACTAACATGAGCTATCAATCCTACATCCACTATATCAGTAAGCGCACTGTGGTAAAGTGAGGCACCCTGTCCCTTTAAGAGAATGCAAGTGTACTGATCATGTGATAGCACTGACGAATCACTGTACAGTACAGGGAACTGGCAACTGTAAGTCTAGTTCTGGAGGTTCCTGAGTGAGCACGTATGATCTGGTGATCTGACCTATGTCTCAATAAGCCATCACTGTTTATTCTTACGTCAGTCTCTCCCCATTATTGATTGTAAGCAGCAATTGATGAGAACGTAGGAAGGCGTGCAGTTAGAGTTCGGTTGGCCAGTAAACTCATTTGCCCAAGTCATAAAACCCACTTACTTCCACTTCCAGAATGTTGGTCCAAACTGGTCTTGCATACCTTAAATTAAAACTCTAGTTAGGACCAGTGCCAGCCATTTCCAAGGGCAGGATATTGAGGTCGGCCAGCAGGGGGTGGGGCCAACGCGTAAAATGACACGGGACTCCCGAAGTTACCCCGCATCATTTAAATTTTCAGGTCGGCGGGGGTGCAGCCAAATCAGCTGCGCGCCCGCCCGACCTGTCAACGGCCTACTGAGGCCAGTTAAAAACTAATTGAAGTAGTTAAAGGACCAGCCCATCCAACCTTAGGGTTGGCGGGCAGGCCAGGAGCCCTGGCGGGCTTCAGAAAAAGCATTAAACCTCATCCACGGGTGGGATAAGGTTTCATGTAGGCTTTTAAAAATTTAATAAAAGTTTAATTCAAAGTGATGGACATGTCCCAACTCATATGACAGTGTCACATGAGGGGACATGTCAGGGAAATTTTATTTGTCTATATTTCACATATTTGAATTTGGTGCCAATCTCCCTGAGGCAGCACTTAGCCTCAGGGAGATGAGTGCGCTGTTTCGTGCGCATGCGCGAAAGAGCGCACTCTCGGCTTAGGGAATCCCCCCACCACCCGCACAGGGAGCGCATAGCGCTTCCTGACAGACATCACACTGGGCGGGCCTTAACTGACCCGACCATGTAAAATGGCAGCACGCCCCCAATCGGGGGCGCCGATCGGAGGCGCGCCCACTCCTGTACTTCCCCTCCCCCCCTCCCACTTCGACAGGGGGAAAATTCTTCCCCGAGCTTTACTGGTTTTTCATTCTGGCTCAGCTCAGCTGATCCTGAAATGTTCATCCTTTGTTACCTCTAGACTCAAAAATTGCATTACCCTCCTGCACCCTCAGTAAACTTGAGCTCCTCCAAAACCCTGTTGCCCTATACTATCTGACACCAAGTACCATTCAGCCATTCCCCTGTGCATACAGACCTACACTGGCTCCCAGTGTGGCGCACTTTGATTTTAAAATCCGCATCCTTGTTTTCAAATCCCATTCCCCCCGTGGCCTCACTCCTCCCTATCTCTGTCGCCTCCTTCAGATACAGGCGTCCTGCGTATCACCAATTTTCATTGCTCCACCACTGACAGATACGCCTTCAGTTGCCTTGGCCCTAAGTTTTGGAATTCCCTCCGTAAACCTCTCCGAGTCTCACCGGTCCTTTAAAGCACTCCTTAAAACCTACCTCCCTGACATTTCCTAATGTCTCCTTATGTGGCTCAGTGTCAGATTTTGTTTGATGATGCTCCTGTGAAATGCCTTGAGACATTTTTCTATGTTAAACATAAATGAAAATCGGTGTCATTGTATGTAAAATACTGTTCGAATGATTCAGTTCATTAATGAAATGCAAGCATTAACATTTTATCAATTTTAACACGCTATATATAGGTTAACAAAAGCAATGGAATCTTGTTAAATATATCAGGAGTCATATCAGGAGTGATTACTAGGCAGTAATCTCATCCAAAGATTCAGATCTGAACCTTGATGTATTACGCCCTTAGAATGACTCCGATGTATGCACTTTATTTTAACAAGCTACGCTGGCTGTGGTGTTTATGGGTCAGTTTTATTGCAATTTGTTAGGCTAGAAAATACTGTCAGCGATGCTAGTTTATAAAAGCTTAATGTGCTTGTATCAAATTCCCCTTCCACTATTTTAACAGAGGCATTAATCCAATTAAAATAATGTCTGCAGCAGTAATTTCTAGGCTCTTCTTTTACTCATGGCACTGTTTCACTGTCACTGCACTGTCGGTAGTTGATGTATAATGATGGCTGCACTAAAGGATTAACAATTGGGTTGTAACCACTTGCACATATTGAATAATGATCAGGAGTTTGAGGTGCTGTCTTTCAGACCAGATGTTAAACTAAGGCGCTATCTGCCAGTTCGGGTGGATATACAATGTCCCATGACACTCTTAGAAGAAGAGCAGGTATATTCGGCCCTGAACAACATTTATTCCTTAACCAATTTCACAGAACCAGGTTAGGTGAACAATTATCCTTTTGGTGGTTGTGACCCTGTTACCCAACCCCCAACATGCAATTAGTCGCATCTTCTGGCTGCGGAGGGGCTGGGGGTGGGGGGCGGGGAGGTTGGGGGGTGGGGGGGGTGGCCAAAGGCCCAAATTTCTTGCCAAATCAGCTTTGGTGGGATGCGCCCATCTGTACATTTTTGGGTCCAATTTTGTTAACAATTCATCATGTGACTTGGATGCTTAGCCATTTCCATCCAATCATGATGAATTGGGCAGCCATTTTGTGAGAATAATGACATATATGGTTCTTCTCTCTCCCAGAACAAAAATACATGTCAAAATCTCCATTGCTATTTAAGGTACCTTGAATTTTAAAATAAGAGTTTTATTTTTCTGTATTTATTCGTAATAAGTTTGTAACCTTATGGGAAGTTACTGTCCTCAGGCAAAAAATTGCATAATTCAAAAATGTGGGGAATTTATTCTAGGGTACGGTTCTGCCATCAAGTCACTTGGCCTAGTTTTTATTATGTCGATAAAATACATTATGGGCCGAATCCTCCGACGAGTTGCAATCACTGTTGGATTGCCACTCCGCTCCTATTTTCTTTACCTTGCCTTGGAGCTCCGCATTTCCCACCCGGACTTCCAAACCAGGCCTCTTCAGAAATGCTCTCGGAATCCTTCCTCACAGTGCAGCACCACTGGGGGGAAGCCAGGCCACACCCACTTTCTACAGCTCCAGCAACCATATTCCAGAGAGTTCAAATGCCCCAAAACAACTTTTAGAAGCCATGGAGAAAAGGTAAGTGTGTAAGGTAAGTTGGTGAGGGGGTAAGTTAGAGGGTGGGTGAGGGGGGTCGGGTAGAAGGTGGGTGGATGAGGGGGTAGGGTGGCAGGTGGGTGAGGGGGTAGGGTGGAAGGTAATTTGATGAGGGGGTAGGTTAGAAGGTGGGTGAGGGGGTAGGGTGGCAGGTGAGTGAGGGCCTGGGTAAAGCAGGTGGGTGAAGGGGTAGGGTGGCAGGTGGGTGAGGGGTAGGGTGGTAGGTACGTGGGTGAGGGGGTAGGGTGGTAGGTACATGGGTGAGGGGGTAGGGTGGTAGGTATGTGGGTGAGGGGGTCGGGTGGTAGGTACGTGGCTGAGGGGGTAGGGTGGTAGGTACGTGGCTGAGGGGGTAGGGTGGTAGGTATGTGGGTGAGGGGGTTGGGTGGTAGGTATATGGGTAAGGGGTAGGGTGGTAGGTATATGGGTGAGGGGTAGGGTGCTAGGTACATGGGTGAGGGGGTAGGGTGGTAGGTATGTGGGTGAGGGGGTCGGGTGGCAGGTGGGTGACAGGTGGGTGGCAGGTGCCCGCCGTGGACAATCAGCTCTTCCATCATCTTTTATACATTGAGTTTTTAAAAAATCTATAAGGGTTACACTTCTTCTTTATTTGTACTTAGACAATAAAGAATTGCCCTTACGTACCAGGCCTCAATGAGGGATATTTGTCTATTCGACCAAGAAAGGATTTTAGTTTTAGGCTACAAAATACTTCTGATTGAAACTCAGGTTCAGAACCTCTTCCAAGCTGTTTATAACATTGGAACAAAGCTAGAGCAATGAACTGGCTATTGAAACATGCCCTTAATGATCCTGACTATAAAAACAGAAACTGCTGGGAGACAGTAAGCAGTCAGTCAACAAGTGTGGAAAGAGGAACCGAGTCAACCTTTCAAATCAATGATTTTTCATCGGGTAATCTGTTATCTAATTTTAGGCTTCCAGTCAGCCAATCACGTTAGATATTGCTATTCTGCATAAACAGCGTAGGCTGCCTGCTGAAACTCAACTTGTGGCTGGTTAATTGGCAGCTTTATCGACCAGTCTGGAACAGGTTGGAGGTTAAATTCCTCCCCACACTCCCTCTGGACATAAAAAAACAAAAGAACAGAAACCCTCAAATTCAATGTCAGTCAGTGAAGTCTGCACAGAGAGAGGGTTTGGTAATGCCTCGACAGTTAATTGCAAGATTTGAGCTGACAGGGTCAAGTATAATCCTTTGCCCGATTCAATGATAAAACTTTTAGTATATTTAATCTATTAACTGGAACAAACTGGCATAGTGTATTCTTTTTATTTACAAAGCAATGTGCTTGACTCAAAATGCCCTCTGTACTAGGGCAACTATGGATGGGTAATAAATGCTGGCCTGGCCAGTGACGCCCATGAACAAATAAAATAAAAGATACTAAGGCTCAAGTTGAATTAATGGATTTGTTATTAATGGTTGCTGTAAGTTCTTCTGTTGACTTTAAAATAAAGCAGTTTAATGATTAGCATTTATGGTCTTGACTCACTAATCAATTCACTGGGGAAGTGCCAGGTGAGGACATATACAAAGGACACAGCATCCAGTTCAGGTAACAAGACAGCCCAACGTTGTATCCTGGGGGGGTCACACCACCACATAATGAGATCCCGGTCAGTACAAGAAAACTCCTTAGTACAGGGCACCCTTACAGGAGAGACTGGCATTGCTTAACCCAGGGGAGTATCTGAGACAGACCTGAAATTTGTTGCCTCCTATAAAAAGCATCAATTATTCAATTAAACAATCATCTCATTATCCTTTTAGATAGTGTATCTAATGGACTTGGGATGTTTATCAAAAAATTGAGCAAGCCTCCTGCCGATAGATTTTGAATGACTGGATGGTAATTTTAACATGTCACTGCAGTGATTTGGCAGTAATGGCAAGGCTCTATAGGTTTGCCAAGCTTTGCTGTGAAATATTATCTTTACTCCCTTGATTAGTGAAGATAATTGCGTATCTAATGAGTCAATAGGTTACAGTCAACTGCAAATACATTTCTGGCTGAGGGAAGTGATGAGTTCGGCCTCCAAGATTTTTTTTAAGGGTCTCAATTTATCTTCAAACATGGGGGGGAAAAAAAACAGAAAAAAATATTTGCTAATAGCCAATTGACATCCCTGTGCCATTATAATGTAGCAACTGTGGAACCATGAAACAGCTGCCAGCCCATATTAATGGATATAGGAATAGACTGGAGCCTTTGCTGGTCTCGAATACTTGATAAGTACGAGATAAAATCCCTGCTGTTTTGACTAGTTTTGATTAAACGTAAATTATTTGGAATGTAGTAAAGAGAATGATGGAGATTGAAGAGCAAAAACTGAGTCACAACAATAATAATAAGCGGTATCGGGAATCTTCTACTCATTGACCTTCGTTTGACTTTGCTCATTTCTGATCTTACCAAAGTTACTGACACTTTTTAAGTAACAGGTTTACTGTTCGACTCTGCTGCTGTAGGTTCTGGGTATATGCACACAATTGCAGGGATCAATGAACTAAGGAGTGAACTGAGGTGCCGTTTCAGTTGAAATGTTGTCTAACCAGGGAAAAGTCAGTTCCAAAGGTTTTTAACTCTGAGTTTCTTGCACCTCCAACTACCAGGTTTCACAAACAGTTTTCTCTTTTGACCTCAAATGAGCTTTATTGACACAAAAAGGTAAATGAGATAACAACATTTCCACGTAGTTTATCGGCCACTTGTTTCTCTGTGGCTTCGCATTAAGTGGAAATGTTTGTAAAAAAAATGTATTTAATTAGTTTAAAGGTTTCATTCAGCTACAAAAAAGTATGATGATTTTAAGGTAGTGATATGATCACATCAAAATTAATCCACCATAATATTTTGTGTTTAGAAATTGAGTTTAAATGCAGTTTTAAAACTATGATTTACACAGTAATGTACGATTCTTTTCTTGAGCTCATTTCCATTAGCAGAGAGCGTTTTCTCACAAAGAATTCTCTCTCTTTTGATATTTAGTGAAATAATTAAGCACATTTGTTTTCGAACAGGCAAGGGGGAAGGGCAAGAAGCAAATATTGAAACAAAGAATCTAAAAACAGAATGAATTAAGAAAAAATCAAAATAAAACGACAGATATGAAAATACAATACGAGAGGTAATAACAGATTTTCTTATTATTCATTCATGAGATGTAGGCTTCGCTGGCTGGACCAGCATTTATTGCCCATTCCTAGTTGCTCTTCAGAAGGTGGTGGTGAGCTGCCTTCTTGAACCGCTGCAGTCCATGTGGTGTAGGTACACCCACAGTGCTGTTAGGAAGGGAGTTCCAGGATTTTGGCCCAGCGACAATGAAGGAACGGCAATATATTTCCAAATCAGGATGGTGACTGATTTGGAGGGGAACTTCCAGTTGATGGGACTCTCATCTATCTGCTGCCCTTGTCCTTCTAGATGGTAGTGGCCGTGGGTTTGGAAGGTGCTGGCAAAGGAGCCTTGGTGAATTCCTGCAGTGCATCTTGTAGATGGTACACACTGCTGCTACTGTGCGTTGGTGAAGAAGGGAGTGAATGTTTGTGAATGTGGTGCCAATCTTGTGGGCTGCTTTGTCCTGGATGGTGCCAAGCATCTTGAGTGTTGTGGGAGCTGCACTCATCCAGGCAAGTGGGGAGTATTCTATCACACTCCTGGCTTGTGCCTTGTAGATGGTGGACACGCTTTGGGGAGTCAGGAGATGAGTTACTGGTCGCAGGAGTCCCAGCCTCTGACCTGCTCTTGTAGCCACAGTATTTATATGGCTAGTCCAGTTCAGTTTCTGGTCAATGGTAACCCCCCAGGATGTTGATAGTGGGGGATTCAGTGATGGTAATGCCATTGAACATCAAGGGCAATGATTGGGTTCTCTCTTGTTGGAGATGGTCATTGCCTGACACTTGTGTGGCGCGAATGTTACTTGCCACTTGTCAGTCCAAGCCTGGATATTGTCCAGATCTTGCTACATTTGTAAATGGACAGCTTCAGTATCTGAGGAGTCACGAATGGTGCTGAACATTGTGCAATCAACAGCAAACATCCCCACTTCTGACCTTATGAAGGAAGGAAGGTCATTGATGAAGCAGTTGAAGGTGGTTGGGCTGAGGACACTACCCTGAGGAACTCCTGCAATGATGTCCTGGAGCTAAGATGATTGACCTCCAACAACCACAAGCATCTTACTTTGTGCTGGGTATGACTCCAACCAGCGGAGAGTTTTCCCCCGATTCCCATTGACTCCAGTTTTGCTAGGGCTTCTTGATGCCACACTCGGTCAAATGCAGCCTCAATGTCAAGGGCAGTCCCTCTCACCTCACCTCGGGAGTTCAGTTCTTTTGTCCATGTTTGAACAGAAGTTAACTGCTGGGGAAAGTATTGAAACAAAACTGTCTATTTGTATGATGTGTGTAAATGTGAAATTGTCCATTTTCGCAGGAAGAATAAAAAAGCAAATTATCTAAATGGTGAGAAGGGATCTGGGTGTCCTAATGCATGAATTACAAAAGGCTGGTTTGCAGGTATGTAAAGAACATATTTTTATTTTTTTCTTTGACTGTGGATTTAATATTGGACTGTGGCTTTAAAAACTACTGTGGCTGCAGTTTAAAAGAGATGTTCACTGGAGCAGGAAGAAGAAAATCTACAATGTTGCTATCTCCTGGAACAGTATGTACCAGGGTGGACAGAATGGGGCTGGAAAGGAGGCCTGGTTTAAGGGGGAACTGCCTAGCAACAGCGTTTTGATTGACTCCTGACCAAGTGGTCAGGTTTTGTGTGAGGATAGTGCAGTAGATCAGCTCCTAATATGAAAAGAGGTAAGGTCTGAAACCTCTCTCTCTCTCTCTCCTGTGTTTTGTAAGACTCCTGTAATCCTGCCATGGTAGCTAGCTGGCTATTCTTCACATCGGTGTATCCTGCTTTCTTTGATAAACCCCTGTCAGGGGGGAAAAGGGGAAAAATCACCTGTGGAGCATTAAAAGCAATTTTCAACCAGAGAACTGCAGACTGCAAGTGTTGGGAGACCACCTCATGTCAGCCACAACAACCTGCAAGGAATTTGGAAGAAAGAAATCAAAGTCAACCCATTTAATCCTTAACTCCAGATTGGTGCTATTGAACTGTTTTATCTCACCCTTAAAATCCATGTTTTGCATGTCTTATGTGTGTGTGTGAGTTTGTGTGTATATGTGTGTGTGTATGTGTGTGTGTGTTTGTGTATAGATTAGGAAGGGGTAGAGTTTAAGTTATAGACTTAAACGTTAGCAGTTCACATTTATTTCTTTTGCTACTGGTTACAGACAATTTGTTTAATAAATAGTTGTTTATTTGTTAAGTTTACAAACCTGGTGCTTGTATTCTTTTAACCTAAATTAAACAGTTAGGTAGAATTGGGGTAATTTGGTGGTCTGATTAAACTTCTCACATTTGTCATGGCTCAGGGAGCAGTGGGGTTTGATATTACAGCGCACTATCCCCAGTGAGTCGTGACAGGTACAATAAGTAATAACGAAAGCTAATAGAATATTATTGTTTATTGCAAGGGGAATTGAATACAAAAGTTGGGAGGTTATGTTTCAGTTGTACAGGACACTGATGAGGCCATGTCTGGAGTACTGTGTACAGTATTGGTCTCCTTACTTAATGAAGGATGTAAATGTATTAGCAGCAGTTCAGAGAAGGTTTACTAAACTAATACCAGGAATGGACAGGTTATCTTATGAGGAAACTTTGGACAGGCTAGTCTTGTATCCGCTGGAGTTTAGAAGAGTAAGAGGTGACTTGATTGAAACATATAAGATCCTGAGGGGTCTTGGCAGGGTAGATGCAGAGAGGATGTTTCCTCTTGTGGGAGAATCTAAAACTAGGGGTCACTGTTTAAAAACAAGAGGTTGCCCATTTAAGATAGAAATGAGAGATTTTTTCTCTCTCATAGGGTAGTGGGTCTTTGGAAGACCCTTCGGCAAAAGGCGGTGGAAGCAGAGTCTTTGAATGTTTTCAAGGCAGAGGTAGCTAGATTATTGATAAACAAAGTGGTGAAGGTTTATTGGGGGTTTGTGGGAGGTTACAGTCAGGTCAGCTATGATCTTATTGAATGGCAGAGCAGACTCGGAGGGCCAAATGACCTGCTCCTGCTCCTTGTTCCTATGTTCGTACGTACATGCAATCCTGAGGACAAGGCACTTCACAGGAGCGTAATCAAACAAAATTCGCCTCTCTGTCATTCCAAAAATGGCTGAAGAGGCCTGAATATGAAGTCCCACCCCCTACCATTTTCGCAGGGGCGGAAACGGGCCCAGGTCGGGATTCGCACATGCACATTTTGCAGAGGCAGCTGCCCTTAGAAATCAACAGTTGCCTCCACTCATTGCACAGTAAATGGTTAACATCAGAGGCATACATGATGCTGATGTAATAATGATGTAACATCATATGGCCGAGTGATAAGAGTTCTGGAAGATGGAGAGGTTCCAACCTCGAGCACCTTACTTTGGGGGAATAGACAAGCTCCAAAGAACCCCGTCTAGACCCGACCACACAATGAATCATGGTAGCAGTGGACAATGAGTAGAAGTGTGAAAAGAGTGTGAAACCTGATAGCACAGATTAGACCTGATAGGAGCAGGTGTGAACTTTATAGATTTGTTTGGGTAGCCAGATTACTCTTTTGGAGAGGTAAGGTACCCCTTTGGCTATGGTTCTGGAACACCTTTGGGGGAGGTCAGGTGCTCTTTTGGATGGGTAAGGTGCTCTTTGGGAATTATAAAACTAGGCATGAATGTTTGTAAAAAGTGATTAAACTCATTGGAATTGTGAAGCTCACTGGAGCTGTCAGAGATAAGTGTCAAAAGTGTCAAGATGTGCTGTCAAGAGGAGCTGTCAAGCTGTCAAGACATTTAAAACTTCTGCTCTTTAACTCTTTGGGAAAAAAAATGTCTGGAGTGTTAAGAGAATGATGGTTTGCTCTTTCAATCTGTCTGTTTTTTTTGTTCATTCATGGGACGTGTGCTAGGCCAGCATTCACTGCCCATCCCTAATTACCCTTGTTCAGAGGGCACTTAAGAGTCAACCACATCGCTGAGAGTCTGGAGTCACATCTAGGCCAGACCAGGTAAGGATGGCAGATTTCCTTCCCGAGATGACATCAGTGAACCAGATGAGTTTTTACAACAATCAGCAATGCTTTTGTGGTCATCATCAGACTACTAATTCCAGATTTTTATTAAATTCAAATTTCATCATCTGCCATGGTGGGATTTAAATCCAGGTCCCCAGGGCATTACCTTGAGTCATTGGTTCAGTAACAATACCATGTCCTCCCCCTTATGTTTACATAAACCTTAGGGCTACTAGTACTGGATTAGTACTGCATGACTGATTTCACAGCCATCCATTACCACAGCAGAGTACCTGCCATTTTGCAGTTTGATTGACAGTTCCAAGTGATTATGGACTCTTTGAAATGGGACAATGAACAAATTGCTTATTTTTATAAGGGGTTACGCAATTGAATGAATTGTTTATTGTTATAAGGGGTAATATTGTTGAATTTACATTCGTAAATGTAGCAAATAGGTTTTTATGTGTTAAAGCTTTTTTTTTAAAAAAGGTCTGTAATAGACGCTTCAAACTTTATTATATTTAATTTTATTTAATCTTAGCATGGGTCACGAGGTCTGCCCATTGTGGATGCTGGGTGAGTTGGCATGGTAGGTGTAAGGGTAAAGGGTGGTGAGTGGGGGGTTTAGGGGTTGGCACTACATTGGCATTGGGCCTATAAAGTGCCATGAAGGGGTGGATGGGGACATAGGTTGGCATGGAGGGCATGAGGGGCCATGAGGGTGGGCAGAGGAGCATGGGTTGGCATGGAGGTTGTGAGGGGCCATGAGGGGGTGGGTTGGGGCATGAAGTAGCATGGGTTTGCATTGATGGGGCGTGGGGAGCATATGGAGGGGTGGGGTGAGGGATGAAGGCTGGAGAGTTTTTTAATGTTTTTCTGTCTTTTTTTTAACATTGATCACAGTGCCAGTGCATCGAGGCAGGCCACCCACCCCCCAGCACAGAAATCCAACCTTCCAGGCCATTTTCTCCTGGGTTGGGTTTGTGGAGCTGGGAAATGTCCTGACTCTGCGCTCCCAACCCGGGAGAGAAAATCCAGGCCTGAGCCAGGCAAGGGGATATCAGAGCAGATGATCAAAAGCTTGATCAAGGAGATAGATTTCAAGGAGAATTTCAAAGGAGAAAAGAGAGGTATAGGGACAGAGAGGCTTATGGAGCAAAGTCCAGAGCTTAGGGACTAGGCAGCCGAAGACATGGTCACCAATTGCAGAGTGATTAAAATCAGGGACGGGTCAATCTGTGTTTAGTTAGACATGCCTTTGCACATTCAGGTTTTCTTAAATTTTTCACATGGAAAGATGGTGAAAGTGCACACTGCTAATATCACAGTGAGGGAAACAGGGCATCTGTTGCCTCAGTAAACAGGGCAAGCATATCTCCTTAACCAACCAGATTGAAAGATTGTCAAGTTAACAGTGCAAGGAGTGAAAATTAAGGTCAGGATTTTGCCCTGCGGGATCGGCGGAGGTAGTCGGGAAGCCGGCTGCCGCCCGCGATTGGCAGCACGCCGTGGTTTTACATCGGCGGGCCAACTAAGGCCCGCCCAGCGTAAGACGCAGCTGAAGAATGAGCGCCAAGGGGCGGGCAGGGGCGGGTGCTCAATGTCCAATAGCGACCCAGCAACCGATTCATGTGCAACCCGGGCAGCTCCTGCAAGGCTGCCACCGAAGGAGGCGGAAGTCGCGATGGACAGCGCTGCGGGTGGACACGGCAGGCAGGAGGGCAGGTCGGCAGAGTGGTCAGCCCCGCATTTCTCAGATGAGAGCCTCGCTGCCCTCCTGGAGGAGGTGGCAACACGGAGAGAAGCCCTTGCCCCCCAGGGATGGGAGGAGGAGGCCCCCCCCCCCCCCCCCAACCAAAATGTCACCAAAAAAGGCCTGGGAGGAGGCGGCATCCCGGGTCAGCAGCCACAATGTGCTGAGGCGCACATGGGTCCAGTGCCAGGAGCGCTTCAACAATCTCCTGCGATCAGGGAGAGTGAGTACCGTGTTGGCATGGGTCACTTTGCAGAACAGTTAAGAGCTGCCCATCCCCCCTGTGGACCTCCGAGGTGTTAGCGTCTGAGTGACAAATGTCAATGAGGCAACATCTGGCCAAGGGGGTGAGCCCTGGCTGCTTGGACTGAGTGCCTTACGGCTCCAGAGTCAGGAATCGGCTGAGCCCTGTGAGGTGTTCCTCAGGTGGGGTTGGCCAGGCTTCAGTGGCACTGCCGGTAGAGAGTGGACTAATCAATGCTCCTCTCTCCTTTCAGGAGAAAACATCCCACAATGATGCAGAGAGGTTGCAGACTGGCTGGGGACCACCCCCACCTACTATTCCTCACTTGTTATGAGCAGGAGGCCCTGGAGCTGGAGAGGCGCCATGCGCCCAGGTCAAGCGGCCGTGGTGAGGTTGGGGTGCCACAGGGAGGTAAGAGTGCAGTGCACTGAGGTAAGAAGTTTGGTAATTACAACCATTCCACTGTTGTCTCTATATTGATGTGAGCCTCGAACCTGGAATCCCCATTGATAATGGAAAGACGAGGGCACCCTGATGCAGATCTCTGTCTAATGAGGCTGCCAGGCATGCACAGTAACAGTGTGATGACTTCAACCAATAACATGTCCTTGTTGTTCCTTTTAGGCTCATCAGCCCTTCAGGATGAGAGCCTGAAGGCTCACCCCTGACCCCTGAGGACCACACTGATCAGAACCTGCGTCACACCCGCTCTCTCAAGCAGGCACCAGCGCAAATACCAGCACTTCAGTGGGCATTAGATCACTGGCTACCATCTCGGTGCACATTGGTGAGGGCACTTCACACTCGCTTGAGGTGCAGGCAGCAGCAGAGAGTGCCCAGGGCGCCGGCAGTCAGAGGACGGTTGGGAACCAGAACAATGCTCAGTCGATGGCTGATGATGAGCCTCAGGAGTTGTCCATAAGGCAGCAGATGGTGGACATACAGCAGGGTGTGCGGGAGGATCTGGCGGAGATACATGAGGGAATGCATGCCATGGTCTCCATTGTAGAGGAGTCCTTGTGGAGCGTGAGCAATGCATTGACCCTCACAGCCGAGCGCAATGTCTCCTCCATGGAGAGAGTGCAACTCTCATGGAGAGGCTCCTCCAGGAACTAAATCAGGGGTCCCTGGCGATGCGCTCGGACCTGCAAGCCGCCACATCAGCAATGACCTCAGGTGGTCAGTGTCAGTGTAGGAGATGAATTGGGCACCCAGTATCCCAGCTAGCTGCCCATCCATCAATGGTGAGCAGGGAGGTCCAAAGCGACCTCACGTTAGCGCACAAGCTGCCTGTCATCTCTGCGGGCTCCTCTCAGGGTTGCTCTGGATGAGGGCAGCAGCTCCTCCGCCCCCCTGCCAGTGACCATGGCATCTGATGAGGCTGAAGCGACTGGGGAGAGGCCAGCCATGACACTGGCCTCTCCCTCCCAGGTGGGCCCAGCACAGGCTCCAGGGGCCAGATGACACCTACCAAAGTCATCAAGGCCAACAGGACAGTGAGCAGGCTGTCTCCAATGCTGGTGCCAGTGAGGGGGGAGCACCTAGACATAGCACCCGCAAGCGAAATCTTAAAGCACCTTAATCACAACATAGCCTGATCACAGGTGATATTTGTTTCCCCCATTTTTCCTTTCAGTGTTTATTGGTGTGATGGAAAACACCCGGCAATGTTAGTTTGTAGAATGTTTGCCAGGCACCAGTTAATTAAATGTGTTTTTGTGTAACTGGCCTCTGGATACTTCATTTGTTCTGCAGGTGCAGGGTAAGCCATGATGTTATGATGGATGTGTTTCTCCTTAAATTTTATTGAAATGGCACATAGTGTATGTTGTTGACCAAGGAACTGGTCCTGTCAGGGATCGGGTATGGAGCCTGCAGCCCTGGCATGTGGTGGTGGCTCTTATTTGGTAGGCTAGCTGAAGGAGCGTTGGATCAAAATGTCCCAGGTGTCTCTCCCTCCCTGGAGGTTGCCCAGGTCAGTGTCTATGCCCTCAGCGTTCTCCTGACCGTGCTCGTCCTCGGACTCACTACTGGACTCATCGTCTGCTGCCTGTGCAGCTGTGTCAAGATCTTCTTCCTCCACTGCGTCGCCCCTTTCTAGTGCCAGATTGTGGAGAGTGCAGCATGCAACCACTATCAATGACACACGATCTGGGGGGTATTGCAGTGCACCCCCTGAACGTTCCAGACATCGGAAGTGCATCTTGAGAAGATCTATAGTTCTCTCTACCACTGCTCTTATGGAGGCATGGCCCCTGTTATACTGCATCCTGTGATCACACACTATCTGCACATTCATGGAGTGGAAGCCCTTCCTGTTGATGAAGGCACCCGGTCCACCTGCTGGTGCCTTGATGGCCACATGTGTACAGTCGATAGCACCCTGGACACAGGGGAACCGAGCAATCGTTGCAAAGCCTCTGGCTCGCTCTGTCTGTCTGGCCTCATCTGTACGATAGTGAATGGAAGTCAATGCGTGCCTGAACAGAGCTTCTGTCACCAGTGGACAGCTGATCGGGAAACTCCACAAAGATCCCCCAATGAGCCCTGGAAGGAACCAGAGGCATAGAGGTTGAGGGCCACTGTGACCTTCAGAGCCACTGGCATGGGGTGTCCACCCACACAGTCAGAGCTGATTTCAGGGCCGATCCTCTGACAAATGGAGGTCACTGTCTCCCTTGAGAGGCAGAGCCTCCTTCAGCATTGCACCTCAGATATATTGAGGTAGCTGCATCGCTGCCTGTAAACCCTGGCAGCAGGATGGGGGCGGCTTCTGCGGCCTCTTCCGCCTTGGACTTCCTGTTGGCCCTGCCTGTTTAGCCCGGCGACGGCCTGAAAATTGCACGGGCTATGTAAACTCCGAGACAATTGGTGTCTCAAAGGCCTTAACTGGCCACTTAAGTAATGGCGAGGGCGCCTCCATTTTCATCACACGACCGCCTAACAAAATATCGCGAAGGCGATAGTTGACGTCAGCATGCTCAGCCCCGACATCAACGCGCTTTACTTCATGCTTGAGAATGTCGGGCGCGACCACAAACGCCGAGCTAAAAATCCTGGCCTAAGTGTAAATTAGAGTGGGTGTATTCAATGTTAAGGTTTTGAGTCTGTATGACTTCTGCTGCGGACTCAAAATGTTAGCTCTGTTTCTCCCTCCACAGATGCTGCCTGACCCGCTGAGTTTTATCCAGCATTTTAGGTTTCTATTTCAGGGGAAGTAAGGTTGGATTCAGGAAAAGAGAAAAGAGAGAAAGGAAGAGCAAAACATTTTAAACTTAACATTTTTATCTCTAGAAAGACAATTGAGACCTGAAAGAATGGGACTTTACACTTTTCAGTGCCAGAGGGGTTGACTGGATCTAATTAACACTTACAATGTTCTTCAGTTTAGAGTGAAATGGAAAGACTTAACTTTCTGTGCTGTGTTTAGATCATGTTTAGCACATAAACCATAGAGCCATAGAATAATAGAATTGTAACAGCACAGAAAGAGGCCATTCAGTCCATTATGTCCATGCTGGCTCTCTACAGGAGCAACTTTGCTAGTCGCAGTGTCCCCCTCTGCCCTTTTACTGCAAGTTATTTTCTCTTCAGGTGCTTATGCAATTCCCTTTCGAAAGCCCCAATTGAATCTGCCTCCATCACACTCTCAGGCAGTGCATTCTAGAGCCTAACCACTCGCTGCAAAAAAACATCTTCCTCATGTCGCCATCGCTTCTTTTGCCAATCACCTTAAATTTTTGTCCTCTGATTTTCGATCCTTCCACCAATGGGAACAATCTCTCCCCATTTATCCTGTCTAGACCTCTCATGGTTTTTGAACACCTCTATCAAACCTTCTCTCAACCTTCTCTTTTCCCTTTCTCGAAATCCTTCACATCCTTCCTAAAGTGCGGTGCCCAGAATTGGGCAAATTTTCCAGTTGAGGCCAAAGCAGTGTTTTATAGGAGTTCATCATAACTTCCCTGCATTTGTACTTTACGCCTCTATTTAAAAAGTCCATGATCCCAATGCCTTTTTAACCACTATCTCAACCTGACCTGTCAATTTGAACTCTGCTCCTGCACCCCCTTTAGAATTGTACTCTTTATTTTATTTTGCCTCTCCTCATTCTTCCTATCAAAATGAATCACTTCACACTTCTCCCCATTAAATTTCAGTTGCCACATGTTCACTCATTTCACCAGTCTATGTCCTCCTGAAGTCTACCACTATACTCCTCACAGTTCACAATATTTCCAAGTTTTGTGTCATCTGCAAATTTTGAAATTGTGCCCTGTTGGTCCAAGTCTAGTTCATTAATATATATCAAGAAAAGAAAGGGTCCCTAGCACCAACAGCTGGGAAACCCCACCGTATACCAAAACACTTTACAGCCAATGAAGTGCTATTGAAGTGTAGTCACTGCTGCTGCGTGGGAAACACGGCAGCCAATTTGCACACAGCAAGCTCCCACAAAGAGGAATGTTAAAGTCACCAAATAATATGCTTTTAGTGATGGTTTTTGAGGGATAAATAATGGCCAGGACACCGGCATAACCCCTCTGCTCTTCTTCAAAACAGTGCCGTGGGATCTGTCACGTCCACCTGAGAGGGCCGACGAGGCCTCGGTTTAGTACCCCCTCCGACATTTCCGACAGTGCAGCACTCCCACAGTACTGCACTGGAGTCTCAGCCTTGATTTTTGTGCCGAAGTACCGGAATGCTACCGTTAAAAATAAAAATGCAAGGCAGCAAACATGGCTGTCTCCTTTTCCTAGCACTGGGGTTGATACACAAACTTAAGCTGCAATTCGAAATGGCTGAAATATGGTAATTATAATTACTTTAGGTTTGGATTTTAAAATGCTATGACAGACATGTCATAACAAGAGAGAAAATTCTCTTGATTTACGAATTCCCTTCACAGCACCTCTTTCCTTAAACAGCTCCTCATCTCAGCCTCAAAAGAGCCTTAAATTCTCATATCTTTCATTTCTTGTCCTCTGGGATATATGCAGCTGCCTTCAGCTAAGATACTCTTATGATTCCAATTATATCTTGGAATAGATAACAAAAAGATTGAAAATGGTTGGGAAATTCTTTTTGCACTACAGCCTCGGCAGTCTGAGGTACTTTTCTTACTCCTGGACTCGGTGTAGTTCTAAATGAGAAGCAGCGATCTAATCTTTCTAAGTGCAAATTGAATTGTTTTTGTTTTAGAACTGATGGATGGAGAGCAAAAGTTCAATATTAGCTCTTCAACTGAAAATAGAGGGTTTGCACCTGTCTCCAATCTCTCAATGACTTTATCAAAATTGCCTTGATGTGCCAATTCTCAGGAATTATTTTCTCATTAAGCTGGATTGGATCAGTGCCTTCATAGCGTTTTCATGGGATAAATGATTTAAATATTTTATGCTTCAGAGAGAGGTGCATTTTCTAAATTAGTGCAGAGTCAAGAGACACTTAGGTGCATTCCTGGCAAAAGAAAGGTTTGAGAGATAAGGTGTGAAAGTGTGTAAATGGAGTTTAACTACAAATGGTGTGAAAGTGTGCAAATGGAGATTAACTATGAAAAGTGTGAAGGTTTAAAGTGTGAAAGTGTGTAAATAGAAATTAACTATGAAAGATGTGAAAGCATTAAGGTGTGAAGGTGTGTACATGGAGTTTAACTATGAAAGAATTGTTTGCCACCATCTTATATTTTATTGCGACATTTAAACAGATTGATTAACTATGAAAAGAAGATGAATTTGTTAGGCATAATGGCTTTCTGCTCCTAGATCATTACACATGTTAGGAAATAGAGATAGTTTAGTAAGTTATATTAGTATTTGTAGGCATTAAGCGTGTTAATTTTAATGTGTAAGTTTGATTTGTTTTTCTGTATCTGTGTGTTAAGAAAGGTCAAATTGGGTTTTAGTTTCACTTTAAAAAGGTGCCTGCATTTCTAATGAGTTTTATGAATCCTAAAAAGAAGTTAAGCAAACAAGAGTAGAAAAAAACAGTGCTGCTGCTTAGAAACATGGGTCCAGAGAGGCAGGTCCCTTCCATAGACACACAAAAAAAGCTTGAAAAGCCGTTTTAAGTTCAGTTTTGAAGACAGCTGCCAAACAGAAGTAACCTAGGAAGGGCAGATAGCCAGCTCCAAAGTAAAGTTGGTTGAAAGTAGCTGCCAGAGAGAAACTGGAGCAAGAGGGACAGATAGCCGTCCCAAGCTAAGGAAAAGACCCAATAATCCAGGGGAATGGAAAAGGGAAATTCCCAAGCAGACCTTCCAGTCAAAGGAAAGACAGGAACCTAGAAAAGGTCCTGTCAAGTGAAGTTAAGAGTGAGGAATAGAGAAAAGCTCCAAGCTTCAGATTTAAAGAGTCAAAATCTGCAGAAAGCAGATTTAAAGCGAGGACAGTTTGCAAGAGGAAAGAAGATCCAAAGAGACAACTAAAGATCTGTAACTTTTTGCATGCGAAACAGTGATCCTGTTGACGGCTGAGTCAGTAAGAGAGAGTGCATGGAAGACAGCTTGAATGCCTGCGATGACCCAGGGGAGCGGAACATCAAAAGGAGAGTCCGAAACCCTGGAGGTAAACCCTTGCAGAAGGTGTCTCAGAGAAAATTTTGGTTTGGGAGAAGATTCCAAGGTGAGTTGTTGGAGAGTGGAGATTGAAAACCCTTGTGTGAAAGATGAGACTGGTTGGCTCATGGTGTGACAAGCGTCTGGGGTGGGTAGGTGAGGAGAGATCCATAGCATCTGTCTGGGGTGCCATCTGTCACTTGGTTTCAGTGTGTGGTGTGTCTGACCACAGGGTGCCTATTGGTTTACATGGACTGTGTATTTACTGTGAACATTAAAGTATAAGATAGCTTTTATAACTTGCGTTATCCTTACAAATCTGTATATATTTGTAAAGGTATAGTTGTAGGTGAAGGAGTATTGTAGTATAGTTCGTCTTTTATTGTTTAATAAATGTTTTATTCTTTTGCTAAAAGTTCATCAGCTGACTCCTGTGTCTCTGTTCAGTAGCTACTCTCCACGTATCTAAGCAAACAAATAAATGTTAGGGCCTATCAAGCTGGGTTCCACCCTGGGATCAGGCTTGTCCAGGGGTAACCTCGGCTGAGATCATAACAGAAGTAGGAAGAGGGTAGACCAAACGGCCCCTCGAGCCTGCTCTGCTGTTTAATGTAATCATGGCTGATCCGACTCAACTTCATTTGCCTGCCTGTTCCTCATATCCCTCAATCCCTGAAAAACCAAAAAAAAATGTATCTATCTCTTAAATATAATCAGTAATGGAGCATCCACAACCCTCTGGGATAGAGAGTTGCAAACATTCACAACCCTTTGAGTGAAGAAGTTTCTTCTCATCTCAGTAATTCTAAAATCTTTATGACATGGCCTTGCTCAAAGGGCGGTGGAAGTGGATAAAATATAACATTCAAAAGAGAATTGGATAAATACGCGAATGGAAAAGAAATTTTACAGGACTTTGGAGAACAAGGTTTCCTCTAAGCTGCACCATCGTGCAGCAGTGGTGAAGGTGCCACACAGGTCACTCACAACTTGCTCTCTTTAAGATCTCTTTAAGCATGCAAAACATTTCAAGGTACCACACATTGAAATTATCAGGCTGTACACAACAAAGAAAATTCTGAGGGATCACTGATGGGGAAAAAGCAAGTGAGTGGTATAAACTAGCTAGATCTACCACAGAGCTGGCACAGGCAAGATAGACCAAATGGTCCCTTTCTGTGCTGTATCATTCTATGATTGTATGACAGTAATGACCTTTTGAGACGCTCCGTAGTTTTCAGAGCCCTCACAAGGATTCTCAGTCTAGATTTTAGTGTTCGATTTGCAAATACTTAGCTGACTCGATAAAACCCATTGCTTTCTATCCCCAAATGCCAAGCAACAATATGAAAAGCTTAGAGAGCCTTTTAATGTAAAGAAAATTGCAAGGTGCTTCAAAGGTACATGTTAATAAAATGTACTCTGAGGTAAGAAGGGAAAGATAAAGCGTGGTTAAACTAAATCCTGTTTGAACAAATGACAGTAGGGCCCAGGCACTGGTGAGTGAAAGAGAGGGTGCACAAAAGGTCAGGTTTTGAGAAATGGATTTTTGTGGGAGTGTTATCGAGCTGGAGGAGATTGGAATGCAATAAGATCATCCTTCCTGTATGTTCTGCCTGAAGGCTGGTCCTTGGCTCATTGTTGATGCTTCATCCTGAGCTGTTATATCTTGGCTGTTTCTGTCAGTGGCGACTTGCCATTGCCTTCCGCTCTCCGGAGCAGGCTGAGGAGGCAAGTCCCTAGTCTACCTCAGCCAGAAATTGAACCCACGCCTCTTGGCGCTAATCTGAACCACATGCTAGCCATCTGGGCTAACCGGGGGCCCCCCCACCCCCCAACAAGATTATGCAGCGATGTGAAGATAAAGATGAGGATTTTAAATTTATTTTGGGGGAAGGGATGACAATGAGGTTCTGCAAGGACAGGTTAGGGTTAGCAGAACTCAAACATGAATCAGAGTGTTTTAAAAAGTTAAATGTTATAACAGAACAGCCGTGTTTCGATGATCAGTACTGATTGGTCATCAATCTGCAGACATTAAAGACTGGATTTCAGTGTCCTGACTCAGACAGAATGGAGGTGGGATGTCAAATAAAATGGCGCCAGCAGCCTGTCTAATAGTTTTCCCCAACTCTAATAATTTTCCCAAGGACGGAGCAGGTTTTGGGGGATGTGGTGAAAGTCGCCCGTCTCTTTGACTTGAGGTCATTAGGGAACTCCTTGAGTGCTCACCCTCTGACCTCCCAAGAGGGCTGCCAGCTGTTAGGAGCTCTCTGATGCTGACCCGCTGCAACCTGGTGGGGACAGGGACAGCAAAGCTGAAACAGTTTTATTCAAAGCAAAAGAGGTGAAGGTTTGGAGGAAAGACTACTGAGCAGTAATGAAATCGTACTCACCAACCTTCTCCTACCCTATCCCAGGTCCTAGTTTCCCTGGCCCCTATGAAGATGAAGATCCTCTTGTTTTTTTAAGACCACACACAGACGGTAGTCCCAGCAATCTGGGCCGAAGTTGGCCCTCTTCCCTGGTGTTCGGCCTCCATTACCACACTCGACCCTCCACCATTAATTGGGCAGAGAGCCATCTCTAGGGTCATTAAGACCCCGACCCTGTGAAAATTGCACTTCACAGTATGCTGAAGATGGAGGCGGGTTCATGACCCGGAAATGGAACATCTGGTTCCAAACGTTCCTCTCGCCCTTCAACACAAGTATTAGCTTTTACTGTGATGTTATATTCTCTGTTCGACATCTAAATCATTGCAGCTGTTTGGGGGGGTTGTTATTTGACCTCTGAATTCCTTACATAATGAATCTTCAGTGTACACTCATGATTTGGAAATACTGGAAGTGGAAGTTCCTGCTCCCTCTTTCTCAGGACATCAAACTTACGCACTCGGAGTTTTATTTTTACATCTCCTGGTTGGCCTTTGGCTTTCTGATCTCTGCCTCCATTCACAGGTGTCAAGCTATAAGTAACAGATTCACCATTGATGCTATTTACGCTCACTTAATGATTGGGAAGGATAAACCAGCTTGCACACACTCTGTGCAAGATAATACCCAAGTTTAGAAACTGTCCATACAACAGTGATATGTCTTCATTGCTTTTAAGAGACAGGCTGAACAGATTCACAGACACATCATATGATTCTGTTGACTTAACTGCTCCAAGATAGAGACTCAGAGTGTAAATGGGGTTGTGGTGACAACCAGCCCACAGCTGGTAGACAGTTGATGTCAATACTATCTTAAACATGCTGTTATCAATTGACCATCAGACTGAAGCACAGCTTTGAACTACTCATTTATTGCAAATGCTAGAAAAGTCAGAATAAATGAAAGATTGTCTCACCAATCAGTTAGCACTGTGTCACTTGTCTGTACACATCCTTAACTACCAACATGACAGGTTGATCGTTAACTTCGCAACAGAAGCAGCATGTATTACATGGATGTCAGATGTATAAGGCTGAAACTTAAGAGGAACTGCCAATCCAAAATGGGGCCACCTGTTGACTTGGCAGTGGAGCAGGTTTATTCCTCTGGTTATACACTTTCAAGGTTGGATTGATAAGCTTATTGTACATTATTGTGAACGTACAAACAAGCCTTGATAACACTGAATATCATACGCACCATTACCAAAAAGTGATAAAATAAGGAGCCATCATTTATCTTCATCATTATATTTATGTTCCTGTGAATAGTTTCAACATTACATATTAAAGGGCATCTAAGTCCCGAAAGCTCAGGTTTCAAACATATATATATTATGTTTTCTATCATGCAACGCTTGCAAAATTAGCTTATGACACATGTATGCACTTTTTTATAGCTTGTTGCTTTCATGTGCCTGCTTCTGGGGATTGAGGTGGAGGGGTTTCGTTCAAAGGCACTCAGTGCCCGATTGAGGGTCCCATCATCAGGAAGGGTGGGGCCCATTGAGAGCCAACCCCCTGTCCTTGCTGCCGACCCCCCTTCCCCTGTAACCTCCCCACCCCCACCCCACCACCCCCCCCAGTCCATGACCACCCCATGACTCCCCGCAATGTGAACCCCCCCACCCTGCACCCTGCTGTGACCCCCCCTGCCCTGCAACAGCCCTCCCCATGACCCCCCTTGCCCCCCACCCCCCTCCCACCCCACCCCTGCCTTCGCTCACCTGTAGCCCGGGACCCTCGGCAATCCTGGGCCTCGGGTGGGTGCATCGCCAGCAGCAGTCACAACTTCCCCAGCTTCTGATTGGCCAGCAGCTCTCTCGTGGGGTGGGATTTCCGCCCCTGGTGTCCTTGATTGAATGAAGTGATTGGCAGTCAGAGGGTGAGATCCTCGTTGCCTCCGTTAAATACCACCCAATGTCTTGCTTTTGTTGTTCAGCCCCATCGCAAATGATTTCCTATGCAGCATTCAAATCACTGATACGCAGACAAATGCAGTGCGGTCAGTGGCAAAGCAAGGGTGCTTGCTGCTGACCATGAGCTAAGTCCCCCTGAGAGATGTAGCGATCTCTGATGGAATTTCACCTCTATTACCCCGTAGTGAAACTGTAACCGATTGCAGTGTTTTTTTACTGAGGAGCTTGAGTGGTGTCTCCGAGCTGTCCAAACAGCCAATCAGATTAGGGGATTTTAACCGAGACACAAGCAGGGAACAAAAAAACAGTAAAATCAAATCACTTTAAAACTTTTTATGTACAGCAAATTAATGATTGAGACACATGCATGGGTGAAGAAGAAGCTAAAATATTCTGAAAAAAGGTTCTTCTTAAATGATCATTAAAAATTTAGCTTAAGAAAATCTACTAGTCAATCACTTAAAAGCACTCCTTGATTATGAAATTATTTTTTTCAACTCCAGCTCATCAAATTTTATGAATCACTTTGCCATTAAAAGCCTACTTACTCCTCATTCAACAAGGTATAACTTTTTAAGGGATTTCAAACAGTGATGTCACAGCTAGGAAGTTGAAATTCACACCAGTTTCAATGCATGCTGGCTCTGGAGGGGACCACAGCGCAGTGTTCAATGGTTCATTTGTTCTCTATTTGATTATATGAGTCTGTTTACTATTGACTGTACTTGATTGGTTGAACCTGGGTGTGGACACAGGGAAAAGTAAATAAACTATAGGAGGTGCTGGAAGCCATGGAGCTGAAGCATGGAGCAGACATTTTAAAATACTGTAAATCACAGGGTCACAGAGTTGTTACGGTGGAGGAGGAGGCCATTCGGCCCATCGTTTCTGCACCGGCTCTCTGAGCATTTTAACTTAGTGCCAATCTCCTGCCTTTTCCCCGTAGCCCTGCACGTTGTTTTTATTTAAATAATCATCCAATGCCCTCTTGAATGCCCCAATTGAGCCTGCCTCCACCACACTTCCAGGCAGTGCATTCCAAACACTAACTACTCGCCGTGTGAAAAAGTTTTTTCCTCACCTTGCATTTGCTTCTTTTGCAAAACACTTCAAAACTGTGCCCTCTGGTTCTCGATCTGCTTACGAGAGGGGAACAGTTTCTCCCTATCTACTTTGTCCAGACCCCACATGGTTTTGAAAACTTCTGTCAAGTCTCCTCTTAGCCTTCTCCTCTCCAAGAAAAACAATCCCAACTTCTCCAATCTTTCCTCATAACTGAAGTGTCTCATCCCTAGAACCATTCTCATAAACCTCTTCTGCACTCCCTCCAATGCATTCACATCCTTCCTATAGTGTGGCGCCCAGGACTGTACACAATACTCCAGATGAGGTCTAACCAGTGTCTTATATTAGTTCATCATAACCTTCCTGCTCTTGTACTCTATGCCCTTATTAATGAAGCCTAGAATACTGAATGCTTTAGAAACAGCTCTCTCTACCTGTCCTGCCACCTTTAATCACTTATGTACATATACACCCAGGTCTCTCTGCTCCTGTACACCCTTTAGAATAGTATCCTTTATTTTACACTGTCCATGTTCTTTGTGCCAAAATGTATCACCTCACACTTCTCCACATTGAACTTCATCTGCCACCTATCTGCCCACTCCACCAATGTGTCAATGTCCTTTTGAAGTTCTACACTGTCCTCACAGTTTACAATTCTCTCAAGTTTTGTGTTGTCTGCAAGCTTTGAAATTGTCCCCTGCACACCAAGATCTAGATCATGTATATCTATCAGGAAAAGCAAGGGTCCCAATACCAACCCCTGGGGAACTCCACTACAAACCTTCTTCCAGCCTGAAAAACACCCATTAACGATTACTCTCTGCTTCTTATTTTTCAGCCAATTTTGTATCCATGTTGCTACTGTCCCTTTTATTCCATGGCCTATAACTTTCCCCACAAGTTTGTTGTGTGGCACTGTATCAAACTCCTTTTGGAAGTCCATATACACCACATTAACGGCCTTGCCCTCATCAACCATCTCTGTTACCACTTCAAAAAACTCCAGCAAGTTAGTTAGACACAATTTTCCTTTAACAAATCCATGCTGACTCCTCCGAAGCAATCCACATTTTTTCCATGTGACTATTAATTCTATCCCAAGTAATTGTTTCTAGAAGTTTCCCCACCACCAAAGTTAAGATGACTGGTCTGTGATTGCAGGGCGGCTCTTTACAACCTTTTTGGAACAAGGGCGTAATGTTTGCAATTCTCCAGTCCTTCGGTACCTCCCCAGAATCCAATCAAACTTGTTACGCTCATAGAAACTAGTGTCATCTCTGCATTGCTCTGAGATGAAATAAAATATACACCACACAGCAGAGCCTGTGGTGGAGCACGGAGTGACAAACCACAACTTCAGGATTTCCCCATAACCTGCACACACCGGACACCCTGATGTTGCGGTCAGTTACAGAGGGATAATGACGGTGAATGCTAACAGTTTTCCCTCAGCGGCCCCATTCCCCAAAGTCCAGCCCACTAACTCTTTTGCACACAAAGAGAAGCTCAAAAAGAGCTACACAATGGATGAGCAGTAAATTTGTTTTCCGTGCTCTTCTTCATTTAGTACCATGGGATCTTTAACATCCATCTGCAGGAACAAATAGACAGAGCCTCAGCTTAGCAACTGCACTTGTGGATGACACTTCCAATATTGGAACAGACTCGGTACTAGACTGTGGGCATAAACTGTATGCTTCTGGAGTGGAGTTTGAATGCACAATCTCTGACTCAGAGACAAGACTGCAGCTAGCTAAGCTGCATGGAATTGGACGCTGTAGTTATGTTTTGACTGTGAGACTGTGTGACTCCACTGTGAGACACATCGAGGGAATCTTAACTCGCTCAAAACCCATTCATTTGCTCAGTGTTAAAAATCAGGCTCATAGCTTCCAAAACAGCATGTTCCTGTGTTACATGGCTAGTGAACGATATAGTCTGCTCTAGACTAGGGTTGAAAGTTGGAGTTAGGAAGTGGGCAAATAGACTGGAATCTTCTCTAAGCATCTTTGGATTCAAAGTGTTTAGGCAGAATTTTCTCCTGCGAGATTAACCAAAGATGAAGAAGAGTCTGTGATAAGGTAAATTTTACATAATGAGTTCTTGCAGCTATGAACTATTTTAATTATAAGAGGCATATCAGAATAGATCTTTGTGATTGCTGCCAAGGACCCACTATTCTATTTTTTTCTGAGATGGTATTTTCACACTGAATAAAATATGAGGTAATGAATCATTTGCATGTAAATTGGAACTGTACACCTTAGTAAATTATTGTTACTATTAGTTACAGCCCTATTTACATTCAGTCAATCCTCAAAGCTTTCATATTTATGCTTCAGAAAGGGCTATAAATCACTGTATGAACATCCCATTCAACACAGATATTTGAGCAAAGAAAGGCTGTTCAGACTATCCAAATGATCCTGTCCTTCATTTTGGCCTTCAAAACGTTCATAGACTATTTTCTTTCCTCTTCCTTCACTCCCCTCCTTGCCTGCACACTATTTTCATTTCCCTCCTCCCTTAGCTTATAGTTTACCCGTGGATCACAGTCCTGTCCTCTCGGTTGACACAATTTAGCATCGAAACGTCAAAAATTAGACTGACCCATTCACCCACCAAAACTGCGGAAAATGTTGAGATTTCATTGGGTGAAAATGTAAAAGAAAAGCCCAAGTGTGGTTAATCTGATGTGTAATATACCTTTATGAAAAATGTTATTAAGGAAGATCGCATGATCTTGGTATCCAATAATAGAGTAGCGTTGGCTACCTCAGTAGTTGGCAGTGTAGAGATAGGCAGAATTTTGCCCTTGGCGGGCAGGCTCGGCAGGGGTAGGTGGGGGCGGGTGGGGGCGGGTGAGGGTGGTCGGGAAGCCACCTGCGATCAGGGCCAGTCCGCAATTTCACTCTGGCGGGCCAATTAAGGCCCATCGAGCATGAAATGCAAGCGGCAGTGCTCAGCGCTGCCTGTCCGGGCGGGGGGCTGAGGGGGCGGGGGGGGTGGGGGGCGGGGGGATGGGCGGGGGTGGAGGGCAGAGCTTCCTCAGGGAGATGAAGAGTTTTTTTTTTAAAAAACTAAAGAATTAAAAAATGTTAATAAAACATGTTATTAATTCAATTTGAAAACTTCTATCTTTATTTGCCTTTGGAAACCCCCATCTCGCCCATGGATGAGGTTTCCAAAAAAAAATGCAAAGGCCGCTTGGCCTTGACTGTAAGGTTGGACGGGCAATGTAAAATTTAAGTTAACTGATTGTTTAATGGCCTTAACAGACCTTTTAATTGTCGCAGGCGCGCTGTCAACTCTGGCACACGCCCACCGACTGAACTATCGTGTGACTGCGCATTGACGTCAGCACACAGCCAACTTCAACGCGCATCATTTCACGCTCGAGGGGGTCAGACACGCACCCACCCACCGAGCTAAAAATTTTGCCCATAAAGTTTGAAGCGTAAGCTACCGAGTACCTTTGTAAATAAACTAAGAGTTTCCACCTATGATGCCTCTGCCTATCAACTCTATCAATAGTACCTACTCGACCACCACTCACAACAAGCGTGTGACCAGGATCCTCAGGATCCAACAAACTGGCGACCAGGATCCAACACCAGGTTATAGTTACTGCTTAAAATAAAATTAACCTCATGCAGTTTCTG
Source organism: Cetorhinus maximus (assembly GCF_964194155.1). Taxonomy (NCBI): domain Eukaryota; kingdom Metazoa; phylum Chordata; class Chondrichthyes; order Lamniformes; family Cetorhinidae; genus Cetorhinus; species Cetorhinus maximus. The sequence continues at coordinate 81,712,883 of NC_135899.1, read as the reverse complement.
TGGGGACAGCTGCTTCAACAATGAACTAGAAAAGAGTTGGGTTTAAGTTCACACATTTCTGGCTCTGACACAAACAGGGCCAAGAGCCTCAATGTTGCTGCTACCCTCTGTCAGTGCACCATGTAATGTGAGCAAAATTCAAACGCATCTCCAAAACATTATGCTGCCAGTTCACCAAATTATTTCTGTCAATCATGTTGAACATGAAGAAGGAAAATGTATCTCAACTTCCAGGATTTCCTGCCTCCCAATTCCTAATGGCTCCTTTTAACATTAGTTATCTTGGTTTTGGAACAGGAGAACAGTTGCCACTTACTTTTGTTCTCCAGGCATCAATCAGGAGCAGTGATTTCTCTTTCCGCCCATCTTTCTCCTCTCCCTTTTCCTCCCATCCCCTCCTCTTCCAATGTTGTCCGCTGTTCCCTGAGATACAGATAAATGGCACTAAGTGCACCGCAATACCTTGTTCACATGGCGATGCTCATATGCCAGCTTGGACGCTGACAGGACGTCAAGGGTTAACCTTCAACTTTGGGGTGGGGTGGGGGCTGAAAACTGGATGCAATAGATCATCAGCCTATGCCACACCCCATTGGGTTCAATAGAAAGGAAATTTGGGCAGGGAGATCAGTCCAATATTGCCTATTTCCCACTGACACCTGATTGAAAGTTACGTCATTTCATGTCTTGACCTATCCAGGGTTACTTTTTGCAGAAACTGCTGCATTGCAAGCAGGGGCCAGGAAGTCTAGCTCTATATGCTGAGATCAACAGCAATATTCGATCATGCCTCCAACACAACTAATGTGGCACCAGCAAAGGAGCCAATCCTGAGATTATTTTCTGTGGGGGGGGAGGCTGGACTGTTTTGCGAATAAATGAGAAAACTTACTGAACAGCTGTGGTATAATCACCGTGATGTTCTAAAATTGCATTAAGATTTTTCTAATGCGAACGCCTCCATTGGAATGAGAATAAAGCCAGGGTACGCTATCGATAAATTCAGATAACAGGTTTGCAAAGCATTAATAAAACAATTAAAAACCAGATCAAATAAACTTACTGAAGACCCTGGATGTTCTTTCAGACAACACAAGTCCAGCAGAGTGGAACCATTGTATGCTCATGTTGGGGGCTGTGGACCCTGTTCTAAATTCTGGTGACTGGGTCATTGCCATACTTGAGACAGGCTGTTGGTACTTCTTAGGGTGCATCAGAGGCCCGTGACCAGTGGAGGCCCAGAAAGTCAGAGTAGCTCCATGCCATTCCGAAGTGGCATGGGAGAGTTGGTCAAGGCCTCACCAGATATAGAGCAGCCAAATCCTGCAGCTTCTGCAGGGGCTGTCTGGTTGTCTATTCAGAGTAATCAACCCCTCCCTCCTGCACCGTGGGGCTTTTAGAAATCCCAGAGTACAACCTACACCTGCTGCCGGTGAATGTCGAGCCGATCTGGTGATATTTCTATGGAAACCTCAGTCATGTCCCCTTGGAAGATTCGTCCACCAGCCCCGTCCCAGAATTTAAAAGGCTCCTACAATTTAGGCAGAATCTCAGAATCAAACAATGACTCCATTTTAAAATTCTCACACTTGTTTTCCAATACCTTTGTGGCCTCGCACATCCATGTCTCAGTCGCCTCCTCCAGCCATACAACCCTCTGAGATATCTGAACTCCTCCAGTTGTGGCCTCTTGAATGTCCCACTTTTAATTTCCTCAGCATTAGTGACCATTCAGCTGCCAAGTTCCTAAACTCCGGAATTTCCTCCCTGAACCTCTCCACCCCTCTACCATTCTTTCCTCACTTCAGATGCTCCTTAAAACCTGCCTCTTTGAACAAGCTTTTAGTCACCGGCCCTTATATATTCTTATGTAGCTCAGGGTCAAACTTTGGTTTGATAATGCTCCTGTGAAGCCTCCTCTGATGTTTTACGATGTTAGAGGCACTATATAAATATTGTTGTTACCGCATTGCACCTCAACTTCCTGGCTCCACAATGCTGAGAGCAGAAATCAGGCTTTCTACCATTTCAAGCACATTCAGAGCTATTTCCAAGAGTCTTTCGCAGCTTGTCAAAATGCAGAAGTCACACACAAATCCAATGAATTGGTAAGCTATTAATTTCCTTTCCTGAATGTTATAACAGAATTAAATGTAAAGAACTATGTGACATTAAGTTTTCAGTCTGTCTGCTTCAAGAAGTTTAATTTCTTTTTTTAAAAAACGGAACTGTCAGATTCATTTGACGGGCATGCAGCAAACATGGACTGGAAGCAGAGTGGATAATATTTTCCTTTATAATTTGAATGTGAAGACCAAAATGGCAAAATTATCATTGTGCTTTTCGAGCTGAGCTTTTAAGGGCATATTTGATTCGAAGGTGTTTAAATTGAACAAGACTTTGAAAGAAGTCAGTTTTGCTGTAAACCTGTTACGCCGTGTCACAGAGCATCCATATTCGAAAAGAGAAATAGAATAGAAAGATGTAGATTGTTTTGGTGCTAAAGCAGAGCCACTTGCGGGTAAAGTCTTACAACTCTGAGGTGCCTGTTTGTAGGTATTTGCTGTTATTTTGCTTGCTTCAGACAGAACCTCTGCTGTGAACTTTAACTGCACCACTTTTATGCAACTTGACCTTTACTTTGATAGTTTGAAATTGCACACTAGGTGGACTAACAAAAAGAGATGCTCTCTCTTTAATGGTGGAAACATTTGAGTACACATTGGCTCACTCAGCCCCAGCAGTCGCACAAGCATAATTTCAGCTCTCCATGGTGCTGAATCTTTCCTGCTGTTTTTGTCAGTATTTTACAGTAAATGCAATAAGAATCCATTGAGGACTTTCATATTCAGCTCTTAATTGGGTAATGAAGCTTTAATGAACTACATTTTAATGATTCTGCCCTCCATTTCATGTCTGCAGCTGTCAACATCAAAATACTTGTTCAGATGTGATTAATAAAAACACTGCAGAAGATGATAAATTGTAGGATTTTTTTTTTTGGCTTTATCAGAGCTTCAAAATTCAGTCTAGCTCTATCCCCTCACTCCCTACTTTCTCCTTGATTATAACCTTTGACAACAATTTGCAGATAGAAGAAAATGTCAGTCAGGTCACTATGGAGACAGCTGGTCCAGCTTAAAGTGCGCTATTATCAGGAACCCTGCTGCACTCTTGGCTTTTTTTTTCTACTGTGAGTATTCTCAGGGACTTTGAACAGGACAAACTTTTCAAGAATGTGATATTAATATGCAGCTTTGAATGTCTGCTTAAAGGTACATAAATAGCACCGCTTTATCCTGTCAGATACTTTCCTATTATAATGCCCTTTTCTTCATATCTCTGTTCCTGTAATTAAGCAATATCCAGCTTTAGCGTGCATATTAAATGAACAACAGGTGAAAGATACCAACGTAATTCTGCATTTGAACTCAGCAAGACGGCCAAGAGAAAAACACAGGAAGAGCAGTCAAAAGGATGAGGCTTCATTGTGCGTTAGCCTTGGCACTAAATTATACCACAAAACTAACTCTTTCTCTCTTTCCCTCTTTAATTCTCCTCTCTCTTGCATTATTTCAACCAACAGATTACTTGGTCATTATCCCAGTGCTCTTTGAGGGCCCTAGCTGTGTGCAAATTGGCTGCCACACTTCCTACATTACAACAGTGGCTAATCTTCAATGTTGCAAAATTCTGTTGCACAGCACCTGTTTTTGCAACACTATGGGTGCTGGCCATGTGTAAAATGGTGTCCTTGCTGTGCGCTTGGTGTGAGCGGCACAGGTGCCATTTTGGTGAGGACATTAGCACTGACATTAGGAGTATGCATCAGAAGCATGCAGAGTAGACAGAAAGTGACTTCAGTTAGTTTGTAATGCTGGACCTGGAAAAATGTATTAACTTTGCTTCCAATTTCCACCCTTCCATCATTTTCACATGGTCCATCACTGACACTTCCCTTCCCTTCCTTGACCTCTCTGTCTCAATTTCTGGTGATAGACTATCCACCAATAATCATTACAAGCCCACTGACTCCCACAGCTACCTCGACTACAGCTCCTCACACCCCGCTTCCTATAAGGACTCCATCCCATTCCCTCAATTCCTTCGCCTCCGTTGCATCTGTTCTGATGATGCTGCTTTCCAAAACAGTTCTTCTGACATGTCTTCCTTCTTCCTTAACCAAGGTTTTCCATTCACGGTGGTTGACAGGGCCCTCAACCGTGTCCGGCCCATCTCCTGTGCATCCGCCCCCACACCTTCCTCTCCCTCTCAGAACCATGATATCCCTTTGTCCTCACTTATCACCCCACCAGCCTCTGCTTTCAAAGGATCATCCTCCGCCATTTCCGCCAACTCCAGCATGATGCCACCACCAAACACATCTTCCCTTCACCCCCCCGGCGGCATTCCGCAGGGATCGTTCCCTCCGAGACACCCTGGTCCACTCCTCCATCACCCCCTACACCTCAACCCCCTCCCACGGCACCTTCCCATGCAACCGCAGAAGGTGCAACACCTGCCCCTTTACTTCCCCTCTCCTCATCGTCCAAGGGCCCAAACACTCCTTTCAAGTGAAGCAGCATTTCACTTGCACTTCCCTCAACTTAGTCTACTGCATTCGTTGCTCCCAATGCGGTTTCCTCTACATTGGAGAGATTAAACGCAGACTGGGTGACCGCTTTGCAGAACACCTTCGGTCTGTCCGCAAGTATTACCCAGACCTCCCTGTCGCTTGCCATTTCAACACACCACCCTGCTCTCATGCCCACATGTCTGTCCTTGGCCTGCTGCAATGTTCCAGTGAAGCTCAACGCAAACTGGAGGAACAGCACCTCATCTTCCGGCTAGGCACTTTACAGCCTTCCGGACTCAACATTGAGTTCAACAATTTTAGATCATGAACTCTCTCCACCATCCCCACCTCCTTTTTGACCCCCTTTTCCCCAATAATTATTATATATTTTTATATATATATATATTTTTTTTTTCCCCACCTATTTCTATTATTATTTTTAAAATTTATTTCTATCCATTGTTTTATCTCCATCTTTTAGCCTATTTCAATCCCTTCCCCCCACTAGGGCCATCTGTCACTTGCCCATCTTGCTTTCTACCCTTAATGTCACCATTAGCACATCCTTTAGCTAATATCATGACCCTCAACACCCCTTTGACCTTTTGTTTATGACATCCTTGGCAATCTCTCCTTTGCCTCCACCTATCACTGGCCCTCTATCCAGCTCCACCTGTCCCACCCCCCCTTAAACAGCTTATATTTCACCGCATTTCTATTCCTCTTTAGTTCTGATGAAGAGTCATACGGACTCGAAACATTAACTCTTGTCTTCCTCTCCACAGATGCTGTCAGACCTGCTGAGTTTTTCCAGGCATTTCTGTTTCTGTTTTTGTTTTGGATTTCCAGCATCAGCAGTTTTTTGCTTTTAGCAAAAATCAATCCTGGCAAATACTTTGTGCGAGTCTCCAGTCACATTTTTAACTAAGGTATTTTCTTTCATTAATGGCGACTATATATTCTGGTTAGTTGCTGATTGATTTTGACTGACTGTTGCTAAGTTGTTGGAAGTGTTTTGGAGGTTTATACTGATAGTTGAGGTGCTGAAGTCTACAGGGAAGACATGAGTTGTGACTTCAATTATTCTGCTCAGACAACTTGCTCCCAGCCATGGGTGTCGTTGTTTCAATCCCCATTGGCCTGCAACATGACCAGGAGAATGAGTGGGGTCGGCACAGGAGAGGGTAAACTAATCAGAGAGAGAGGGGGTGATGTGGGGGGGGAAAGCCTCTCTGCAGGAGGCCCAGGGTCTTCAGGGGACCATTCTCTGATCTCAACCTCTGCAAGGAACAGTGTGTGTGTGACCTCTCCATTTCACTAAGGAGTCACTTGTTCAAATCTGCCACCTCTTGGAAGCAGAGCTGCAGCCCTGGGGTAGGGTGAGGATGGCATTGCTAGTGGCTGCAGAGGAAATTGTGGCCATGAGTTTCTTTGCATCGGGCTCCTTCCTAGCTCAGACAGGTGAATTCTCCAATATCTCACAATTCACCACCTCTCAGTTGTATAAGGAAGGTCACCAAAGTTCTGAATGCAAAACAGAGGGGAATATGTCACATTCTCTCCTTTTAGAGAGAGGCAGGCAGAGTGTGCACTCACTTGGCCAGAATAGCAGGCTTCCCCTTGGCGCAAAGCCTTTGGCTTCATATACAGGTGCTGCATGTAAGTTCAGAGGGTTCCACTCGCTTAATGTTCAGTTGGTGTACTGCACCATACTGCACCAGGCAAGTCGAGCGCCTGGTGTCCCAGCAGCAATCCTAATGTTTAATTCTGCACCTATCTGCTCTACCATCAGTATCTGAGCTACCACAAGAAACCAGATGGTGGTTACTGGGCAAGAAGGGGTGTCCTCACTGGATCCTGTCTCCAGTGCACAACTCATACACGCGTGGGCAGCATGCATATAATGAAAGCTATGCTGCCATACAAAATGTCATCAGATAGACCACTGTGACGCTTAAACAATGGCTCCATTGCTTGGTCTATTCTGGAGGAGCTTTAATAGGCTGCAAAAGTCCTTCTGGGTCACTAATGTCCTTTAAGAGAGGAAATCGACTGTCCTTAGCCAGTCGGGTCTATGTGTGACTCTAACCCCTTTGTAATGTGGTTGACTCTTAACTGCCTTCTGAAATGGCCTGGCAAGCCTTTCAGTTATATTCAAGGAGGTAGCTCAACACCACCTTCTCAAGGGCAATTAGGGATGGGCAATAAATGCTGGCCTAGCCAGCGACACTCACACCCCCAATTTTAAAAAACAGCCAAGATTATAATTGGCAGACAATGTGACAATGTATTGTCGTTGTCGCCATCGACGGTCCCTCGGAATCGAGGATGACGTCCATCAGGCTCGGTGAGACTTCAGATGACTGAGGAGTCCAGTTCTGGACCCACATGTTCTTTCGCAATGGGAGGCACGTTGTTGCGCAGCGGGGTGGAAATCGCAGCCCCGGGTTGGCTTCCTTCTCCTTCCTCTGCTGGCACCGTTCTGCCTCGCTGTCGAGTCGCTGAACCTCAAAGTAGCTGGCGCCTTGATGGACCCGGTGGTGCCATGGCGAGCGATCAACAGCCTTCTCCTCCCAGTCAGTGGCGTTAATGCGTGCTTTAAGGTGACCATGGGCGTATCCTTATACCTTTTCCTTTGAGCGTTGGCCAACGGAGAGCCTGTGAGAAGAGAGCCTGTCAAGGGAGGAGGATTTTGGGCTTCCGGAAGCAATGGCCCGTCCATCGGAGTTGGTTCTGCGGGAGCAGGGCTTTGATGCTGGTAGACTCATGGAGGGCACTCGCGTTAGTCTGGCGGCCCTCCCATTTGATCCCCAGAATTGGACACAAGCGCCACTGATGGAAGCTCTCAAGGATCTCAATGTGTCGTCAGTAGACAGTCCATGTTTCGCTGCAGTAGAGGAGGGTGGTCAACACATCAGCCTTATAAAACCAGAACCTTTGTTGACTTCCGCAAGTCCCTGTTGTCAAAGGCCCACGTTGGCGCAACTTGAAGAAGGCAGCCCTGGCACAGTTGACTTGGCGTTGGACTTCCTCGTCGATGGTAGTCCCTTGGGAGAGGTGGCAATAGAGATAAGGAAACTGCTGCACAAAAGCCAGAGCCACCCAATCTACACGCTGCTGCCTTCTTCCTCATATTTCTCCCAGACTGAGATTATAGCTCGAAATCTGACAGACTGAACATGTTAATACTTCAAACATTTCATCAAGGTAACGTACATCAATATCCAAATGCACGGTGGTGCACCATTCATTTTTTTGACATAACAAAGGCAAAATACTGCGGCTACTGGAAATCTGAAACGAAAACAAAAAATGCTGGAAAAGCTCAGCAGGTCTGACAGCATCTGTGGAGAGAAAGACAGAGATAACGTTTCTAGTCCGTATGACTCTTCTTCAGATCGTTGGTCGATGATATCCGCTGCGCGCCTGCCATTAATTAACGGGCCACTTAAGGCCCTTGACTCACCAGATCTGAAGAAGGGTCATACGGACTCGAAACGTTATCTCTGTCTCTCTCTCCACAGATGCTGTCAGACCTGCTGAGTTTTTCCAGCACTTTTTGATTTCGGTTCATTTTTTACAGCCTGACTGACCATTCTCGTCTTACATGTTAAACTTCGTGAAGTGACAGTATCTTTTGTTTTAAAATCTAACTATTGGCATGACACAGAGGTGCAAATTCATAATTTTTCATGTCTCCATTAAATTTCGAGACAAACTAAGGTGCAGAATGGCAGGCAGGATGACAAAGATGATAGGAATGATTGCCAACATGCAGGTACTTAAAAATATGTATTGCTGCAAAGAGGGTCGGGAGATGACTGAAAACCTTGTGCCCTTTCCCTTACCGCCTGTAATCAATGCATTTTTTGAAAGATTTTGGAAGATGTGTGTGTTTCTTAGCCCCCAGACTGGGTGCGGCCAATTTAAAAGCAGCAGCAAGCTTTTGCGGGTTTAAATAAAGAGGATTATTTACTCACGCATTCACCCCAAACATCTAAACACTATGGGCAGAATTTTCCCATTGGCATGCGGGGGCTGGTCCCACACGTCTGCACGTAAAATGACGTGCAGTGACGTTGGGCGAGTTCCCCACGTCACCGCGTGCCATCGCAATATTTCATTGGGCGGGCACACGATGATATCCACTGCACACCTGCCATTAATTAACGGGCCACTTAAGGCCCTTGACTCACCAATTGACACCAATTTTTCAGCACCCGTGCAACCTTCGGGTCGGCGCACAGGTGCAACGGGCAGGCGGGTAGGACACATTTGCACAAACCTCATCCACGGGCGGGATAAGAGGGCTCACTGGGGTCGCGAGTGTGCTCTCTTAAGTGTTGATTAAGTTATTGAAACTTGCCTGTGTGATCTGCAATACTTCAAAACACATAACAGCTGCTTTGTCTGGACTCTTAATCTTCAGGTCAGCACTCTGCAGTGAGGAATCTTTTTTGGGCCTGCAGGTTTCAGGAAGCCTTCCCTTAGCCTGGGAATGGGAGTTGAACTCTCCACTGGAGGCACCTCTTCTGAGGGAGAAAGGAGAGCTAGAAGGGGGAGGAGGCCGGAATGCACATTCAGCCTCCAGGGGAGCCACCTTTGGGAGGACAGGCGCAGGCACAAGGGGCGCAGGGCCAAGAGGTTGTCCAAGGTGGAAGGGGCTGCAGAAGGTGCCACTATCCTGCTGCCAGGGTATACAGGCGGCGAAGCAGCTACCTCAATATGTCTGAGGTGCAGTGCCGAAGAAGGCTCCATCTCTCAAGGGAGACAGACAACTATATCTGTCAGATGATTGGGCCTGAGATCTCCACTAACTGTGTGGGTGGACACGCCATGCAAGTGGTTCTGAAGGTCACAGCTGTCCTCAACTTCTATGCCTCTGGCTCCTTCCAGGGCTCGGTGGGTGATCTTTGCGGTGTCTCCCAATCAGCTGTCCACACTTGTGTCAAGCAGGTAACAGACGCTCTGTTCAGGCATGCATTGACCTTCATCCACCACCGTTGGGGCCAGACAAGCCAGACTCAGCGAGCCAGAGGCTTCGCGGCCATTGCTGGCTTCCCCCATGTCCAGGGTGCAATAGACTGTACACATGTGGCCATCAAGGCGCCAGCAGGTGAGCCCGGTGCCTTCGTCAACAGGAAGGGCTTCCACTCCATGAACGTGCAGATAGTGTGTGACCATAGGATGCTGATTCTACAAGTCTGTGCAAGGTACCCAGGCAGCTCCACCGATGCCTACATCCTCAGACACTCCCAGGTGCCGGGGCTCTTCAGTGCTCCAGCCCAGCTGGATGGATGGCTGCTGGGTGATGAGGGCTATCCCCTCAGAAGGTGGCTCATGACGCCTCTCCGCCATCCAAGAACAGAAGCTGAGCAGCACTACAATAGGAGCCACGGCACCACAAGGGTTGTGGTGGAGAGAGCCATCGGTCTTCTCAAAATGCACTTCCGATGCCTGGAGCGTTCAGGGGGCGCACTCCAGTACCCCCGAGATCGTGTCTTGGTGATAGTGGTAGCATGCTGCGCTCTCCACAATCTTGTGCTGGAAAGGGGGGACGCAGTGGACGATGAAGATGTTGACACAGTGTCTGCGGCTGCACACGATGAGTCCAGCAGTGAGTCTGAGGATGAACACGCACAGGGAAATGCTGAGGGGGTAGACGCTGACCCGGGCATACTCCAGGGAGGCAGGGACACCCGGGAGGCTTTAATCCAACGAACCTTCAGCTAGCACACCACATATGGACCTCCAGGACAAGCCTGGGCTGTAGGCTCCATACTTGATACCTAAGTGCCAAATCTGCCAGGTTAGGAACATTAACTAAGGTCCTTGTTAATAAAGCTGAATGTCCCACAAATCACTCATAACATTATTGGTAACCATCCACCTGCAGAACAAAAGAGGCACCCTCAGCCAGGGTGACATGTCTGAATTTAATATCACAAGCAAAGAAACTTAAGCCAAAAAAATGACAAAGGTGTTCCAATTCAAAGCAAATCATAAAGACCTCATCTCGGGCCAGCACAAAAGCACCAGTGATAAACCCGTGGTGTGCCTAAGGTGCCTTATGTTTACATTTTCGGGTGCTATGTCTTGATGCTGCCCCATCGCTGGGAGTGGCATCTGAGCCAGCCTGCTGACTCTGCTGTCCTGTTGGCCTCGATGACCTTGGCAGTCGTCCTCTGGCCTGTGGAGCTGGTTCTGGCCCCACCTGGGAGGGAGTGGCCAGTGCCACGGCTGGCATCTCCCCAGTCACCGCAGCCTCACCAGATGCTGCGGTCACTGGCAGAGTGGGGGAGGAGCAGCCGCCCTCATCCAGAGCGCCCTGAGAGGAGCCCGCAGAGACGACAGGCAGCTGCTGCGCCCACGTGATGTTGCTTCGGACCTCTTTGCTCACTGTGGATGGATGGGCACCGAGCTGGGAAACTTGGTACCCACACCATCTCCCACACTGGCACTGACCAGCTGAGGACAATGCCAATGTGAGGGCTTGCTGGTCAGAGCACATCCCCAGGAAACCCTGATTGTTCTCCTGAAGGAGCCTCTCCATGAGGGTCGCCACTCTCTCCATGGAGGACGCATGGCACTCGGCCATGAGGCTCATTGCTTCAGCAATAGTCCACGTGGACTCCTCCACTACGGACACTAAGCCAAGCCTAGCCTCATGTATCTCCCCCAGATGCTCCCACACACCCGGCCACATTTCCTGTGTTTGCTGCATCATGGATGACTCCACAGACACATCATCAGGCACCGACTGAGCATGTGCCTGGTCCCCCGCGGTCCTTCGACTGCTGGAGCCATGGGCACTCTCTGTCTCTGCCAGCTCCTCCAGCGACTGTGAAGTGCCCTCACCGCTGTACCCCGGGGCACTAGCCGATGTTCTAATTCTCACCGAGGGGCCAGTATCTGCACTGGTGCCTGCCTGGCAGAGATGGTGTGACACTGGTGAGACTTCAGGGCCCTCAGTTGTTAGAGGGGGTCCCTGCTGCTCCTCCTCCCGGCCCTGCTCCGGTGATGCTGAAAGGAAGAACAAGGACATTGGATCAGTTAATGTAGAGACAATATCAATGTGCACCCCTGTCCCCCGGATCATTATGCGCTCATCCTTTCATAAGCAATGGTCAAGTCATGTTGCAAAATTAAATCACTGAACATTCAGCATTGCCATGGCTGTTGGGAGAACAATGGTGACCTCACTGCTGGACATACATACCTGCCCGTGGCACCCCAGCCTCACCAACACCGGTGGACCTGGGCGCATGGCGCCTCTCCAAATCCAGGGCCTCCTGCTCAAACCGGCTGAGAATTGCTGACTGCGTCTGGCCGCTGCCAGTCCTCACCCGCTCGGCGGCATTTTGTGCATTCTTCTCCTGAAAGGAGAGAAGAGCATTGATTAGTGCTACTTGTACCTGGATTCTCTTCGCGGACGGCCCACTTCCAGGACTTGCATCACCTCCATTGCCCCTCTGCAGAGCCCTTCGCCCAGCTGTTGCGAGCAGTCTTTCCAAGGCTGCCAGGCTTTCCTTTATACAAGCTGCAGGGTTGCCATTGGACCCGGTGGGCTTGGCGCGCCCGCCCACTCCCGCTATGCATGGGAGTCGTGAAGTACGCTGGGCGGGCCTTAATTGGCCCACCTGCATAAAATGGTGGCGCAGACCCAATCACGAGCAACGATCGGGCCCATGCCCGCCCATGCCCGCTCCCGCTCCCTCCCCCCCGCCAGCCAGAAAATTCTGCCCTATGTTACTCACACACACATAAGGCAGATGAGTTCAAGAGGCGAGTACACTTTTACAAGTTATAAACAGAAGTATAGTTCATAGCCCATGTTGTAGAGAAAACAGTCATTGTGGGCCCATTGAAGGTGGTGTTTAAGCTAGTTTCAGTCACATGACGGGTAGTTTCAGTGCTTCTCATTGTCCACAAAATGGATTGGAGCCGGGGAGTTTGGTACAAAATGGAGGAATGATTGATAACCTATCAACATTCCAGCTACAGTTATCTCAGTGCAAGCCCTTACTTGATATTCCATCCTCATGAATCCAACACGACTGGCAGCCATTGTTTGTTAGCTCTCTTCCATTGAGCTGGTAAGAAAGGCCCCTTTGCACCTGCGAAACCCATTTGCATTTGAGAACTTTCCAGAGGCATTTTCAGACACAAGTTAATCCTTTGTCTGTGCAGAAATGGCAAAAGTCACCTGATCCTTGGCAGCCACCTTGTTAATGTCCACCTTTAAATAAAAGACAATTCCAGAAAATTATATAGGACATGCCTTCACTGTACAGGACATTGTATAGTTGTTACCATTGGTAATGCCATTTTACAGGTGAAATACTGGGAAAAATAATGATGATGTTATAAAATTTTTTACTTCTAACCACCACCACCTCCCACCCCCACCCCACCTCCCCCCTCCGCCCACCCCACCCCACCCACGGTCCCACTGTTTGTAGCTGTCAGATAAAAGGAGATCTCTGGAAATGTATTTAATGAAACTGGAGTTATTGCATGGTCATAGTGAGATTCAATTTACATAATAGAATAAAATGATTTGTAAGTATTAGAATTGTTAAGGCAGAATAATCTGGTACTTTAGCATCATTGTCTTCAATGGGAATAAAATCAGGAGAGATGTGAATCTTTCACCCCACTAGCACCCGTTTTGCACTGTTGCACAAAGACAAGAGCTATCCCATGATTTTAAGATGGAGACTGAATTCCTCCTAAGTGCCAATGGTTCAATCCCACCCTGGTCTCTTACTATACTATACTTACCATACTTCACCCAGAGACACGGAGACTGCACTTGTTCTTATCTTCACAGATGCAATGACACAGGAAATTGCCTAAGCTATACCGTGTAGGTCTCGTGTTCATTTAAGACTCTGAGATCAGATCAGCAGTAAGAAGTTTACACAATTAGCGTTGTGCTACATGCATGTGAAATGAAGCCATTAAATGAATTGTAAATTACAGATGTTACCAACAGAGGTATCTGTGCTCCTCTAATTTTGATCTCTTGTGCATCCCCAATTTTAGTCACTCTACCATTGGGGGCTGCATCTTCAGTTGCCTAGGCCTTAAGCTCTGGAATTCCCTCCCTACACTTCTCCGCCTCTCTACATCGCTTTTCTCCTTTAAGGCACTCATTAAAACCTAACATGTTCCATAAATGCCCAGTTCTTCTGGGCTTCACTTTCCAGATTATTGACAATAAGTATGTGTAGTTTATCCTGTGTGGTATCACTGCGCAAGTTATGCTTAAATTAGTGTGCAAGTGACTTAACATAGAGTTATTATTAACTGTACAGATCATACACATCTGTAAAATAATGCGCCCTGTTTCCAAAAGTCGCAATCCGCTTACGGAAATTGCTGTGAAGCTATTGAGAGAGAAACAGTTCATTAAGAGATTGGAAATTACAACACTGTGTTATTTAGGCCTCTGTACCATCCATTCTGTTATATGAGGTAGATGGCACATTAAGCCACGGCAAGCTGATGTCAGTCAGGAGATAAAAAGTCTTATCTGATTTATGTTTATAATTTGTAAGTTCCTGGATTATCCTGGAACATCAGTTTTGATACTTGCACACGTAATGAAGATTTCAGACTTTTGGAAGCATTTGGCAGACATTATAGCTTTGTGAGTAATGAGGAAGTTAGGTAAGAAACAGTATTATTATCTTAGCAGAGCGGACAGGAGACAAATATTTGAGTTTAGATGATGGCAGCCATTTAGATAATAGGACTCAGGCAATTGGAAATCTATTTTACTAATGAATTTCAAAGGTCAGATTTCTATGATGGTACAGCGAGGCCATATTACATAAATTATAAAAATTATAGTAAGTGGAATGTCATATCATGTCTAAAATTATTTTTGGAATTATTAAGATTTATTAAGATTAATTTAATAATCAATTAATGAATTGTGTTGTATTGCATCTCAAAGCCTTTATTTGGTCGGGATGTAATGCCCTTCAAAAGCATTCCTGCGTTTCCCATGTTGTCAACTGGAGAAGATAAAAGAACACCGAGGGTTAAAATGCATTTCTCATTAAAAGCTTCATGACAGCTGCTTTCTTTAGACTGTCTGTTGAGTTATGGTTTGGTGTTCACCTAGATGCACTGACCGGCCTTGGTCTGGACCAGTCACAGCCTTCAATCCTCTTACGTAAATTCTCAGTAAATGGCCATCTGACCCAACATCTACCACCTCCCCTCAGCCCATCTGCCACCATCCCTCAGTTCAGGTCCCTCAGGCGAAAGACAATTTGACTCGGCCAGGAGTGTATTTCTAGGTAGATCATGACAGATGCTGCCAGTATAGATTTATTCTCCTCGGTGCGTATGAGTGGGGATCATATGGCAGCTATTCAATGTTGTCTGGTGTCTGCAAGAATATGTCATTAAGTAATGCCCTCAGGTATGTGTTCTTGAACCAAACAATGTCAGTACTTTGTCCCTTTACTTTTTGACTTTCCTAACACATCCCTTGAACACATGGGGGATATTTTTACCTGGGCACTTATTTCAGGGGGGCGGAATTTTAAGGTCCCCAGCTGACGCGTTTGCAGACGGTGGGGGGCAGGGGGGTGTGGATGAGTGGGGGGGGGGAGGTGAGGGGTGGGGTGGGAAGGGGTGCCAGCAAAAATTTGTTGGTGTCTCCCTGCTGCCTACTCTCATGCCCCCAACCTGGCAGTGATTTTAGGATGACCTGCCCGCCCACACCCAATTGAGCCCCTTAAGTAGCCATTAATGGCCGCTCCCCACCCAGCAATTTTTCAGCCAGACGGAGGAGGCCAGGAATGTAGAGGTAGCCCAGCAGGTTGGCCTGCTAAGGCCTCAGGCTGGAAGGAGGGGGGTCATCTCATTCACGGACCCCCTTTCCCGATCAGTGACACCTCAAGTTCTGCTTCCTGCCATTCCCCCCCTCAGTGCTCCCTTCCCCTGGCCTTTGCAACTGGGCTCCCACCCTCCTTGCCCTCTTCCCCCACCCTTGGGGCCTCCTCTCCTAGCCCCGCTGAGAGACCATTGGACTTAACTGCATCCTGGGCTCCTTGTTCTGTGGGACCTGGTATAGTCCAAGCTTGTCCAACCTTTTCACTCTGTTTGGGGTGGGGGGGGGCACATTTGCATATTTTTCACACTCAAGGGGCTGATAAGCAAATGTTTGACACAACAATACACTGAATTTCAAAAAAAAGCTGAGGTTTTAAAGAAAGAAACCATTGCTGAGCAAAATTAAAGCAATATCATAGCAATAAATTGTTAAGTTAAAAAAGAGCAATTAATAAAAATGACCAGAAGTGTGAGAGGGCCAGTGTGTGTGTGTCCTGCTCACCCCCAGTCTCAGAGTGCTCACTCATGCAGCCTCACCCACTGTGAGTGGGCGGGTGTGTATGTGTTGGTGTGTGGTGGTGAGGGAGTGAGAAACCCAACACTGGGCCTAAGGCAGACTCACACTCCTCCCCCCACCCCACCCTCACACACTCACTCAGCCCCTCGCACTCACCCCCAACCACACACTCAGTCACTCACTCTCACACTCCCACACGCAAAGACACAATCTCTCACTCCCACATACTCACCATGGTGCGGTCCCCTCTCCACACCCGCCAAAACCTCACCCTCCCCAGGCTGCCCACGACTTTGCCCTCCCCGGGGCCTGACATACCTGGCTCCTCGTCTCCAGCCCCACCACCACCACACCTTCACTTCCCTCAGTCCAGCAGCCCTCAGCGCACTCACCAACACCGGTGCCCGCTGCTCCTCCAATTGGAGACTGTTTCTCGCCCTCTGAGCCTACCAGCAGCAAACGCAGGAGAGAAACGGCCTGTGATTGGAGGAGCAGCTCCATGCAGGACTTCCATTGAAACCCACCTGTTAGACCAGAATTTTGAACTTCGGGGGGGATGGGGGGAGCGCATAGATGGGGTTGCATTGGACAAGCCTGGCGTAGTCTCGGCAGTGGCCACCGCTCCCAGTGGTGGTGCTAGGACTAGAAAGCTGCTGGCTAATCAGATGGCCGGCAGCTCTCAGAGGAAGTACTTCCTCTCCAGTTGGGGTCAGGGGTCCCGCCTCCAGCCAATTCACTGCCCTCACAGTGTTAAATGGCTGTGGGGGCAACCATCAGGAGCAGGGGGTGTCTCCCCCACTGACACTCTCAGTGGCAGGGCAGGAAACCCAGCATCCGCAAAATGTTGCCGATGTAGATGAGACCAGCTGCACCATTTGCTGGCGAATGGTAGAATGAGCACCCGCCTTGAGGGATGTGCTTTGAGAATGCGCTGGACTCCCTGGTGTATTCCTTCGAAAGGAGAGCTACCCGATGCAGCTCGGATATGTTTCCTGGTGGGAGCCTGGTTCCACCCCAACAACCCCCCCACCCCCCCACCCCCCCACCCTCACAATTGCGATGGAATGACCAGCTACTTTGGCAGGCAGGCACCCTTAGATGTGCCTCTCGTGGTGTGGCCTCTCACTGCAATTTAAATGAAGAGCTCGCTCCCTGAATCAATGAAAATCCTGACAGGGCCAGCAGTAGAGATTCTAGTCACACCTGAGTACACTCTGCAGGCTGCACTTCCCTTCCTATCATTGCCTTCTCTTCTTTGTCTAATGCCATGGGGTCTTTAACGATTATTTAAGCAGGAAGATGGAGCCTCAGTTTATTGCTTCCTCCAAAAGGCAGCAATTTTGATAATGCAACACGTCCTCGGCAAGACGCTGAAATGTTGAGCTGGATTATGTACTCGCAACTGAGCCGAGGAAACTTATGAAAAAGGTGGGTAGAAAGCAGTAATGGGCATCTTATCTGCCTTGTGTTGCTATTGCACATTGAATGAATGAAACAAAGTTAGTGCAAAAGGCTCCTTCTATAAGCTGTGGCTCACTTGGCAATATTCTCATCTCTGAATTGCAAGGTTCAAGTTCCACTCCAAGGCTTGAGTACAAAAATCAAGGCTGATACTCCAGTGTCGTACTGAGGGAGTGCTGCACTGTTGGAGGTGCTGCCTTTCAGGCGAGATGTTAAACCAAGACCCCATACCCCTGCTCAGGTGGATGTAAAAGATCACATGACACTATTTTGAAAAAGAGCAGAGGAGTTATCCCCAGTGTCCTGGCCGATATGTACTCCTCAACTGACATAACAAAAGCAAATTATCTGGTCATTATCACATTGTTGTTTCTGAGAGTTTGCTGTGGGCAAATTGGTTGCCATGTTACCTACATTACAACAGTGGCTACACTTCGCAGGTACTTCAGTGGCTGTAAGGTGCCTTGTGGTGCCCGGTAGGTCTGGAAAAGTGCTATGTAAATGCAAGTCTTTCTTTTTGTCTTGTTCAGGGTCATCCTGAGAAGATCCCACAGAATTATACAGCTCATTGTGGGTGTTGTAAGTGAGCTCGCCTTCAGAGTGGCCACGGGTTAAAGGGGGAAAAAGAGGATTGCAACCTGTCAGCAAAGCCAGTAGTTACGTTGTCTCAATATTCACCTAATGACACAGTCCTGCTTAATAACAATATCAATATGACAGCACTGTAGATAATTCAGATGAATGTTATAAAAATGCCATTAAAGGAGCAAAATAGTTTAATGACAACATTTTATTTAGTGTGGAGTGCAGTTTTCTGTGCCTGATGCATTGTAAAAGTCCAATTATAGTTTATTTTAGACAAGTGCACAGATGAATCAATTGCACCACAGTGACACACTAATGATATGATTTAACAAGGAGTTGATTGTTGTAAATGTGAGGGAAGCATTTCAGAAATAACCCATTTTTAACTGTGTCAAATATTTTAGAATATATTGCCGCTCAGGCTTTGCAGCAGGAGCGGATTGATGCTCATTAATTATCTCCGTGCAATAAGTTAGACACATGGAACGTGCTCCAGGCTTGCTCGAGGGATTAGAGCGAGTCACAGCTGCAGTAGCCACAAATTTATTCATGCCCTTTGTTGTTATGTCAAAATATCTTTTAGACTGCACACATGCATTTGTGGAGTAGATCAAGAGGAACAGGAAAACATAAACTTGGACATATTCTGATGGAATCAGGATAAACAAAATGGCTCCTGCAATATATCAGGATGGGCTGTAACAATGACAGAAGCAGTTGGCTTGTGGAGACCTGTATTTAGGGGGCAAAACTGATCTTCGGCAATGGCGTTAAGAGGCTTATAATGGATTGGCACCGATTTACACCGTGCCCAACTCTCTTTTCCATTGACTTCATTGGAATGGGGGTAGTTTTTGTTGAAGGCATTGTTTGAAAGAGTACATGGAACATGTACATGTACATGGAACAGGTATAGGAAATTCATCTCACTTCGCCTTGGTAAACATTTGATTGAGAGGGAACAGAAGAAGAATAAACAGAGAATAAGAAAGAAAAGAACCATTGACAAAATTGTTCTGAGATTGGGTCCTTCTGTCTTGGTTTCTAGGTGTGGGACTTGGTTCTTAGACAGACTGTACCCATACTTTGGTGCCTGCTTAACACTTCTTTATAACCACTACTAAACAGGTTACAGAGTGGGCACGTGGCTTTTAGGCATGATTCCAACCTCTCTCAAGAGAGTCTGACACACGACTGACTAGTCTCATTGGTACATCACCATCTACATCATAGATTAGCATATCCCATCTGTTAACCCTTTATACTACACCACCCCCAAGTGAGCTATCCTACTTTTTAACAGCAGCTTGAAAGGCTTTAACTATTTAAACTACATTTCTATAATTCCCTTTTTACAACTACAGATTATACTCAACTCTAACTCCTACTCTTCCCCTCCCCAAGTTACAGTTCTGGGGGATTCAATCTCCCTCAGTATTCTCGGCTGTTAGGGAAGATGGCTTGGAGACTTAAGGGTTTTTTTCTGCAGCTGGTAGGGCATCATCATCTGCAGATTAGGACAATGCTGTAGCAGCATTGCTGTCAGTGTTGCTCAGAAACAGAGTGAAGGCTTCAGGATGACTGAACTGCAAGGACAACAAAGACTTTACAACAGAACATTGGTCCGAAAGATAAGACTGAAGAAAATCAAACTTTGAACCTTCTGGGGCTAGAAAAGAAGAACTCGGGACGCTCTGAGGAACTTGTTGCTGCCTCAAAGGACTCTGGGGAGAAACTTCAGAAGAGGAATGACCTTCAACTCCTGGGAAAACTATCACAGCTGCATCATCAACTGCTGCATTAAAGACTGGAAAGGCATTGAAGATCTGAGATTTCAATTAACTTAGACGACGAAGAAAAAATGGCCAACTTCCTGTAAGACTGTCAGGAAAAGAAGGAGAGATAGTTTCCCAATGATTTTTGGGGAGGGCCTGTCTACTTTCTATCGGCAGTGGTAAGGGAGGCCCACTTCCCTCTGCGTGAGGTTGTTCCAGAATGGGCAATGGGAGGAATTGCTGAGGATACGGAGACAAGACAGCCTCATCTCCTGTAATGAGAGGAATTTCCTGCAGACAATCACCTCCGGAACAAGATGGCTGTACAGGAATCTGCAGCTTCAGAAATGCTAAAGATTCTGCTGCAGTTTCTGTGCTGACCTCCAGGTTTAGAGGGAAGAAGATGTTCACCTGGGACTGAAGCATGGGTGGCAGTTGACTTTCACCCTGGGAAGGTACCAGCTCTTTGGCAGTGTGATCCTCGATAGACCCTGACCTGGACTCAGGCAAAGCATCCTCTGTGGAAGATGCTTCATGAGCAAGGAGAGATAAAGTAGGCAATACGTTGGTAGATTCAGTGGAACTTAGATCTGAATGCTGCTCAGCCTCGAGATACACAGCTGAATCCTCTAAGAGGACAACAGAGATTTCATGAGGTACATCCATCGACGGGAAAGATGAATCCTTTTCTAGGACCTCAAACTCCAAGAGGTCATTCAGTGCTGCAAGGGAATCTTCCTCATCACTCCCTAGGAAGAGCCAATTCATGTCCAGCAGCTCTTTATGAGGATGGTCACCGTCTGCTGCAGTCCCTCCTGTATCCACCACCTCAGGCCTTACTTTGTGGCGAACTGAGAGATTCATAACTTCAATCTCTGCCTGGGGCCTAGTGGATGGTGTCTCTGTGAGAGAAAGGAACTTACTGCTGAGTG
This sequence comes from Cetorhinus maximus, assembly GCF_964194155.1. Taxonomy (NCBI): domain Eukaryota; kingdom Metazoa; phylum Chordata; class Chondrichthyes; order Lamniformes; family Cetorhinidae; genus Cetorhinus; species Cetorhinus maximus. Next base: position 81,692,183 of record NC_135899.1, on the reverse strand, counting down.
TATAAACTTCCTCAGCTTCTGAAGGCTGCATTTCCACTGCTTCTAAATAAAAGTTTAAAGTCTGTTGCATGAAAGACAGTGAGTCATTCAAATGATGAGTATCATCTGTTTTTTTGAGGATTCCTAGAAGTACAAACAACATCACCACTCAATAAGGATGTACATTGATTATGAAGAACATGGAGAGAATCTGTTGCCTCTTATAGCGAAGAGGAGCAACAATCCTGCCTTTGTTTGGAAGGTCTACGCAGCCTGGACCTAGTAACTTGATGTCATCTGAGTGAAAGGTCATCAACTGCAGCTAGTTAAGGTCATCTGCTAATATGTTAACAGCAGCTCCAGTATGAATTGTAAAATAAGTATCGAAGCCTTGAACTTGTACTGTAACTGACCAGTAGTCTGGATTAAGACTATCTCCTTCCCCTTGGAGCTCTGTAGGGTTGTTGTTTTCTGGGCTTTCCATTTCTTGGAAGTAATGTGTTTCGTAAATAATCACTGGTCTTTGACTTCAATTCAAATTGCTCGATTTGCAGGAACCACTTGAAGTGCCCAGTTTGCCACACGGGAAACATTTCGCGCCCCCCTGCTGGGAATGCCTTGGAATTCTCTCCAGACGTCACTCCACTCAGACGGTGTCACCTCCACAGGGTTTCAATCCCATCTCCAGAGATTTTGTTCTCCTAGATTCCCAAGCCTGCACTCTGGCACCAATTTACAATCACAACTTCAGCTCTTTGGCCAAGCCAAGCTGCATATTACTGCTCACAAGGTGTCCCTTCACTCCAACGGCCCACAAGCACAGACCCACCCACCTTCCACTGCCTTCTTCGATCCCCAGGGCTCCCCTAAGCCCGCTTCAAGTACCAGGGTTTCTCCTGAGCCCTCTTTAATCACCGGGGCTACACCAGAGCCCTGTCAACTTAAGCTCTGCCAACCACAGCCCTTTTTCTGCTTGGAGCCTGCTTTTCTGCTCTTCCTTCTCAGCTGGGACCTCTCCCTGGTCCCTCGCCCTATCCCCTGCCTGCGACCCTTCTTTGGGGGCTTCTCCCTGACCCCCTCTCCCTGTCCCCTGCCTGGGACTCCTCTCTGGTTATGGCGCTCAGCTCCCGGGTCACATGACCCTGTTTTCGCACCCTTTTCTTTATGCACAGGCGCACTGGGCCTGTCCTCAGCCTAAAGAGCTCGGACTTCGCATGTGCTGCCAGTTCCCAGTCCATGCACGCGTCCCGAGGCTTATCAGGGCTTGGAGCTCCCGGCCAACACTCCACAAGAAGGTAAACTGGAGCTAATAACACATCAAATTGAAAGAAAAAGCATATAATTCCACCAAGATTAGTGGCAGGTTAGAAAATTGGGCAGAATATAAAAAGCAGCAAAGAATGGCTAAAAAAAAGTTAGAAATTAGAATAGGAGAGAAAGCTAACTAGAAATATAAAAACAGCTATTCTTAAATGCAGCTATTTAAAAAGGAAAAGTGTAAGTAAGGTGAACATTGGTCCTCTACAGAGTGAGTCTGGGGAATTAATAATGGAAAATAAAGAAATGGCGGATGAAGTGAACGCATATTTTGCATCTATCTTCACTGTAGAAGATACAAATAACATCCCGGAAATAAGCGTATACCAAGAGGTGAAAGGGAGAGAGGAACTTAAAATAATTACAATCACCAGAAAATTATTAGAATTCAATTAGAACTAAAAGCTGATAAATCCCCAGGTGCTGATCGCCCTCATCCTAGGGTCTTGAAAGCAGGAGCAGCTGAGGTAGTAGATGCATTGGCTTCAATTTTCCAACATTCTCTAGATTCTGGAATGACCCCATCAGGTTGGAAAATAGGAAATGTAACTCCTCTATTCTAGATAGGAGGGAGACAGAAAGCAGGAAACTACCGACCAGTTAGCTTAACATTTGCCATAGTGAAAATGCTGGAATCTATTGTTGAGGAGGTTATAGTGGGGCACTTAGAAAATCGCAATTGAATCAGGTAGAGTCAACATGGTTTTGTGAAAGGGGGATCATGTTTGACTAATTTACTAGAGTTCTTTGAGGAAGTAACAAGCAATGTGGATAAAGGGGAACCTGTGAATGCGCTGTACTTAGATTTATAGAAGGCATTTGAAAGGTGCCACATCAAAGATTGCTGCACAAGATAAGAGCTCAATGTGTAGGCGGTAACATATTAGCAAGGATAGATGATTGGTTAGCTAACAGGAAACAGAGAGTAGGCATAAATGGGTCATTTTCAGGCTGGCAAGATGGAACAAGTAGAGTGCTACAAGGATCAGTGCTGGATCCTCAACTACTTACAATCTATATTAATGACTTGATGAGGGGATCAAATGTATGGTTACTAAATTTTCTGATAACACAAAGATAGACAGAAAAGTAAGTTGTGAAGATGACATAAGGAGTCTGCAAAGTGCTACAGGTAGTTTAAGTGAGTGGGCAGAAATTTAGCAGATGGAATATATTGTGGGAAAATGTGAACTTGCCCACTTTGGCAGAAAGACTAAAAAGCAGCATATTATTTAAATGGGGAGAGATTGCAGAACTGTGAGGTACAGGGGTGCTGGAGCATGAATCACAAAAAGCTGGTACACAGGTACAGCAAGTGATTAGGAAGGTAAATGGAATGTTGGTGTTTATTGCAAGGGGAAGGTTCACTTGAGTGATTCCTGGAATGAGGGGCTTATCCTCATTCAGGAAAGGTTGGACAGGCTGGGCCTGGAGTTTAGAAGATTGAGAGGTGACCTTCTTGAAACTTGGGCCTGAATTTCGTGCTTGGCGTGCGCGCGAAGCTGGTGGGCCCAGAAACGGATGTATAATCCGCTCCCGGGCGAGATTGCGTTTCCAACACGATTTCACGCTGGGTGGCCAATTAAGACTGCCCAGCGTGAAATGCGTCTTCTCAATGGTTGGAAGGGCCGGGCGGGGGCTGGGAGCCTGTCGGGGGCCGGGTCCAATGGCGACCCAGTGTGGGGTTTAAGAGCAGCAGAGGAAGCTTCCTGGAGGCTGCCAGGCTGACACTTTGTAGCTTTGGAGTTGATTGACACAACTCCTTTTTTTCAGCTGCAATGTCATCTGCACCTGCTGGGCACTACCAGGCAAGAGAGAAAGTCTGTGGGCACTCGGCCCTGCCCCCCGCCCCCTGGTACTCGGATGAGTGCCTGGGAATCCTCGTGGAGGAGGTCAGTGCCAGGCAGGACTTCCTCATCCTCATGGATGGCAAGAGGAGGCCACTGCACCTGACCAAGAAATGACCATGGGCAGAGGTGGCAGCTCAGGTCAGCGACCATGATGTTGTGCAGCGCACATGGATGCAGCGGCGCAAAAGGTTCAACGATCTGCTGCGCTCGGCAAGGCTGAGTACCAAGTTGGCATGGATCTGTTGGAGAAGTGTTAACAGCTGGCCACACCCCCTCCCCCATAGTGCTCAGGGGTGTAAGAGTCTGAGTGCCAACTGTCAATGATATCGGCGGCGGCCAAGGTGGTGAGCTCTGGCTGCATGGCCTGAATGTTTTGCGGGTCAACGGCCACAACTCGGATGTGCCCTGCAAGGTGCTCCTCTGCTGGGGTTGGCCAGGCTGCAATGGCGCTGCAGGTAGAGAGTGGACTACTCAATGCTCCTCTGCCCTTTCAGGAGCAGAGAAGCCATAACAACATTGAGAGATCCCGGACAGGGGGAGGCCCCCCAAACCTGCTCATATTGACGAGGAACGAGACGGATGCCTTAGCGATGGAGTGCCCGCGCCCAGCTCGTTCCAGTGGTCATGGAGAGACAGGGGTCTCTGAGGAAGGTAAGAGTGCAGTGCACAGATGTGAGTGTCAGAGTGCGTCAATGTTGTTGCATTGTGTCATCTGTTATGGAAACTTCAAACCTGGAGTCCCCATTGTTCATTGAAAGACGATGGCTGCATGATGCAGGCCTCCATTGTCTCACCAGCCCGCCTAGCATGCACAGTGACAGTGTGATGACTAATACTAATGACATGTCGTTTTTCTCCCCTAGAATTGTCATCCAGCAAACAATTTCAAGACCCCGATGAGCCACCCTTGATGCCGGTGGACTAGTGCCCGTCAGATGCACCTGCATCACACCCCCTCTCTGCACCAGGCACCAGCGCAGAGACCAGCACTTTGGTGGGCATTAGGTCATCAGTTACAATGTCAGTGCACAGTGGGGAGAGCATGACACACTCGCATGAGGAGCAGACGGAGGCAAAGAGTGCCTAGGGTGCTGGCAGTCGGAGGACTGCTGGAGACCAGGACCATGCTGAGTCTGAGGCAGGCAATGAGTCTCTGAATTGTCCATTAGATGCTGAATGTCCAGCGGGATGTGCAGGAGGATCTGGCGGAGATCCATGAGGGTATGCATGCCATGGCCTCTGTTATGGAGGAGTCCATTCGGAGCATGTGCACTGCATTGACCCTCAGCACCAAATGCACAGTCTCTTCCATTGAGAGAGTGACAGGTAACTCCAGGAATAGAATCGGGGTTCCTGGGGTTGCGCTCGAACCTGTAAGCCCTCACACAGGTAATGACCTCAGGAGGTCTCTGCTAGTGTGAGAGATGAATGTGGCACCCAGTATCTCTGCTAGATGCCCATCCATCAGTCGCGAGCAGGGAGGTCCAGACCAACCTCATGTTGGTACACAAGCTGCTTGTTGTCTCTGGGGGCTCCTCTCAGGGCGATCTGGATGGTGGCAGCAGCTCCTCCGCCCCTCTGCCAGTGACCGTGGCACCTGATGAGGCTGCAATGACTGTACAGTGCCCAGCTGTGGCGTCTTAATGCCACAGGCAGAATCAAGGGTTTAATGTGTCTGAGTATTGATGTGCATCTTGGTTACCTTGTTATCTGTTTCATCCTGTGCACAGTCGTAATTTGATTATTGATTTACTCGTGTACTTTCTTTTTGTGTCCCTACTTCTCTCTCTCTCCTTCCATCCATCTTTCCCATTCCCTCATTCTCGGGGGTGAATTATGCATGCAAAAAATAAAAAATAGTCTTCAGTTTCCTCCGCCTATCAGGACAGATGGATAATTACAAATAAATGCCATAAATTAAATTTAATTGTAAAAACGTTTTTGTTGAACAACTGAGGCATTCTTGATCCAGTTCCTTCATCGGTTATGTAATTATCTCAACTAATGGTTTATTTCCAATAAAATGTTCTTTTAGATAAAATCCTTATGCTAACAGTCTTTGCTTAATTATGTTAGATGTGTAGCTTCCCTCTGAAACCTGAGTTAACTCCTTGAACAGATCCATCGCAGGGAAGTTTTGAACTTCATCTGTAAGTAGACCTCCAGTATTATGTGTGATTCTGTGTAATTTTTTTGAGGGACGCTGACTGCCCAAAGGTGCAACATCTTCTTGTTACAAGTGGAGCCTGTGGTTCAGGGATTTTCTCAGAACCATCACAACCAAATGTTGAACACTTCACCACTGTTGGTCAGTAGCTAATTACCAATCTGAGAAACATATGTGAGAGGCGCTTCACTACAGGTAACATATAAATTGGGTCATTGAGGTTTTTCTTTCCCCAGGAAAAGACGAAAGTATTCCCACATGTTTTTTTTTATTGTTGGGCAAGAAAACTAAGTGTGAAGGCAATGACATCACAAAAACAAAATGACATCACAAAACAATGACAAAGTGACATCACAAAATGACATCACAAAACAATGACGTCACAAAACTAAGTGTGAAGGCAATGACATCACAAAATGAAGTCTACACCTACATTTTGCAAAACATAGGGCTGAGCTTTAAGCTTGTCGGGCGGGCGCGTGCCCGATCCGGCCGAGCGCTAAGTGCCGCACGATGATGTCGGGCGAGCGTCCCGACGTCAACGCGCAGTCGTGCGACATTTCGGTCAGCGGGCGCGCGCCTGAGTTGGCAGCGCGCCCGCCGACAATTAAAAGGCCTATTAAGGCCGTTGACGAGGTAATTAAAAGAAATTTTTCACTGCCCGTCCAACCTGACAGCAGGCGAAAAGGCCAAGCGGCCTTTGCAGTTTTTTTGGAAACCTCATCCACGGGTGGGATGAGGTTTCCAACAGCAAATAAAAATAAAAATAAAAGGTTTAAAATTTAATTAATAACATGTCCCTGCTCATGTGACCGAGTTGCATGAGGGGACATGTTTTATAACATTTTTAACATCTTTATTTTTTATTTTGAAAACTGTTCATCTGCCTCAGGGAGATTTTCAAGCGCGCACCCCGCCTGCTTGCATGAAGTTTGCGTTCACCCTCCTCCCCCATCAACCCCCCCCCAACAGGCAGCGCTGCCGCTCACGTTTCTCATTGGGCCGGCCTTAATCATCGGCCCGCCAGCGTGAAGACGCGGTCTGGCTCCAATGGCGGGCAGCAGTCAGCTTCCCAACCGCCCCCCTGCCTGCCCCCCGCCGAGCCTGCCCGACAAAGGGCAAAATTCTGCCCATGAAGTTGCAACGCACTCTACAAATTTGTGCAGAAGCGTTTCCAGGATTCCATGTGCACCTGAATAATATAACTCAATGGCAAGGATGCAGTAGAGCTCCGATTATTTGTAAAGGGTCTGTCGGTATAATAAGCTGCATGTAGCAACATGCACCTTGCGGAGTTATACTCCAATCTAGACTGCTGGAGGGAAAGCCTGCCTTTCCTGCGAGCTATTGAATCACACATAAAGAAAGTTTGGACAATCTCAATCCAGTCCTGAGTGGGTTCGAGCCCATAGAATAAAATTAGTCCTGGTGAGGCAGTAATCAACTCTAAATTAGCAACCTCTCTCAGAGAGGGCCACGGGATAATTGCTGTGCAAATGAAAACAAATGATGCACTGTGTATTTTATTTATTTTACATTTTTTTTTCCTTTACAGAGCTCCTTCCGTTGTATGATTCTATAATATATGGGAGTTATGTTCCTGGGCTAGTAAGAAGTTTGGGCTAATGATCCAGAGGCCTGAGTTCAAATCCCGCCACAGGGGAATTTAAATTCAGTTAATTAAATAAACCTGGAATAAAAAGCGACAAGCAGGTAATGGTGAGCATGAAAACTGCTGGGTTGCTGCGAAAAACCCATCTGGGTCACTAATCTCTTTTCAGGAAGGAAATCTGCCGTCCTTACCCACAACAATGTAGCTAACCCTTAATGTTCAAGAAGGCGGCTCACCACCACCGTCTCAAGGGCAATTAGGGGTGAATAATAAATCTTGGCCTTGCCAGTGTTGCCCACATCCCTGAAAAAAAAGATTCACAATGATGAGCTGTCTCGGCTCAGCCTCTGCTCTGTGCAGAGTTTCTGATCTAGGATGGGGGGTGTGAGAATGCAGCTAAGCTGAGCAAATGCTGGGCTGGGAAGAGATTCTTACTGCTCCTGTGTGTATCCAGTGTTGAAACGTATTCATCTATTGATGCTGAGAGTGAGGGTGGAATCTGGAGTCCTGATGCCATATCACCATATTCAGGAGTAGAAGGAGGGTAGTACCTGCTTCTTCACTGTCATTGAAGCTGAGTGGTATTAAATTAGATGTACAGGAAGGTTAAATCTTTGTAACGTTGATACATTTTGCACTGACGCAGAACATTTTCCTCCAGGGTTTAGTCAGGACTGCAAACGTCTCCAATAATTAGCACTGGCCCTCGCTTTCTATTGGCCAACAGGAGTTATAAAATGGTCTAGACGGTATCTATTTATTGCTTCCTTTCGGTATAGAATGCTGCTTCCATGTGGAATTCTAACTAGGAACCCTGCTGAGAAATTGCTAAACCCGAAGCAGCTGAGAGAAGATTCATTTGAATGACAGGCAGCCTGCAGATCGACTCCCAGCCTAGGAATTAAGCATGTAGCTCTATTAATTACAGTAATGAGGTTAGCAATGTTGTGATCCGGATCAGGGATCAGCCATTTCATCTTCGGGCTCATTGCAGCTCCCCTGACCTGTTCTTATTAAATTGAGATCACAGGGAGAGCACAATTATCATACAAAAAAAAAGTTAAAAAGATCGAAAAGAAAATTGAAACGTAGATGATTTGCTTGAGTTGTAATCTGGATCGCATGCTGCGATACTGACCATTTTGATATGCCATGCTGTGCAAAGTTTTATCCTTTCGTTTTTCCAGGCCAGAAACATTCGGCTCAGCCTGGCATGCGTTAATGTAATGCAGGTCGACCAAGCAACTGCTCCTGCTTCTTACGCAGTGTCTTACATTTTTTAGACCATTCAGTCACAGGTGGTGGACATCAGTTCCAAGGCCAGCACTTTAATGCCATCCCTAATTGCTACTGAAATAGGTGGTGGGAGCTGAATTAGCAGCTTGCTGGACCGTGTCAGGGAGCAGTGAAGTATCCGTCACATTTCTGTGGGTCTGGAGTCACATGTTGGCCAGCTAACGATACAAGGTTTCCTTCTTTTAAGGGCATTAGTGAACCAGATGGGTTTTACAACAACCCAATAGCTTCATGGTCATCATTACTGATACTAGTTTCACATTCCAGATTCATTTAATTAACTTAATTCAATTCACAAACTACTGTGGTGGGATTGGAACTCATGTCATCGGATCATTAATATAGCTCACTGACCCAGTAACATAACCACGATGCCCATAATACCACTGTGATCACATGCCATCTTGCAGGTTTGCTGCCTCAATACATAAGCTACATGTTGTTTCAACTTGGTAACCTCAGATCTGGAGCAACATCCAATTTATGTAATACCTGATACAGAAGACTGAACCAGAAGGAGTGAAAAGGGAATAAAGAGCTACACGGATAGGGGATAGAGATGGCTGAATGGAGTAGACACAAAAACAGAAAATGCTGGAAAAGCTCAGCAGGCCCAGCAGCGTCTGTGGAGAGAGAAACAGAGTTAACCGCCGGACTCAGAGAAACAGAGTTAACCGCCGGACTCAGAGAAACAGAGTTAACCGCCGGACTCAGAGAAACAGATTTAACCGCCGGACTCAGAGAAACAGAGTTAACCGCCGGACTCAGAGAAACAGAGTTAACCGCCGGACTCAGAGAAACAGAGTTAACCGCCGGACTCAGAGAAACAGAGTTAACCGCCGGACTCAGAGAAACAGAGTTAACCGTCGGACGCAGAGAAACAGAGTTAACCGTCGGACTCAGAGAAACAGAATTAACCGTCGGACTCAGAGAAACAGAGTTAACTGTCGGACTCAGAGAAACAGAGTTAACCACCGGACTCAGAGAAACAGAGTTAACCGCCGGACTCAGAGAAACAGGGTTAACCGCCGGACTCAGAGAAACAGAGTTAACCGCCGGACTCAGAGAAACAGAGTTAACCGCCAGACTCAGAGAAACAGAGTTAACCGCCGGACTCAGAGAAACAGAGTTAACCGTCGGACGCAGAGAAACAGAGTTAACCGTCGGACTCAGAGAAACAGAATTAACCGTCGGACTCAGAGAAACAGAGTTAACTGTCGGACTCAGAGAAACAGAGTTAACCACCGGACTCAGAGAAACAGAGTTAACCGCCGGACTCAGAGAAACAGGGTTAACCGCCGGACTCAGAGAAACAGAGTTAACCACCGGACTCAGAGAAACAGAGTTAACCGCCAGACTCAGAGAAACAGAGTTAACCGCCGGACTCAGAGAAACAGAGTTAACCGTCGGACTCAGAGAAACAGAATTAACCGTCGGACTCAGGGAAACAGAGTTAACCGTCGGACTCAGAGAAACAGAGTTAACCGCCGGACTCAGAGAAACAGAGTTACCCGTCGGACTCAAAGAAACAGGGTTAACCACCGGACTCAGAGAAACAGGGTTAACCACCGGACTCAGAGAAACAGGGTTAACCACCGGACTCAGAGAAACAGAGTTAACCGTCGGACTCAGAGAAACAGAGTTAACCGCCGGACTCAGAGAAACAGAGTTACCCGTCGGACTCAGAGAAACAGGGTTAACCACCGGACTCAGAGAAACAGGGTTAACCACCGGACTCAGAGAAACAGGGTTAACCACCGGACTCAGAGAAACAGAGTTAACCGCCGGACTCAGAGAAACAGAGTTACCCGTCGGACTCAGAGAAACAGGGTTAACCACCGGACTCAGAGAAACAGGGTTAACCACCGGACTCAGAGAAACAGGGTTAACCGCCGGACTCAGAGATACAGAGTTAACCGCCGGACTCAGAGAAACAGGGTTAACCGCCGGACTCAGAGAAACAGAGTTAACCGCCAGACTCAGAGAAACAGAGTTAACCGCCGGACTCAGAGAAACAGAGTTAACCGTCGGACGCAGAGAAACAGAGTTAACCGTCGGACTCAGAGAAACAGAATTAACCGTCGGACTCAGGGAAACAGAGTTAACCGTCGGACTCAGAGAAACAGAGTTAACTGTCGGACTCAGAGAAACAGAGTTAACCGTCGGACTCAGAGAAACAGAGTTAACCGCCGGACTCAGAGAAACAGAGTTACCCGTCGGACTCAGAGAAACAGGGTTAACCACCGGACTCAGAGAAACAGGGTTAACCGCCGGACTCAGAGATACAGAGTTAACCGCCGGACTCAGAGAAACAGGGTTAACCGCCGGACTCAGAGATACAGAGTTAACCGCCGGACTCAGAGATACAGAGTTAACCGTCGGACGCAGAGAAACAGAGTTAACCGCCGGACTCAGAGAAACAGAGTTAACCGCCGGACTCCAAATGTGAACTCCGTTTCTCTCTCCACAGATGTCGCTGGACCTGCTGAGCTTTTCCAGCATTTCCTGTTTTTGTTTCAGATTTCCAGCATCCGCAGTATTTTCCTTTTACCTGAATGGAAAAGACAATTAGGAAGTAAAATATCCAAATGTTTCTGACCATTAAAGCGCATATGATAAATCATTCAGTAACAACAGGCTACATGATCTGCGATGTAGAACACGCCATCATTTTTTTTCAAGCCTTCACAATTAAACCTTGGCACAATTCTGGTAACCACCCTGTACCACATTATAAGAAGAAATTCAGCAGTGCACAAGGCAGCAACTCCTACAACAGGTTGTATTGCAGTCCAGAAATATGAATGCATCAGGACGGACCGTAAAAAATTAGAAATGAGAACAGGGCATTCGGTTTAACCTGCTTGTCCCATCATTCATATACAGGCTCTGGACCCCAACAAAGCATTTAATTTCCTTCTTGCTTCACTTGCCAAACCCATATCCATTTGTTCCCTGGTGCATTAGGAAACAGCCCCAATGTCTTTCTGAATGCTTTGACTGAGTCAGCACTCGCTGCACTGGATGACAGTTTGTCCCATTAGGTCATCTCTCTGAAAGAGCGATCAAAAGCAGGAAATTGTGAGCTAAGAATCAATCTAACCCTGTGTAGGAGGCGCCTGTGTTTATTTTGAAAATTTAGGAAGAGCGCGAGAGTAATTGTTCAGGCCCGCAAAATGCGTGATTTCTTTTACATTTCATGTTGTTGAGATTTTATATGCAGGCATATTTTACATCTTCCATCCCTAATGGATATTCTGTACTGCTGTAATCAGTATTTGTCACATTTCCCGCAGCTACTGACAGTTATAAATGATTGCCGGGGACACCAGAGTGCAAATGCTACACTTGCCACTTGTGGATGTCACACAACAAAAGCCTTGCTGCTCAATGCATGCAACGTTCTGTTGCATTAGGACTTAATTTGTCTATGGTTTTTAGTGTGACATCAATATCAACCATATCAGTTTGAATTGTAGAATGGATTTGTCAAGAGCCATTATAGATAGCTTGATGCCTGGGCCCAGTATGAGCATGTCAAGTTTTAAAATGATTTATCGCTGCACTAGTAATAGGGTGTTTAAAACAGGAAACTAACACAAGGAGTTTGTTAGCAACAGTCACTGGAGGAAGAAAATGAAACATTTTGCAGTTAGATTATTTTAGATTTGCTAACAATGTTTCCTGCTGAGTGGAACACCCCAGGAATGTGAATGGGGCTTTTATAAAACCGCACGGCTCTATTTCTGATCGATTTCAATGGGACGCAGACCCTTGGTTGTAACAATATACATTATTTTTCAACACGGGCGTTTCCACCCATACAGAAGTCTGGTCTTATGGGATCATAGTGAATGTCATAATTACAACTAAGCTTGCACTACTGATTATAACCTCACTATAACATCGCTAATGATAATAGGCAAAAATTAGGAGGGCTTCATTAAACGATCGCAGGCACAAGGTACTTGCAGATGTCAATGCAGACCCCATAGAGCTGAACACTTGATCAGCAGTAGCAGAAGTAGTGCCAACTCAATTATCTGAAGCAAAAGGAAACTATGGAGAAGTAATTATTTCCTGATGGCTTCCTAGCCAGCAGCTCAGCATGGTGTGGTACTCAGCCATATAGACCAGGAAGCTTCCAAGTTCTATCTTGGAGTCAGCTGATCTCCACTGGGCTAGTCATGGATTGCCATACTCCACCTTATGTTCGCCTGCATAATAGTCACTGCTCTCCAAAATGTACTTCATGGTGTGAATTGCATCCCTTTGAGAACGCTCTTTATAAATAAATTCTTTCATTTTTGAGCCTCCATTGGTTCCCATCCCCACTCTATTAACCAGTCAGCACAAATCCTAAGGCACACATGACCAGTCAACAAGGACCTCCCTCCTCTCAGCCTTGAACAGCCTGTCCACGTTTGAGTGTCTGGTTTCACACTTGGATGAGGTGCCAATGGGTAAGTAATCCAGCACAATTTGCCACCTTCAGGGAAGGAAGGACTTTAAATAAAATTGATGGCTGCGGATCAAGTCGAGCAGATTTAATTTTTATTGTGTAGCAGGGAACATACTAGCAATCACCATTGCAATAATGGTCTCGTACTATGTTGGCAACAGCAGAATCAGCTTTCAGTGCTGTTCTGCTATCCTTTAGTTCTTTTATATTGCTTTTAAAACTCCATTTCCAAACATTTTTTGACCTATGATCATAATATTAAAATTACATCACCTGTTCAGAAATAGAGGAGCATTCATCCACAACTCCATTAATATCTAATTGATATTTATCAGGGAAATATCTTCCTAGAAATGTCTTTGGTAAGTATGGCTGGCAGCATGGAACTAAAGCCAACTGCCACAAAGATCTGAAATTAAGATTCACTGCCAATTTTAATGGAGTTTCAGTCTCTCCTACTTTTTTTCTCTCTCCCTTATCCCCAGAGCATCTTTCCAATGATTTATAGCTATTCCCTTCCTGAGATCAATGCTTCTTTTGGCAAAGCGGAAAATAAAAATCTCCCATTGAGTTATTTACAAACAAGTCAGCATTGAAAGAGAAAGATAGGTTAACGCTGCGATTGGGTCCCCTTCACCAGACCTGAAGCAGCTTTGATGAAGATCCCAAAAGAAACATAAACCAGTCTTCCCCTTTAAGGTACGCTGCTGACCTGCTGTTTATTTATTTTCATCCCGTCTACTGGTCTTCCAACCAAATCTGCATGAAAGGGGATGGGGATTCCTCACCTTACGGCTGCTTTCCCTGCAACGGCAGTTTAACCCTTTCCTCACAGCTTGCGTTACCTGTGTTATCTTTCTAGCTGATGAGCCCTTCCCTGCCTTCCTCTTAAACCTCACGGTGGGCCGTTCAGGGATGAAAGCAGGGAGCGTTTGTTCACACTAAGGGTAGCGAAAATCTGGAACTCTCTCCTCAAGAAAAGGTATTGGATGCTGCTTCAACTGAAATTTCGGCACTGAACTTGATAGAGTTTGGCTAGATGAGGGCACCCAAGCATATGGACCAAAGACAGACAAACGGAGTTGGGGTATAAATCAACCACGATCTGAATGAAAGACAGAACAGGCTCGAGAGGCTGAATGGCCTTCCCTGCCCGCCTCCACCCCATTCCTATGTTTCTCCCTCTTTTGTCTTTTTTTCTGCCTGGCTATCAACACAAATAAAAGAGGCCCTGAATCTAAAAAGAACGGAGGGAAAGAAACAAAGATAGAATAAAGAAAAGAGAACTGAAGAAGAGTAAATGAAAACAAATGTTGCTTTTATGAAGGAAAAATACTCTAAAAATTGTATTCAGGAAGGTCAATGTGCACAAGCAAGTCTTCCCCAAAGATTGTAATGTCCCAAAATGTGTGTGTGTGCACGTGTAACTTGGATTGTTAAGCTTTGAAAGGAGATGACTAAGAGATAACCTTATAGATGTAAATAAGTCATTAAAAACGTGGAGAAAGTAAATCCAGAAAATTACTTCTAAGTAAATTGCATTAGTAGGATATAGTTCAAACTAATAAAAGGTAAATTCAGGTCTGATGTAAGGAAGCTGGTCTCTCTGCAACAACTGAAAGCCATGATTCAATCTGCCTCTTTCACCAGTGCATTCCAGATCCTAATTACTTGCAGTGTAAAAGTTTTTTTTTTCCTCCCGTTGCCTCTGGCTGTTCTTCGAATCACCTTAAATCGGAGTCCTCTAGTTCTCAATCCTTCCACCCACAGGAATAGTTTCTGCCTTTCTACCCTGTCCAGGCTCCTCGTGATTTTGAACACTTCTATGAAATCTCCTCTCAACCCTAGCATCTCCAATCCATCCTCATAATTGAAGTCCCTCACACACAGAAGCACTCCCATGAATCTTTCCTGCACCCTCTCTAATGCCTTCACATCCTCCCTAAAGTTTGATATTCAGAACTGGACATAAACTCCAGTTGAGGCCAAACCAGTCCTTTGAAAAGGTTCACTTCCTTGCTTTTGTACTCTAGGCCTCTATGTATGAAGCCTAGGATGCTGTATTAACCGGTCCTGCCACCTTCAGTGATTTGTACATATATACCCCAGGTCCTTCTGCTCCTCTTTATTTTTTATTATTAAATTCCAAAGCACAAAGAAAGATGGTAGAGATATAGGAAGCAAGAGGTTGTGAGAACTGTTACAGCAGCACTGGAGAATGGGGAGCGAGAACACTGGGTTGTGTGAGATGTGAGAGTGTTGGATAGGACGGGTTGCTGAATGTCGGGACACTGGAAACTGAAAGGCAATGCGGGCTGCTTCTGAAAAAAAAACAGCGTGTTGGGGTTTTGTTGGAGCCAGGTTTACAGGGGCGAATGTGGGGAAATTCAGGGGTACATGGAGGCTGGAGAAACGGTGGAAGTGCGGGAGAAGGCATGAGTGTTGGGGTGGAGGTTGAGCATAATGAGCAGAGTGGGGAAAAGGGGGAGGAAGGTGAGAAGAGTAGGAGTTGGCTGCAAGGAGGGGGAATAGGGAGAGATGCTGGGCAAGGGGAGGGGCAACAGTGAGAGGCAGTGGAACAATATGGGGAAATATTCAAAAACATATGAGGAGAAAAGTGGCAAGAGATGATAGGAGGAAGTGGGGATGGAAAGGAAGGCATTGGTGCTTAGATTGATGTGGTAAGGTGAGGTACCCTGTCCCTTTAGGAGAATGCAAGGGTACTGATCATGTGACAGCACTGACAAATCAATGTACAGCCTGGGAAACTGGGAACTGTAAGTCTAGTTCTGGAGGTTCCTGAGTGAGCACGTATGATCTGTTGCTCTAGCCTATGTCTCAATGAACCATCACTGTTTATTCTCAGCAAAAACAGAATTACCTGGAAAAACTCAGCAGGTCTGGCAGCATTGGTGGAGAAGAAAAGAGTCGACGTTTCGAGTCCACATGACCCTTCAACAGAACTGAGTATAACCTGGAAAAACTCAGCAGATCTGGCAGTACTGTTTATTCTCACATCAGTCTCTCCCTGTTATTGATTGCAAGAAGCAATTGGTGAGGACATAGGAAGGCGTGCAGTTAGAGTTTGGTTAGCCAACGAACTCATTTACCCAAGACATAAAAGTTGGGTTTGAGCAAAGAAAGGCATGAAGCGGTAAACTGTATTACGGTATTTAAAAGAAATAGGGTATTGTTTAAGCACCGCCTGCTATTGAGATAATAAAGGATTCTCAGCCAGAATGGAAAAACTTAGGAAATCATGCGTGCAGAACAAACTGTATCCCTGGCAATTACTTGGAGCTGGCTTTAAATGGGTTAAGAACTTTTATGTGCTTTTTAAAAGCCCTAATGGCTCTTAACTAATTTAAAACAGTTTTGTTGTCACTATTGGGATGCAACTTCTTTTGATGCGGAGATGCTATGTTCCAAAAAGGTTCCTCACACCTCAGAAGGGATTCCTTCGTGGTTCTAGGGAGCAGGGCTGCAGATCAGAGTCCAGGACAAGATGCAGGCTGCAGAAATTGTCTGGTGGGCACTTAGGGTGGCAGGAGGAGGTGCAAGTGAAGGATCTGGAAACAAGAGATTGAGTGGGCTGCAGGTAGAGACCAATTCCTTGGAGTTGGGAGGGCTGAATCAAAAGACAATGATATCAGATGCTGGGGTATATTTTGGGCATAACATGGAGGTTCTGATGGAAATAGGCTTGACAGCAAAGTGGTAAAAGGAGTGTGACGGTTGCAGGAACTGTGTGCATATACAAAAAAAATGTACATATATCAGTAAATGTCCCATTGCTTATGGTATTCAGCTTTGAACTGGTCTGGAAGGTATGAGCTGCTGATGTGGCTTTCTGTATTGATGTGTGTGTATGATGTGTTGCCATTTTGTCTATCTGATACAGGCCTGCGTCTGTGATTGAAGTCTTTTTTTGAATTGATCTGTCTCTTTCAATTATATCTCTCTTTCTCTTATCTATCCGTCCTCTATTTTGTAGTGATCTGTTTTTGACCTGATGTTTAGATGAATGTATGCCCTTGTCTTTCTGAGCAATCTGTCTCTATGCTCTACCAGTCTATCCGTACATTTATTTGTGCCTTGGCTTTTCTTTAATGGGGATGTATGCTTTTAGAAGGAATGTAAATGTGTTAACAATTTTCAAATTTTATGTTTGACAAAGGAAATGGAAGGGACTGGGAAGCTGGGCAAGAGGAGATGGAAGAGATTTCACCACCTGGACAATGTACGTGGTTGGAGGGGTGATCTAATTTTATAGGGCAGAATTTTCTACCTGCCGGGCGGGCCGGTCAGGAGCGGGCGTGGGCAGGCACGGAGCAGACCGCCGTCCACGATCGGCTCCACGCCAACATTTTACAATTAAGGTCCCACCCAGCGTGACACACGGCCAGTAGCGCTCAGCGCTACCTGTGCGGGCGGGGGGAGGAGGGAGAGTCGGGGCCAGTGCTCTTTCGCGCATGCGTGCAAACGAGCACAAAAATCTCCCTGAGGCACGGAGCAGCCTCAGGGAGATTAAGTACATATTGAGATTTTTTTAATAAAGAAACATAAAAATGAATTACACATGTCCCCTCATGTGACTGTGTCACATGAGCTGGGGCATGTTTATGAATTGCGCAAAAATTATTTATTTATTTAACAAAACTTTCAGGAAACCTCATCCCGCCCTTAAGGTTGGACGGGCAGCATTAATAAGTGCTTTAATTGGTTTTTTAATGGCCTTAATAGGCCTTTGGCGGTTTGGTGGGCGTGCAGCTGCCTCTGGCGCCCGCCCGCTGAACAAAAGATCTAAATGACGCGCGGTGATGCCGGGACACACGCCTGACATCACCGTGCGTCATCTTATGCATTGGCATGTCAGGCCCGCCCCCACACGCCAACGTCAAAATGCTGGCCACAGGGACGAGGGAAGATAATGGTGTCAGAGGTGCTGTAGCCTATGTGGTGTGTGGAGGTAAATAAAGAATTTATAGAGTGTGTCTCTATTCAGGATGTCCCAAAGCATTACACAAGCAATGAAGTACTTTTATGGTGTAGTCACTGTGGTAATGTAGGAAGCTCACCAGTCAATTTGCACACAGCAAGCTCCCACAATGTGTAATGGGATAAATGACGAAGTCATCTTTCGGTTGAGGGATCAATATTGGCCAGGGCACTAGGGAGAACTGTCCTGTCACAGAATGTTTTATGTTCCCCTGAAAGGGAAGATGGGTTCTCAGTTTGGCCTCTCATCTGAAAGCCGGCATTTTCAAACATGCAGCTCTCCCTCAGTACTGCACTGAAACGTCAGCCTAGATTATGGAGTGGGACTTGAACCCTTGACCTTCTAATTCAGAGGGAAGACTGCTAGTCCAAGGCTAATAAGTTGGAAGGTAATAATAGCAGGACAGGATAGCAGCTATATTTATTAACATATGGGGTAATCATTATTAGTTTATATGGACCAAGAAGTAGCATTAAATTGTAATTATTTTGCTGCATTCGTTCACAGATATGTAAAACATACTTTATTTAAAAAGAGCAAAATAATTATGAAATTGAGGTGTCATCAGATGAATTGCCTGTTGATTACTCATCTAATGATAAGTTACAAGTCAAAACTCACGTGCTCGATGAAATTGCATTTGTTGATCTCGATGATAAGTGATGAATAGCAACCTCTGAGGACCGATGCCAATGATGACGTAAATATTGAACTCTTATCTATGAAGAGGCTCTTCCAGTGGCTCACAGTTTTCCGTTCTTTTTAATTACATCGGAAGAATCAGAAGTGAGATGAGGAGACTTTAATTTTACACAGCGAAATGGTGGTGAAGGCAGATTCAATGGCGACTTTCAAAAAAGAATTGGATAAATAGCTGAAGGAAAGAAAACTTGCAGGGCTGTTGGTTGGGCACAAGCTGGGGAGTGGATAGCTTTTTCAAAGAGCCAGAACAAGCAAAGTGGGCTGAATGGCTCTTTCTTGGGCATTGAATTCTATACCTGAAAACAAAAAGTCCGTTTTTAAATGTCCTCATACGTACATCTTGTTGGTGTAGCAACTCGATGATGACACAAAATGTATGAGCAATATCAGCATCAATTTAGCGTTCACCTAAATCAGACAATTCAACTCCAGCTAACGTGTTTTGATATGCATGTGCATCCCATCATTAGACACATAATCAGCAGCCATCCATCCATTTCATTGTGAAAGAGAGCTCCATTTAATAATTATTCTTGTGCTTTGAAAAATATGCAATGTGCCACATGAAAGGTTACAGCAAAATCATTAGCGGCATTTAAAATTTAACTGCAAGATCAATCAACCCCTGTAAAATGCCTCGCGATAGGTGTAAAGTATGTGTAGGTTATTTGTCACTGTTAAATAGTGAACAATCTACGGTTGTTTTATTAAAAAGTTTGTTGCATTGCCAGCTGCCTCACACACACTTCACCCACCAAACACTGGCCCAATGCACAGTTTCATCTTTGTCACCGGTTTTCAAAGCCATCAGCAAAAAAAAAGTACATCTATTTTATCCAGAAGTCATCGTTCTCATGTTGAAGCATTATTTTCGTTTTGTACCTGAAGGTCTCGAAAATGGATTCGCACTGTCTGAAAATTGCTTCTCCAAAGAACACAAGAAATGGTGAAATAATGACTTGTTATTAAAGCAGGCAGTCCAATAAAATATAACAATGTGGAAATTGAATACCATTATAAAATGTGTACCTGGTGGGATCTTTAATTTTAGATTTAAGTCAAATTCCTCATTAAGTTATATTCTTGCTAAGTGGAGTACTCTTTTGAGCATGCTGGATGCATTTTAAAGGGATTGGCTGTACAATTAGTTTTTAAATGCTCAGGAAAAACTATGCAGTATGTTGTCTTTTCAATCCTAATTACCTCTGGAGTGTGAAACTCTCCAGAGAGTCACACATTATATCTAGTCCTTAAGTACTGTGTGTGTTAATGAAATAACATAAGGGATCCTTAGCCTTTGGGTATGAGAGCTTCTTGAAAAGATAATTAGGAGAGGGACCGAGCACAGCTCCTTGTCTGGTATTTGTGTATGACCTGAGGAATCTCCTATCGTAAAATTTTTTTGTTTGTTATCAAAATGTTAATTTAGGTTTAGACCTCATTTGCATGTACAGCAGGCAAAACGCTTTTATTCACCTGCACTTTTGGAGACACCTCATTATGACCTGTGCGCTGAAGTGTATTTTAATTTTTAAAGCAGGCATGTATTTTGAAATTGCCACTGATGTTATTTCCTGAAATCTTCTTCTGATCTGTAAACAAGCAATCCTTGCATCGTTCTTTAGCCAATTAGATGATATCATCTCCATTGTTGCCACGAATATCAGACTGTACTAGTTCTGGTTTCCATAACTAAGAAGGGAGGGGATGCCACATGAAAGGCTACAGCAAAATCATTAGTGGCATTTAAAATTTAACTACAAGATTAATCAATCTATGTAAAATGCCTCATGATAGATGTAAAGATAGGTGTAAAGAGGTGCCTTGGAGGGGGTGCAGAGAAGGTTCATTAGATTGGCTGCTGGGATGAGAGGATTGTCCAATGATGAGAGGCTGAGTAAATTGGGCCAATACTCTCTGGAGATTAGAAGAAAGAGAAGTGATCTCATTGAAACACACAAGATTCTGAAGGGGCTTGACAGGGTAGACACTGAGAGGTTGCTTCTCTTGGGTGGGGATCAAAAACATGGAGGCACAGCCTCAAGATAAGGGATTGATCAATTAGGATTACAATGAGGAGAAATTTCTTCACTCAGATGTTTGTGAATCTTTGGAATGTGGACATTCCATTGTTGAGTATATTCTAGGCTGGGATGGATAGATTTTTTTGATCTCCAAAGGAATCAAGGAGATGGGGTTGGGCAGGAAAATGGAGTTGAGGCAGAAAATTGCCATGGTCTTATGATGGGCATTGTGATTTTTAGGAGTGGGGAGGCCTTTTGGCAAATTTTTAATAATTATTCTTTAAATTTGCAGGGTATTTAGGCTCATGTCATGATGCTGAACACTTACTACCTTGGAGGTTGTACAGTACTTTTGTATACTCACATTGGGGAGAATTTTTCCAATGGAGGGTGGGCTGGGCGGGAGCGGGTGCAGGCGCAGAGCCAATCGCCACCCGCAATCGGCTGCGCACCGCCATTTTATACCTGTGCCGGCTCGGGGAGGAGGGAGAGTTGGGGCCTGCACTCTTTCGTGCATGCGCGTGAAAGAGCGCAGCAATCTCCCTGAGGCACAGAGCTGCCTCGAGGAGTTTGAATGGATTAGAAAACTTTTTAATAAATAAAGTACAAATTTATTTAAACATGTCCCCTCATGTGAGTGTCACATGAGCTGGGACATGTTTGTAAAGTTAGGAAAATTTATTTATTTATTTTGTAAAAGCTTCAGGAAACCTCATCCCGCCCGTGGATGAGGTTTCCTGAAAAACGCGAAGGCCGCTTGGGCTCCTCGCCTGCCCGACAACCTTAAGGCTGGACGGACAGCGTTCTAAACAAGTTCGATTACTTTTTAAATGGCCTTAATAGGCTGTTGGCAGTTCCGCGGGCGTGCAGATGCCTCCAGCGCACGCCCTACAAACGAAATATTGAAATGACGCGGGATGACGTCGGGACACACACCAACAGCAAAATTCAGCCCATTAAGTTCTTATACTGTGCAGTGGACGCTGTTACTCTGACAAGACTGAAGCAATTTCTTGGCAAGGGTCTTAAGTTGAGTGGCATTTGGCACTGCGTGCTACCTGATTTTCATAGACACTTGCAGGGAGTTTAGGGGGAAGCAGGATGGTGGGAGTTGCCCTTCTGTCAAATGGTTTGGGGAGGTGATGGGTGTTGTCGTATTGTTGCTGGACTTGTAATCCAGACACCTAGGGTAATGCTCTGGGGACCTGGGTTCAAATCCTGCCGTGGCAGATGGTGGAATTTGAATTCAATAAAAATCTGGAATTAAAAGCCTCATGGTGACCATAAAACCATTGTTCATTTTTGTAAAAACCCATCTGGTTCACTAATGTCCTTTAGGGAAGGAAATCTGCTGTCCTTACCTGGTCTGGCCTGCATGTGACTCCAGACCCACAGCAATGTGGTTGATTCTTAAATGCCCTCTGACCAAGGGCAATTAGGGATGGACAATAAATGCTGGCCTAGCCAGTGACGCCCACATCCCATAAGTGAATTTATAAAAAAATATCCTTTTTGGGAGGGTGGAGAGGGTTCCTGCTATTTTTTTCATTGACTGTATCGCAGGGTCGGATGTAAATGTCCAACCATTTAGTCTCGTCTTTCCAGAATGCCAAACATCCCACTTTTCCATTACAACGTTCCTTAAGTGAGTTCCATGCTCTGGTCTCAATTGTCCTTCCAAGTCACCTGCTCCAGGTATTGATCCTAAACATTCTCTTCACAACCCTCACCCTGTTCTCTTTGTCCTGCTGTCTTGGTTTATCTGAAAGAATTGCTCCAACTGTACTTCATTGCATTAAATATCTGATTTACCTCTAAAAGGTTCCATCTGAAGGATCTTTTTTTGAGGCTTAAGAACCTTAGCTTGCTTAGTTATTCATTGTGATATCTCATCATTATTGACGTTACTAACCAATGTAAAGGTCTAGATTAATGGTATTCTCTGAGTGAATGTAGGGAGGAAGTTCACAGGCAGCTAAAATATGAACATTGCTAAACATTATTGAGCTTTTGAGAACTGCTGTACCCCTTTTATACCAAAACACAAAAAATGGGAATGTTCTAACACAACTGAGAGATTCTCCATAAACCATCGTCTCTCTCTCTCTCTCTCAGTCTTCTTTGTTTTCATTAAATCAACTTTATGACATTCTTTAATGATACACAGTGCTCCAATTCAAGCATTAGAAATGGATAAACAAACACTGTAGCATTTTGCTTGTGCTTAATACATACTCAGCAATTTAACTGCCATTATAATCAACATAGTAACCAGCCCAGCTCCCGAGGGGAAAGAAACAATCCTACAAACTATACAAACTCCCACATTGTCTTTACAAGATAACCCAACTGAGTTGCAGATCCAAGCTATACTATATAGGTAAGACTTTTGCTTCCATCTCCAGTATGTTCTACTCTGGTGTGTTCTTATCTGGGTGCTAGTGGAGCGCTACAACCAATTTCAGTGTCCCTGCTCCAGTCAGAAGACGTGAGGGGTTGTTGATTATCAACCATGCTTGCAGCAGATGTGTCTCAGACAGGCACTAGACCCTTTCTTTGCACACTCACTAGGCCTAAGGCCTATATTTCAGGTGTGGGCATTGCACGCCGATCTTTTTTGCTCTTAGCAATATGGCGGGTTGTGCACTTTCACCTGATAATGAGACTGCATTTCCTGTCTACCATATTGGGGGAATAAGAGGCCATTTGGTGCCTGAAAAACATGTGTTATATGATCTAATTTCTAGGCCAGCATCTATTAGAAAAATAAAAGCTGAATATTTGGAAAACATTTTGTGAATTTTAATGTGAAGGAGGGAGTCTTAAGGCCATTAATTTTAATCCTCAAATGATCTCGATATCCTGTCTTCATTTGGGCCTAGAGCAATATTTATTTTCTTTCTGTTACCTGAATAATTGTTACACAGCTTCTGGCCTAATAAAACTGCCTCTAAGATGAACAGGTCCAATTAATTTTTTTCACAATTCTCAAGAGATTTGAATCATTGTCCAACTCAATCCCAGCTCTAGATCCTAAATCAGAGACCCTAAAGTTATGTTTACTGGCAACCAACCCCTTTCCAGTAGGAGACAATGGGCAGGATTTTCCAGCCATTGGGAATGTCCAGTCTCCCCGAAAGTTAATAGGCTTTTGGCTCGGCTGCCACATCCCCAACGGCGGGTCCCGTCACAGTGGGGCCGGAAAACCCCGGCTAACATTTATTTGTATTTAAGGGGCACAATCACTGGGCAATCTACTTCCATTTCGATGTCACATCATACGATATGGAGTTTGATAGGCACTCTACTCATATTTTTTGCCTTTCTGCAGCGTTGACATACTCCGGGGCCCTTTTTCTTACTTGTGCATGGAATACGAGCATCGCTAACTAGCCCAACAATTATGGATCTTCCCTAGTTGCCCTGGATAAGGTGGTGGCGGGCTGCCCCTTCTTGAACAGCTGCAGTCCATGTGGTGTAGAGACGGAGTTCCAGGAAGGACGTAATAGCTCTGGAGAGAGTGCAGAGGAGGTTTACAAGAAGGTTGCCAGGGTTAGAAAAGTGTAGCTATGAGGAGAGATTGGATAGGTTGGGGTTATTTTCCTTAGAACAAAGAAGGCTGAGAGGTGACTTGATTGAGGTGCACAAAATTATGAGGGAAATAGATAGAGTGGACAGGATAAAATTGTTTCCCCTGATGGAGAATTCTAGAACCAGGGGACATAGATTCAAGATAAGTGGCAGAAGATGTAGGGGGGCATGAGGAAGAACTTTTTTACGCAGAGGGTAGTGGGTGTCTGGAATTCGCTGCCCAAGTTGGTGGTAGAGGCAGAAACTCTAAACTCTTTTAAAAAGTACCTGGATCTGCACCTTAAGTGCTGTAAGCTGCAGGGCTATGGGCCAGGTGCAGGAAGGTGGGATTAGAAAGGGCACCTGGGTGTCCTTGGGCTGGCATAGACAAGATGGGCCGAGTGGCCTCCTTCTGTGCTGTAACTTTTCAATGGTTCTATGGTTTTCCAGGAGTAAAGGGGAGGTGATGGCAGAGTGGTATTGTCACTGGACTGGTATTCCAGACACCCAGGGTAAAGTTCTGGGTTCCGGGTTTGAATCCCCCCCCACAGCAAATGGTGAAATTTAAACTTATTAAAAGTCCACAAAACCATTGCCGATTGTTGTTAAAACCCATCTGGTTCACTAACGTCCTTTCGGGAAGGAAATCTGCTGTCCTCACCTGGTCTGGCCTACATGTGACTCCAGACTCACAGCAATGTGATTGACTCTTAAATGCCCTCTTAATGAGGGCAATTAGGGATGGGCAATAAATGCTGGCCTAGCCACATCCCATGAATTAATTAAGAAGTCAGAATGGTCTGTAGCTTGGGGGGAGAAGATGGAGGTGTTCCCATGCATCTGCTGTCCTAGTCCTTCGAGATGGTAGGTGCAACTGAAGGAGCCTTGGTGAGTTGCTGCAGTGCATCTTGTAGATGGTACACACTGCTGCTACTGTGTGCTGGTGCTGGAGGGAGTGAATGTTTAAGGTGGTGGCCAAACAAGCTGTGCCTGGGTGATGTCAAGCTGTGTTGTGGGAGGTGTACTCATCCAGGAAAGTGGAGAGTATTCTATCACACTCCTGACTTACGCCTTGTAGATGGTGGACAGGCTTTGGGGAGTCAGGAGGTGAGCTACTCGTCGCAGGATTCCCAGCCTCTGACCTGCTCTTGTAGCCACAGAATTTTTTAGCTGGCCCAGTTCAGTTTCTGATCAATGGAGGAGCTGCTTGTGGTTTGCTTGAATACAGCGTCATAATTTACACATCACTTTGCCGGATTTTCAAAGCGGGGTCAGGACTCCGACACTCAGGAATTATGGGTCTCAACGGCGTCGCTAACGTGACGCTATTTTTGAATCTAAATGCCCTAATTGGGCAAGAGGGGAGCTCAAGCGACAAATCAGTGACACCGTACATCTCCAGATGGCAGGGAACTGGCGGCCGCTACGTTGGAGCCTGTTACTGCCTTGCCCAAGAGAGCAAATAGTTGGCCTGAGCGCAACCAGGCCTAGCAGAGGTAATGCACATGTTCTGGCAGAGGTTACCTGCGGGGCTGATAACTTTCACCGTCCAATGAAAAACCTTCCCTGCGTCCCGCAGTGAACACAGCAGCTGTGCACTCGCCTGCACCAGACGGTTCAGGTAAGCCAAAAGCAGCTTTTAAAATTATGGGCAGGCCCGGGAACGGCCGCAAAACAGGCCGAGACCACGATCGGGGCCCCCACTGCAATTTCACACCGGCTGGCCAATTAACGGGCAGCCAGCGTGAAAGGCTCAGCACTGCCGGGGTAGGGGGGGGTTGCGGGAGGAGGGCGGGCGCGGAAGTCTGCGCAGGCGCTGGGGAGTGTGCGCCGAAAACTCCCTGAGGGCACAACAGGGCTGCCTCAGGGAACTGAAGAATTGGACAAAGGAAAATGAGGATTTAATAAATGATGTAAACATGTTCCCACATGTGATCCTGTCCCCTGAAGAGGGACATCTTTAAAATGAAGCGTAAAATGCTTTTTGAGTTTTTTAACTTACCGTTGGAAATCTCATCCCACCCGTGGATGAGGTTTCGTAAAAAAGTGCAAAGGCCGCCTGGTCTATTCGCCCGCCCGCCAACCAAACGGTTGAGCGGGCAACGAGAAATACAACTTAATTAACACTTTAAGGACCTTAATAGGCCTCCTAATTGTCGGCGGGCACGTTGCTGACTCTAGCACACGCCTACAGCCCGAAAGATCGCAAGAGTGCGGGCAAGCGTCCCAACGTCATCACACAACATGTGACGCCCGATCAGGCCGGGCACATGCCCGCCAGGTGGACATAAAATCCTGCCCCTTATTCCCAAATGTCCCAGCCCCTTGATAAGCTTCTAAAGGAATTTAAGCAGAACTGTTAGTTGGTGACGAAAGGGGTCCCTTTTTTATCTCGACCCTCCCACCCACCCCTCCCCACTAACCGCCAGCTCGTTGAAAATTTCAAAATGTTCTGGAGGAATGGGAATCCTGAAACAACCTTTGGGACGGCGATTTTGAAATCACACCCATGCCAAGTCTTGACCCTTCCAGTATTTGAAAATCCTGCTCTAGATTTATTGTGGCAAAACAGAGTTTGGAGGGAGGTTAGTCTGCCTTGATGACCATCTTCAGACCTCCTATTTACTAAATAGTAAATTTAGCTTTAATGCTATTGTTAAAATTGGGCTTTGTCTCAGCATCTTGACATGTACACAGCCAGACAAGTTTCCTATGAACCAAAACTTGCATCCTTATTTGTGACACTTATCACTCAATTAGCCCAAGTTTAACAACCAACCTCCAATGTGGATATATTTGTTCAGTATGTGGATTCTCATCACATCCTCCTGCCCCGTCCAAATGGAAGAAGACAATATGCCTTGAGACCAATTTGTACGCGCTAAAGCTACATGGTAGGATTTATTTACACGTTAATTTATACACGGAAGAAAGTCACAGCAAGATCTAAAACTGTTAAACTGTACAAAACAAATACATTTAGAATTAGTATGTAACGGTTTTATATAGCCTCTTTTAGAGCATGATTCTGATGAGCAACATTACTTCTGGTTGAGAAGTCAGAGCTGTCTCTTTAATAGATTTTCAAGATGCAATGATGTACATCATTGGTGTTAAGCTTAACCACATGAGCAGTGATTTATTTCACATTACAGCCATTTATTCAAGCAAACAAGAACAACTTTAACACATCTTCAACCTTTTGAATAAGGTGCTACTATACAAACATGTGAATATACAAAATAGGAGCAGGAGTAGGCCATTCCACCCCTTGTGCCTGCTCTGCCATTCAATAAGATCATGGCTGATCAGTTTGTGTTTTGAATTCCACATTCCCATCTATCCCTGATAACCTGCAACATCTGAATATTGCAATTTTTGCATACATTTCCCATGAATAAAATTGCTCCTTTGTAACAGATTCTCTTAATGGTTCAGTTCTTCGGATCATGTGATACGCATTGAAACCACAAAGAAAACTCCTTTATGGTGGATATTTCATTCAAATACAGTGACTGGCTCCAACTGTACCCCGCAAGTCAGGCACACCAACTTTTCCAAAATGATCCTCACTCAGACCCCGCATTGACGCAGTTGGCTGAAACAATTGCAGGAAAAATTCATGGCCCTGACATCCCTGCTTAAATGCCAGAGAGAGCCTGTCTGTGATCCTGAGGTTCAGGGAGGTCACTCAATTTAAAGAACCTCTGTAGGCACCTGTTGGAGTGCCAGTTAGGCTGAAGAACCTAGGGATCCCAGCAATGCGTGCCAAGTAAGTGTTGAGTGCCCCGCCCCTCACAACCCACTGATAGGTTAGAAGTGTCCTCTCAGGCCACCTTAGACGAGGGCCAAAATGTTGCTGGAAGTTATGCATTTTCTTTGGGGGGAGCTAGGCCACAGTCAAGGCCTGGACCCCAAGGAGAGCCCAAATATGAATCATTTCGCAGGCCCAAGAAGGGCTCGCTCAGCATATCAGCCCACCAACGTCCCACAAAAAGGCAAGGGAAGTCTTGGCTTGTGAATATCCCCACCCCTCAGCCAAAAATGCTCTCCTTTGTTTCGGTTGACCAAGGGCCCTGTTCCTCACAGGGCCCTGGGGAAGGCTGGGAGCTGGTGTGTCCGGAGTGCGGCCTGACTTGTGGCTCCTCTGCTGCACATCTGCCCAGAGTTACTGCAGGAGAAGACCAGAGGACCTGCGCTGTTTTTGCCTCCTTTTTTTTTTAAATAAATGTTTGATTTACACCTGCTATCTGAAATATCAGATAAAATAAAGGCAGATATCGATTCTTGCATACAATGGCCAAGATTATCTTGTCAGATCCGTAAGTAATACTTCGGAAACTGCAAATATGCAGAATGAAGAGGCAGTTATTACTGCCTCAGGGATTTCTTTCTCAAGGTAATGTTCAGGTTTCCAATTTTGAACAGACTGATGGATTTTCTCTATAAGGTACCGTTAGATAAATGGAATTATTTTATTTCCACTGGGTGTCACAATTAGTAGACTTAATCCATGGAGATTTACAATCGCACAAGAATATGTCTGCTTGATTTTGAGTGTTGATTTATGCTTTGCCATCATTTTTCCCCTCGGCATGTCAAACACATTCTCTCCGATGATCCAGGTGCTGGGTGCAAGACACTGCTTCTCTTCAAAATTTCGAACAACAGCTGTTAACAATCCATCATCTGTCCGGCTTGTTGCAAGATTGCTGCAATTTTAGAAATATTCTATAATCAATGATTTTCCCAACTGCAATATTAATCTCAAAAAGTTTGCAGGAATTAATTTCCAGATGTTGCGCTCTGGGAAAGATGTGGTTATTCTGAAAGCTCCCTCAGTGTGTAACTTCTCCATATGTAAATGTTTTTCCTTCATTCCTGACAATATTAGAGTTGAATTGAAAAGTTCTCATGTTAGAGAGAGAGAGAGAGAGAGTTAAATTGCATCATATTCCAAAGTGGTCAGAATTCGGCCATCTTGAATTTCCTCTTGAATCTACTTGAGAACGTTTTGAGCTTGGGTTTGTCACATTCAAAGTTGGGTTCCTTACGCACACCTTACCGAACAGCCGTCCATGCTTGGCTTGGATTGGGGTGTTTCCAAATTAAGCACTGTGTAGATTGCTGGCTGGAAATGAGAGCACATCAGAGCACTGAAAGCAAAGGTAAGCAAAAAAAGATTTGCATTTCTATGGCACGTTTCACAACCTCAGGACATCCCAAAGCGCCAATCACTTACAGCCAATCAATCACTTTTTTTGAAGTGTAGTCCCTGTTGTAATGTAGGAAACAAGGCAACCAATTTGTGCACAGCAAGCTCCCACAAACAACAATGTGATAATGACATGATTATTTGTCTTTGCAATGGTGTGCGAAGGATAGATATTGGCCAGGACACCAGGGAGAATTCCCCTGCTCCTCTTCGGAAAAGTGTCATGGAATCCTTTACGCCCTGAGAGGACAGACGGACGTTATTAGGGAGATGGTCTTGTAGTGGTAGTGTCATTGGACTAGTAATCTGGAGGCCCAGGCTAATGCTGTGGGGACATGGGTTCAAATCCCACCATGATAACTGGTGAAATTTCAATTCGATTAATAGATCTAGAATTTAAAGATGGTCTCAGTAATGGTGACCGTGTCAGCTATCATTAATTGTGATTCAAAAACCTATCCGGATCGCTAATGCCCTTTAGAGAAGGAAATGTGCTATCCTGCTCTGACCTACATGTGTTTGATTGTTAACTGCGCTCTGAAATGGCCTAGCAAACCACTCAGTTCAAGGGCAATTAGGGATGGGCAACAAATGCTGGCCTTGCCAGTGACGTTCGTATCCCACGAAAGAATGAAGAAAGGACCTCACTTTAACATCTATCTAAAACATGACACCTCTGACTGTGTAGTGCTCCATCACTACTGTATTCCTACTGTTGCTGCTACAATAATTGAAAACTGCTGTGTACTGTGGGTAGGAATTCAGAAACAATCGTGAATTTCCTCCCACAGCATGTAGCAGTAGGATGCACGGCAGCAATAGGGGAGAGCTCCAGAACCAGGAGGTGTGGGTATGAGGACAGGGGAGAAATCTGGAGCAGGGTGATGGTTAGGGAAGCAGGAGGAGAGTGCCAGCATTAACTAAGGGGGGGTGGGGAGGGAGAAAAGTGCCAGTTTTGGATGGACAATTACAATATTTAGGGAGCTGCATTGAAATGTTTTTTTTTAAATTCTACTCCAACTCTTTGAGGCACAGGCTGGGATTAAGTAGGCCCTACTTCCACTGTTTGGCAAAGTGTGTTACTGTCAGCAACCCTATAATAGATCCCTTTGAGAGCTCCAAACATGGGAACTGCCCACATGGGTAGCCCCACCCCATTACACCAACTGGCTTGATTTGACGAGCTAATGCAGTCTCGAACAGGCACTGTTACAAGACCAGGACCCAATGTATCCTGATCCTGACCTGGTTTGCAGTCTTCCCAGTGTAATCCTGTAAAATGTACAGTGAGTAGTTAAGTGGAAGGGTCTATATGACTTATACCAACGACCTGTGCCACAATAGCAACCAGATCTTCAGCAATGGCTTCTCATCCTGCTCCACAGAGTCATCTTTGGTGTGCCTGAAGGGTTCCTTTCCCTCGCTTTATCTCGCTTTTTATTTGTCCTCCTCAGTGACATTCAGCAGTATGGGTTTAGTTTCCATAGATTTGCTGATGACAGACTTTTCCACTGTTCTCCTCAAGTTCAAAAATATCTTAACATCAGGTTGTGAGTTTGCTACAACTTCATTAAGTTGAATATTTGAAAAAAAAACTATTTATTTGGTCCCTGCCATCCACCAGGCACTCTTCTAACTGATTTCATCCGCCTTCCTGATTGTTCAATCAATGTGTTGCTGTATAATGTCAATGTTCTCTCAACCCAGAACTGCACTTCAAATCCCAAAACATAAATGGGTCAGGACTGCTTAAGGCCACATCAGCAACATTGCTTGCTTGTATCCCAACTCATTCCAAAAACGCTTATTCCCACACTTCTGTCCTTTCTAATCTCCACTGCTGCATAATCCTCTCCTTTAATTCCAACAACCTGCCCATCACTCAAATCCTTGCCACCCTACATCAGCTTTTTATTCCCCAAACAACGGTTTTCAAATTCTCATAAATCCTACTAGACCCTTGGCAAACACCATCTCAATGATCTCCTTCACTTTTATGTCCTGCTGTGTGCCCATGGTTCCAGTAATGTCACAGAATCACAGAAGGAGGCCATTCGGCCCATCGTGTCTGTAGCAGCTCTCCAAATGAGCATTGTGACCTAGTGCCATTGCCCTGCCTTTTCCCTGTACCCCCACACATTGTTTCTATCAAATAATTATCTAATGCCCTCTTGAATGCGTCAATTGAACATGCTTCCACAACAGTGTCCTTCCCCGTACAACCCTCACCCCCTCGGATCAATTCCACCATCAATAGATAACTTGGTCTTTATCTCCAGAATTGCCTCCCTAAGCTCTTCGATCTTATTCGCTTTTACCCAACCCTTAAATACATTCTGTAAACCTACGCATTCAACCATGTTTTTGTTCACCTGTCCGAATCATCCCACTTTTGCTTGGTGTTTCACTGTGTAAAATGCCTCAGAAGAGAAGGGGAGTTCTCTATTGTCCTGGCCAACATTCATCCCTCAACTGACATCTAAAGCAGATGATCGGGTCACTTATTTCACTACTGTTTATGGGAGCTTACTGTGCACATATTGACTGCAGCATTGCCTTCCTACATTGCAACAGTGACTGCAATTCTATTTTACGAGAACTTCATTGAATGTCTTGGGATCTCCTGAAATTGTGAAAGCTTGTCTTGCTTCCTGTTAGAATAAATGTAAGTTGGCTAAACTACACAGTCCATGTTGTAGAGTTGGTGGCAGACAGACTTATGACACCAGTGAGTCCACCTAATTCCCTACCTAATGAGCAGGATGACAAATTAGCTTCTATTAGATACATACATATGTTCATTGGCAGCCAAGTGGTGCGAGTTTACCGCACACAAACATGTATGTCTCTATGATCTGTGCTGGTTTAGGAAGGAGTACAGCATTTGGCTTTATACCAGACTGTTTGAACCGATGACAAAAGACAATTCTTTTCAACAATTCTGTGCAAAGCATTGGTTATGGAATTGTGTACTCTAAATTTTGATTGAATGTTCACTTGTAAATGTGAATATGAAGTCTTCAAGCCAAATTTAGATACAAAATCTAGAGCAAATCAAATTCTCAACCCCAGCTAATTTGTATCCAATTCGAAGATGAACAACAGCTGACCACTTGGAAAAGATGAGGAAGAATGTAGCACTTAGCCACAGCATACTAACGAAGAGCTGATTTATGCTTTATATATTAATTAATAAAGAATTCAATCATTTGAGTCACATATAGCTGCCTCAGAGTTTAACAAGTGGATTTCCTGCCAAAGAAATGTAACTCCGATAAAATCTATTCTCCACTAGTAAAATGGAATGGTTTGACCTGGCTGTGTAAAGGATGAATGAATCCTTCGCTTGGACATCTCACACTACTCTTCAAACTGGTCAGCCTACAAAATGAGATCAGTAATATATTGGGTACTTCCAGAGATTTATTGCAGATTGAAGCATTATTGCATGACCCACATGTCAGAAATCTAGTTGTCACACTCTTCTGACTTGTGCGTTGGGTGTTTTGTTCCACACAGATGCTTTTTGAATGTGCCAAATCCCTACTTGCTCTGTGGATTTTAACCGTCTCTGTATCAATTGAAATGTGGAGCTTCCTTTACTTTCTCCTCTTTTTAAGATTGTTTATCTCTTGATCCTGTACATCCCATACATTAACCAGAGGCTGGGCAGGTTTCTGCTACTGCGAATCGACAATTGGCCAGTAGGAAGAGTGGCCTAGTTGGTCGTGCACCTCCTTGTGCAGGAACTTGCAACAACCTGCACTCCCTCCTAAGAGTCGACGTGTAAATAATATCTCTAAGTATCACTTTGCTGTCGGATGGTGGTTGGATTAAGGGAGTCGTGTGATGCCAGTTGATAGCCCGCCAGGTCTTTCCATCCTGCCAGAAGCTTATGGATTCAAATCCAGGCACAAGCTGATATATAAATTCACTTGACCTTGAGGGATGTCTTTTCCAAATCTTGACTGACAGCTGGCACACTGTGACAATGGGAGGACCCTCGATCGGAAACAGGAACCTGGCTGGAGCAGGATTCAAACCCAGAGTAATTCAAACTGGCTCTGGTTACCCTGGAAGTGAAAGAATGGAATTCTGTATAACTGGAAGAAATAAAAAGCAATTTATTTAAAGAACGTTAGTACTTGCATTTTGTGAAGTATTTCAGTGGGCAAGTGTCAATATTTTCCTGGCATTAAAGAACTAACACAGCAGAATTGTTTTACATGAGTATGTGTTTTCAAGATCCTGGTGGTTTTTGTTTCTTTGATCCCCCTAGCGGTCGCTTCTCTCCATTCTAGAGTCCCATTTAGGTCTCAATGTCTCACTTTTGCAATCAAACTTCAAAGTCATTTCATTATTTGCAGAGCTGGCTCAAAGCGTCTATTTTTTTTTATTCATTTACGGGATGTGGGCATTAGAGGCTGGGCCAGTATTTGTTGCCCATCCTAACTGCCCTTGAGAAGGTGATGGTGAGTTGCCTTCTTGAAAGGCTATAGTCCCTGTGGTGTAGGTACACCCACAGTGCTGTCAGGGAGCAAGTTCAGGGATTTTGGCCCAGTGACAGTGAAGGCCGATATATTTCCAAGTCAGGATGGTGAGTGGCTTGGAGGGGAACCTCCAGTTGGTGGTGTTCCCATGTGTCTGCTGCCCTTGTCCTTCTAGATGATAGTGGTCGTGGGTTTGGAAGGTGCTGCCGAAGGAGCCTTGGTGAGTTCCTGCAGTGCATCTTGTAGATGGTACACACTACTGCCACTGTGCGTCGGTGGTGGAGGGAGTGAATGTTTGTGGATGTGGTGCCAATCAAGGGGGTTGCATTGTCCTGGGCAGTGTCAAGCTTCTTGAGTGTGTGGGAGCTGCACTCATCCAGGCAAGTGGAGAGTATTCCATCACACTCCTGACTTGTGCCTTGTAGATGGTGGACAGGCTTTGGGGAGTCAGGAGGTGAGTTACTCGCCGCAAGATGGCCTCTGGCCTGCTCTTATAGCCACAGTATTTATATGGCTAGTCCAGTTCAGTTTCTGGTCAGTGATAACTCCCAGGATGTTGATACTGGGGGATTCAGCAATGGTACTGCCATTGAATGTCATGGGGTGATGGTTAGATTCGCTCTTGTTGGAGATGGTCATTGCCTGGCACTTGTGTGGCACGAATGTTATTTGCCACTTGTCAGCCCAAGCCCATTGTCCAGGTCTTGCTGCATTTGGACATGGACTGCTTCAGTATCTGAGGAGTCACGAATGGTGCTGAATATTGTGCAAACATCAGCGAACATCCCCACTTCTGACCTTATGATGGAAGGAAGGTCATTGATGAAGTAGCTGAAGGTGGTTGGGCCTAGGAGACTACCCTGGGGGACTCCTATAGTGATGTCCTGGAACTGAGATGATTGACCTCCAACAACCACAACCATCTTCCTTTGTGCTAGGTATGACTCCAACCAGTGGAGAGTTTCCCCCTGATTCCCACTGACTCCAGTTTTACCAGGGCTCCTTGATGCCACACTCGGTCAACTGCTGCCTTGATGTCAAGGGCAGTCTCTCTCACCTCACCTCTGGAGTTCAGCTCTTTTGTCCATGTTTGAACCAAGGCTGTAATGAGGTCAGGAGCTGAGTGACCCTGGTAGAACACAAACTGGGCGTCAGTGAGCAGGTTATTGTTAAGCAAGTGCTGCTTGATAGCACTGTTGATGACCCCCTCCGTCACTTTGCTGATGATGGAGAGTAGACTGATGGGGCAATAATTAGCTGGATTGGATCTGTCCTGCTTTTTATGTACAGGACATACCTGGGCAATTTTCCACATTGCCAGGTAGCTACCTGTGTTGTAGCTCTACTGGAACACCTTGGCTAGGGGTGCGGCAAGTTCTGGAGCACAAGACTTCAGTACTATTGCTGGAATATTGTCAGAGCCCCTAGCCTTTGCAGTATCCAGTGCCTTCAGCTGTTTCTTAATATCACATGGAGTGAATCGAATTGGCTAAAGGCTGGCATCTGTGATGCTGGGGACCTCCGGAGGAGGCCATGATGGATCATCCACTCGGTACTTCTGGCTGAAGATTGTTGCACATGCTTCAGCCTTATCTTTTGCACTGAGATGCTGGGCTCCTCCATCATTGAGGATGGGAATATTTGTGGAGCCTCCTCCTCCAGTAGTTTATTTAATTGTCCACCACTATTCATGACTGGATGTGGCAGGGCTGCAGAGCTTAGATCTGATCTGTTGGTTGTGGAATTGTTTAACTCTGTCTATCGCTTGCTGCTTATGCTGTTTGGCAAATAGTAGTCCTGTGTTGTAGCTTCACCAGATTGGCGCCTCATTTTCAGGTATGGCCTGGTGCTGCTCCTGGCTTCACTCTTCTTACCTACAGTTGCTCCTATTTTCTATGTTTTCCATGTTTAAACTCTCCATTCACTGTGTTGTTCTTTGTGAGCAGTTCAGGGCTGGGCCTGAACAATGACATTTATTTTCCTTTTCACCAATAGTTTTCTTTGATGCCATAGAAGAGATTCTCCTTCACTCTGCACCTGGGAGATTCAGCATTCTCCAAGGCTTACAGCGAAAGGCAAATCCTGGGCTTCCATCAGGAGGCAACATTGGGCTTGTGTTTGGAGCAGTCTCAGTGCCAGTGTAGTTACTTAATAAGGTGGTGACATGGCAGTTATATGGGCCTTTTGCATTATTTTGCTGTGAATCTACTTCACCCAGCTGCACAGCCCTGGGTCAGCAAAGAAAAGCTGTCACTAATTTTTCTATTAGTTCATGGGATGTGGGCATTGCTGTCAGGAGAGCACTTATTGCCCAATCCTAATTGCTTTTGAGAAGGTAATGGCGTGCCACTTATGAACTGCTGCAGTCCAGGTGGTGTAGGTATACCCACAGTGCTGTTAGGAAGTGAGTTCCAGGATTTTGACCCAGCGACAGTGAAGGAACGGCGATATATTTCCAAGTCAGGATGGTGCGTGGCTTGGAGGGGAATTTGCAGGTGGTGATGTTCCCATCTAACTGCTCCCCTTGTCCTTCGAGGTGGTAGAAGTTGCAGGCTTGGGAGGAATTGTGGAAGGAGATTTGGCAAGCCGCTGCAGTGCATCTTGTAGTTGGTGCGCACTGCTGCCACGGTCTGCTGATGGGTGGAGGGAGTGAATTTCTGAGTGGCAATCGTGTGTGTGCTGCTTTGTTTCTATGGCTCAGCTGATTTCCCATGGCCTGTAAGGGATCCTGAGACAGG
Organism: Cetorhinus maximus; assembly: GCF_964194155.1. Lineage (NCBI taxonomy): Eukaryota > Metazoa > Chordata > Chondrichthyes > Lamniformes > Cetorhinidae > Cetorhinus > Cetorhinus maximus. Next base: position 81,655,762 of record NC_135899.1, on the reverse strand, counting down.
CCCAAAATGATCCCGGTAAGTTATCCTTCTATTAATGGAGCGCCTGCCTCGGGAGGATATGAAACAACCCAGGCCTCCTGGCCGCGCCGCGCCATGGGCAGCCAGACCGCCCCAGTTTCAGCAGCGTGAGACTTGTACGGCATTCACGGGGAGGAGGGTGAATGTCTACAGGCAAAATATTCACCGATCCTTTCTGTAATCCCATTCTGATGGGTCTGCTGTATATCGGCAGCAGAGTGGATATACATTATTTGCACCAGGGATGTTTAGCCACCTTTAATGTTTAGCCACCAGTGCCTTTTTCACAGTGATTTAATTTGATAAAGTGGAATATCTATTAGCTGCTGCTAAATGTCTTGGGGATAGTTTGGAAATGAATACAGTACAGTGCTTACTAAGTGAGCAGCAAATATCTAATGGCAGCAAATAGATTGTTGACTCTTTCTATATTTTCCTTATTAAGGTAAAGGCCTGGAAAGATTGATTCTGCTGGCAAAATGAAATTTGATCCAAAGGAGCTTTCACAATATCTCCCGACTGTTGCATTGTATTAGTCAGTAATGAAGACTTATTTTTTTTTAATTCTGTTTCAGGATGATATAAAACTCAGCGATATTTAATTAAAATCTTCACATGTCAACAGTGAGCTGTATAATAGCTACTGGTACAAGATTAGTGTTATTTGCATCTATTATGGGCTGTTCTATATCTGGCCTATAATTATTTTCTCACTCTACTAAGAAATCAGGACGGTTTTTTTTAAATTAAAAATTTCGGAATTTGACCCCTTCATTAACGCCTTTCTTGTCTTCCTGCATTTGAGATTGTAGTTCTAATAAACATTGTGAAAAACATGCTGAAAAGGCAGAGCAGTGACTAAAATAATTAAATTCCAGATATAAATAGCTGCATTGATACCAGGAACAGAAAATCTAACATTATTTTTTTCATCTCAGTGGGTTCTTTAATACGCAATAAAATTATTTCTCTATGTAACAGGGAGGCTGGTCTGAGCTGGGCAACGGGGAATGAGATTGAATGGATTTTTCTGACCTTTACCCCTCTCCCAGAACACCCAGTTCACTGGGGGATATGGTCAGGGGAAAAGGGTCAGAGACCCAGACCAGAGGGCCTTTGGCCCTATTACAAAGCCTGAGACTATTTGGGGCTTCCTGCTGGTTGGAGAGGGGTAGGAGGGGATGTTAGGGAGGGTGGTGGGGAGGGAGTAAAGCTTGTGCCTGGCCTGGCTGAAATATTTAAACCAGGCGGTGGGAGGTCAGGTGGGAGGGTTGGTTGTGACAGTCCCAGCCTGCCACCCCGTGTTCCAGTTCATTGTCTGGCAGGATATTCCACCAGGGTTAGGGTGCCCAAAGCACATGACAATATGGCCTGACCTGATCACCACTGACCCCCGGAGAGCCCATGGGGTGCAGGGGGTTGGGGGTGGAGCAGGAAGGCTCCCAAGGCTGGAAGGCTTGAAAAACATTTACTATTTCAAACTCACCCCTTCCCCCAGAACCTACAAATGGGCTTTCAGGCTTCCATGGAGAATGGCAATTTGACATTTACATAGAATCTACCGGACAGAAACAGGCCATTGACCCAAATGGTCCATACCAGAGTTTACATGAGCTCCTCCCACCCTTCTTCACCTCAGACTATCAGCACAGCCTTCCATTCTGTTCTCCTGCATGTGTTTTTCTATTAATGGCCTCGATTGGCGTCTGAGTGGGAAGGTTGCCTTCACCCCCATCCTGCCAGGAGCTTGACTAGGGGGGGTCAGGAAGGTGGCAGGCTCTCTACCAGCACCCCCTGCCCTATCAGATGCTACCCCACCCCCACCCCCACAGCCCCAAGCAGGTTATGAGGGAGCTATCTCATTTCTTGTTGACAATAACACTTTTCAGGCCGTAATGAATCAGCAATGACAGTATTTTTGAGAAGTGACTTTTACAAAGATCTTCAGCTTTCCTTACCATTTGTAGCGAGCCAAGATCAAGAGGACGTGTGGAAATTTGAGGAGTAGGATTTTGAACCCACGATCTCCTGACTCAGAGATGAGAATGTTACCAACGGAGCCACATCTAACACATGACAATGAACCTGCTGCATATATTCAGACTTTATCTGTTCTTTAAAGACAAAAATTTGTTTAAGCAATGGTGGTTTATTTCTTGCATGTGAACTAATAATAATGAACAATTACAAGCCAGCAACTTCATTGCAGTTTGCATAATTCATCACAAAAAATCATTTACTTTAAAATATTAATGGAACGTTCAATTGATCAACAGAAGTGCCTGGTTTTACCAATCCACAGAATTATGTGAAGGCAGGGTGAAGATTAAAATTGCACAGGCAAAAGTCAAGAGGGAGAGGTTTAAGTTGTAGTTTTTGACCTAAGTTTTGTTTGTTTTTTTTTAAATTCTAGAAGTATTGAAGTGATGGTATTTCATCACTGTTCGTGTCAAGACTTCAAGATCCTATAAAGTGTACCCAAGGGTGCTTTATTTTTCATTGGCAGTTCTAGAGTCCTTTCCAGTCATTTCTGTTAGGCCATTGAAATAATGAGGGCCTAAATTCCTCAAGCCCCACCAGGATAAATTAGGCAAGCCGTGGGCACCAGCAGGAGCCTTATGAATCACGGAATGTTAACGGCACAGAAGGAGGCCATTCCGCCCATCGTGTCTGCACCAGCTCTTCAAATGAGCATTATGACCTAGTGCCATGCCTTTTCCCCGTACCCTTGCACATTGTTCCTATTCAGATAATCATCCAATGCCCTCTTGAATGCCTCAATTGAACCTGCCTCCACCACACTTCCAGGCAGTGCATTCCAGACCCAAACCACTCGTTGCGTGAAAACGTTTTTCTGACGTCACATTTGCTTCTTTTGCAAATCACTTTAGATCTGTGCCCTCTCATTCTTGATCCTTTTATAAGCGGGAACAGCTTCTCCCTGTCTACTCTGTCCAGCCCCCTCATGATTTTGAACATCTCTATCAAATCTCCTCTCGGCCTTCTTCTGTCCAAGGAGAACAGTCCCAACCTCTCTAATCTATCCTCACAGCTGAAGTTTCTCGTCCCTGGAACCATTCTTGTAAACCTCTTCTGCACTCTCTCCAATGTGTTCATATCCTTCCTATAATGTGGCGCCCAGAACTGTACACAATATTCCAGCTGAGGTCTAACGAGTGTCTTATAGATATTCAGCATAAACTCCCTGCTCAGAAAGGTTAAGTCCAAAGACAAAGTGAAACAATGGGAATTTGCATTCAAAGGGGAAAATATATATAAAGGAGAGAAGGCTGTGTGTAAGGGTAGGCATTTTAGGATCTAACAAGTGTGAGAAGCCTTTAGCATCTATGCCTCAAGCTGCTGTCTATAAATAACTGAAGTTCAGGAAACTCACTTTGAATACGACTGGCTCAGGGTATTGTGTGCCACCTTTGCTGGGGTCCTTTAAAACCTGTGTGTCTTACTGTTGCCTTAATGAAAGTGTAACTGGGAGTCAGATTAATTTGGGGATTTAGAAGTTATTAAGGTAGTAATTTGAAGACATATGTATGCGCTTAAAACTTTTTCTCTTATTAATAAATGTTTAATCTAGCTCTGTAAAAACCTATAGGACTCGGTGGTCTTATTACTAATGAATTCAAAGCCCGCTTCTCGAAACGTACAAATTGCAAAACAAGTTGTGGCAGTTGTTTCAAGTTTCTCCTTGGGATTTGAACAACTCAGCATTCACCATCGGCTGTGCCATAACATAGGAAAGAATTTTCCCCCCGTCGGGGGCAAAGTGCAGGAGCAAAGTGCAGGAGCAGGCGCGCCTCTGATCGGCGCCCCCAATCGGGGGCGCACCGCCATTTTACTTGGGCGGGCTAATTGAGGCCCGCCCAGCGTGATGCCCGCCAGGAAGTGCTATGCGCTCCCTGTGCAGGTGGGGGGGGGGGGGAATTCCCTGAGCCTAGAGTACACTCTTTCGCACATGGGCACAAAAGAGCGCACTCATCTCCCTGAGGCTAAGTGCTGCCTCAGGGAAATCGGCGCCAAATTTAAAAATGGTCAATGTACAAAAATAAAATTTCCCTGACATGTCCCCTCATGTGACACTGTCACATGAGTTGGGACATGTCCATCACTTTTAATCAAACATGTATTAAATTTTTAAAAACCCTCATGAAATCTCATCCTGCCTGTGGATGACGTTTCAGGCTTTTTCTGAAGCCCGCCAGGGCTCCCTGCCAGCCCACCAACCCTAAGGTTGGACGGGCAGGTACATTAATTACTTGAATTAGTTTTTAAATGGCCTCAATTGGCCGTTGACAGGTCGGCGGGTGCACAGCTGATTCGGCTGCACCCCCGCCGACCTGAAAGTGAAAATGACGCAGGGTGACATCGGGAATTCCGCTCAACGTCATCCCGCATCACTTTACGTGTCGGCGAGCGGGCCCCACCCTAAATATCCTGGCCATAGTATCAAATTGAAAGAACATGTGTACAATTCTGCAAAGATGGGTGGCAGGTTAGAAGATTGGACAGAATAGAAAAACAGCAAACAGTGGCTAAAACAATAATGAAGGAGAAATTAGAGTACGAGAGAAAGCTTGCTAGAAATATAAAAACACACAATAAGAGTTTCCACAGGTATTTTAAAAGGAAAATAAGTAAAGTGAACATTGGTCCTCCACAGGCAAAGTCTGGAGAATTAATAATGGAAAATAAGGAAATGGCAGATGAATTGAATAGATACCCTGTGCCCATCCTTACTGTAGAGGACACAAGTTACATTCCACAAATAAGTGTGCATCAAGAAGTGAAAGGGAGGGAGAAAGCCAAAACAACCACAATCACCAGGGAAAGAGCACAGAGAAAACTGTACCTCTGAACCAACAGCAAGTATTTAAACCTATTTTCCAACTCTTTTTAAAACTCATAAGATGCTGTCTATCACAGACTGCTCGATATTAAACATTTCCAGGGAAAAAAAAACGTGCTTCCTGAGAGGACAATGACAGACCTGAGCTAGAAAACAGCAGGAAATGTCAGCTTCCTGTGCTATGAAGCTAGGACAGGCAGTGCTATTTGCATGTGGAGCTAGGGGAGTGAGGAATAAAATTTAAACAGTGTTACATTTATTTATTTAAAAGCATCAGAGTTGACTTAATTGAAACATATAAGATTCTGAGGGGGCTTGACAGGGTAGATGCTGAGGGAATTCTTCCTGGGGGAATCTAGAACTAGGGGACACAGTTTCAAACTATGGGGTCTCCCATTTAATGAGGAGGAATTTTTTCTCTTAGAGGGTCTTTAGCGTTTGGAATTCTCTCCTCAGCGAGCAATAAATGCATCTATTCGCTTCAACCATTCCCTGTAGTAGCGAGTTCCACAATTTTACCAGGGCCAGCGCAATGGTATTGGGTCATTGCATATATTCAAGGCTTGAGTTAGACAGACTTTTGATTGACAAGGGAGCCAAGGGGGGACAGACAGGAAAGTGGAGTGAAGGCCACATGAGATCAGACATGATCTTGGTGGAACAGGCTTGAGGGGCTGAATGGCTTACTCCTGCTCCTATTTCTTATGTTCTTATATGTGAAAGTTGTTTTCATAGATTTTCAGGTGACACCATAGGCGAGTAGTATGGAATTGGACTGATTTTTAAACAGAGTTAAAACCCTGGACTTAAATAGCAGCTATTACATTCTGACTTTATTTTTTTTTTAAAACAGTATTTGAGTCCTGATTTTAACCAGACACCACTGGGCCAATGAACCTCTCACTAAAAGATCATTCATTGATATGGAGCATTCCACAGCCTCACGGGGCCCAAAAGCTCTTGACAGCCAAATGGTTATTTTTGAATAGCCATCGGCCGGGATTTTCCGGCCCCCGTTGCGGGTGGGACCCGCCGCGGGCGAGGCGGTGCCCCGGCCGGAGGTCCATGGACTTGCGGCGGGACCGGACGATCTCGGCGGCGGGCGGGTGCAGATAATCCCGCCCATTGTTGTACGGTTGGAAACAAAGCAGCTCATTTGCGCACACCAAACTCCCACAAAGAGCAAGTAAATAAACGACCAGACAATCAAATTTTTCGGTATTGGGCGAGGGATAAATTTTGAATCCTGGGTGGGCTTAAATTCCCTTAGTAAATACACCTTGTGGTGTGGTATTACACTACACAGACCAAGTGTTCCTGCTTTCGCTCTCCGACCTGTGCCGAGTTGGCCTATCAGAGCAGCACTGTGTGACCACAGCGTCTCTAATTCAGAGAGCAGAGAATTGGCCCCTGCTCTGGAATTAATTTCCAGCCATTACTGAATGGATTCAGATAGTGGCCCAGTGATTAAATAGCTAGTTTCCACCCGCTGTCTCAGCTTATAAACGAGGAGTAATGAGCATCTGGACAAGGGCCTGTTGGAAAGCGATGAATGTGCTGCCCTCTGCCAACAAGGCCTCTGTTACTTGTTTACACAGGTTTACTTTGGATAAACTGCACAGTAACAGGCCATTTGGCCTAACCAGTCCAGTGTTTTTGTTCCACTCGATCCTCCGATCTTTTCTCATCTAAATCTACCAACGTAACATGTATTCCCTTCTCCCTCGTACGTTTATCTAGTTTCCCCTTAAACGCATCCGTTCGCTTCAACCATTCCCTGTAGTAGCGAGTTCCACAATTTTACCAGGGCTGGCGCAATGGTATCTGCCACCCTAGTCGAACCTTCAGCCTGGTGCCAGCCCGCACCATTAACTTATGAAAATGTATTACTCCCAGGTAGTTGTTATCCATGGCCTGCCCTCACTCCGGTCTCAGCCCACTCTGTTCTGCAGCATCATGTACCCTGGGCGCCAGTCGTTCGATTCACACACTCCCGCACTTCTCACAGGATCCCGACACCTGCATCACCGCGAGATCACCCAAGAGCTTTCTGATTGGTTGAAAACGTAGAACCAGCATTTTTGGTGAACCGGCATCACCCATTCCCCAGGCATATTGAACAAACAGCCGACGTTCAAACAATACAAAAACTTTTAAACTAACTTTTCGTATTTATATTTTCTAATTGATTTTGATCCAATGTATGAAAAAGTTTCAGTCAAATGGTGAACTTTGAAACACAATGCTTATTTGAAATTAACATTTGAATGTCACCATTTAAATTTATGAATGAAATATTAATTTGAATTCATTTGACCGGGCTGACTGAGTGAATGATTCGCTGACCCTCAGCTGAGGGGAAACAGGGAATGCAAATCCATACAAAGTTACCTCCCCCTGCCATTGTTTCCTGGCTTGAGTATATTTTCAAGCATGTTTCTAATGTTTTTAAAACATTAGTTTATGAAAGTTATGTTTAATAACTTTCTTTCCCCAAGAATCTGCTAATGAAGGGATCAAATTGCCTTTACAGAAATCCTTTGATGCAGAGATTCTTTTTCCACCTTTGAGAAGTTGCCCTTTATGGGCAGCATTTTACAGCCCCCCACCCCGTCGGGGGTGTTGTGCAGGGGCGGGGTGGGGGGGGTGGGCGCAAACCCAATCGGCACCCCCGATTGGGGACGTGCTGCCATTTTACGTGGGACAACCAATTAAGGCCCGCCCATCGTGACGCGTGCCCAGAAGCGCTGTGCGGGCGGCGGGAGGGGGGGTGGGATTCTCTGAGTGGTTCCCTGTGCTTTTTCATGCATGCGCGCGGAAGTGCGCAGACATCTCCCTGAGGAACAGAGGTACCTTAAATTTAAATAAAGGGAAAAAAAAACTTTTAAAACATGTCCACTCGTGTGACAATGTCACATGAACTGGGACATGTCGATGAATTTTTTAAATAGCTTTTATTGAATTTTAAAACACTTCATGAAACCTCATCCCGCCTGTGGATGAGGTTTCATGAAAAATGCAAAGGCCGACTGGGCTCTTCACCTGCCCGACAACCTTAAGATTGGACGGGCAGCTCATTTAATTGTTTTAATTGGATTTTAAATGACCTTAATAGGCCTCTGACAGTTCAGCGGGTGTGCATCCGACTTGGCTGTGCAGCCGCTGAACTGAAAATCTAAATGACTTGCGGTGACGTCAAGACACCTGCCCGACATCACCGCGCGTCATTTTACGTGTCGGCGAGTAGGCCCCGCTCCCCCGCTCGCCGACAGGAAAATACTGCCCTATCTTTCCTTTGCTCTATCTGTCTCTTACTCTCTGTCTGTCTCTCTCACTCTCTCTCTGTGTGTCTGTCTTCCTCTGTCTCTCCCTTTATGTGTCTCTCTCCTTGACCCTAGCTGTCTTTCTGTGTTCTCTCTCTATCTGTTCCTATGTCTCCTTCACTCCTGTGTGTGGTGTATGTAGCTCTCTCTCCCTGTCTGTGCGTGCCTCTCCCTCTGTCTGTTTGGTTGTGTGTGTGTGTGTGTGTGTGTGTCCCTCTCTCTGTGTGTCTGTCTCTCACTCCTGTGTAGGGTCCTTCTTTGCTTGTTGTTCTGTCACACTCAGATTCTCCCTCTTCCATTTTTTCCAACTGCCCCAGTGTAGTATGGTAATTCTTGCTGTTCAATTGGTTATTCATTGACTCCAGGGTAGAATATTTTCCTTTGGAAAGTTTTTTTTTCTCCCTCTGGCTTTGTTCCAAGCTGCTAACAGAAAACTGCAAATCTGCCACCTCCCTACATTCATTCAACTTTTCCAATATGTTCAAGCACTGTGTGTTCATGAGAAGCTGTGACAGAGCAGGCAACTCCTTCAACCACAACCACAGTACACCAAACCCGGGGAGGCAGAATCTATGATTGGGGGAGCAGCACCGTCTTTCCCGTGCCCGCCGCTCCTCCAATCACAACTCTGCAGTCAGTTCCCACTCTCGGCAACTGTCAGAAACTGACAGAGTGGGAACTGCAGCTTCCCTTCAGGCAGCCTCATGGTTGGCTGGCTTTTTTAAAAAAAAAATTGAGCTGTCAGTTTCACCAACAGTTGTTCCCAGCAGTGACTGCCGCTCTTGACCTTCAGGAAGATTCATAAGTTTTCACTTGGCTTTTGGTTCTGATTTTATTTTAAAAAACAGCCACCCCAAATTTTGCCACCCCTAGGCGACTGTCTAGTTTGCCTAGTGGTTGCGGCGGCCCTGAATCTTACCACCCTTTGGGTGAAGAAGTTTCTTATAAATTCTCAATTGGATTTCTTGGTGACTATCGTATATTGATGGCTTCTAGTTCTGTTCTTCACTACAAGAGGAAACATTCTCGCTGTATTCACTCTGCCAAGACATTTCATAATGTTAATTTGACACATCTGTTGATGATAAACTGACTGGCCTGACATTTGTCACTGGGTGGTTACTTGGGTCTGCAAAAGCTTCCATAGGAAGGGCTGCAAAGTAAAGTTATGGAAGACATATACTATAAAAACTATGTGGATTGGGATCTGTCAGTCCTTAGGTAATGACAGGCACATACTTGATCCATGAGGTGGAGTTAAACCCACCTTTCTGACCCCTCAAGAACTTCTCTCCCTGTTCCAATTCAAAGGTTTTCACTGCGGTGAAGTCTGCAATAGACACTTGGAATTTTATTTTATCTAAAATCTATATGGGTCCTGAGGTCTTCCCATGGTGGATACTGGGAGAGTTGACATGGTATGTGTAAGGGCAAAGGGTGGCGAGAGGGGGCATAGGAGCTATTAATGGCTATGGGGGTGGGTGGAGGGGCATAGGTTGGCATGGAAGATATGAGAGGTTATGGGGCGACTGGGAGCATAAGTTGGCATGAGCTGGGGCATGGGGGTGTGTGGAGATGAGAAGGGGTGAAGGATGATGGCTGAAGGGATGCTTCATGTTTTAATCTTTATTTTGGAACTTTGGACACAGTGCTGGAGCCCCTAGGCAGGCCTTCTGCCCAACGGCCTCTCTCCTGTTAGGAAACCTATCCCGTTTATACGATAAGGCACTTCCATCAACAAACAATGTGGGAGGCATGATCGGGAAATTTGCAGATGACACGAAAATTGGCCGTGTAGTTGATAGTGAAGAGGATAGCTGTCGTCTCCAGAAAGATATCAATGGTATGGTTGAGTAGGTGAAAAAGTGGTAAATGGAATTCAATCCAGAAAAGTGAGGCAGTGCATTTGGAGAGGGCAAACAAAGTAAGGGAATACTCAATAAATGGGAGGATATTGAGAGGGGTTGAAGAAGTGAGAGAACTTGGAGTGCATGTCCACAGGTCCCTGAGGGGGGTAGGACAGGTAGATAAGGTGGTAAAGAAAGCATATAGAATGCTTTCCTTTATCGGACGAGGTATTGAATACAAAAGCAGGGATGTAATGCTGGAAGTGTATAAAATGCTGGTTAGGCCACAGCTGGAATTTTGTGTACAGTTCTGGTCACCGCATTACGGCCAGAATATAACACTCGTCGGGCGGGCACACACCTGGATCTGCACCTAAAGTGCTGTAACCTGCAAGGCTACGGACTGGGTGCTGGAAAGTGGGATTGAAATGAGCGGCTAGTTTCTTTTTTTCCTCTTTTTTTTAGCCCCGCAGACACGATGGGCTGAATGGCCTCTTTCTGCACCGTAACTGTTCTGTGGTTCTAAGCAATAGAAAACCACAAGGCCCCAGCAGCAAAAAGATAGCAGCTCCTGCGAATCTCTCCACCTCCTTGCCTGTCACCTCTACCCTTCCCGCCATTGATCAGTGTTTGAAGAATTAACTAATAAATTCCTGGGAGATTTACTGCCCGGTGGAAGGCCAGCCAGTCCATCACATCTATGTTGGCTCTTTATTAGTTTCTTCCTGGGTCGCCCACGCCGACTTCTAATCCAACTGCCCCTCTCCCGGGCTGAACTGAACATCCAATGTTCAGGGAGCCATTTTTAAAGGTTGTGTTCACAGAACAAGGAACTCCCCTGACCTGGGAGTGAAAATCTAGGCCAAAATGTCATTTTCAAATCTAAAGTTATAAAATACCTTTTAAAAGCCCCTGCCTCTTACTGTTGGAGCATGGAATGTTTTTCTATGGGGATGTTTATTGGGTGGAATGGAGGTAGTGGGGTGGTAGTGGGCAGCTGACCCAACTATCTAATGAGACCATAAGACATAGGTGCAGAAATTAGGCCATTCGGCCCATCGAGACTGCTCCGCCATTCAATCATGGCTGATAAGTTTCTCAACCCCATTCTCCCGCCTTCTCCCCGTAACCTTTGATCCCCTTACCAATCAAGAACCTATCTCGGTCTTAAATACATTCAATGACCTGGCCTCCACAGCCTTCTGTGGCAATGAATTCCATAGATTCACCACTCTCTGGTTAAAGAAGTTTTTCCTCATCTCTGTTCTAAAATGTCTTCCCTTTATTCTGAGGCTGTGCCCTCGGGTCCTAGTCTCTCCTACTAATGGAAACATCTTCCCCATGTCCACTCTATCCAGGCCTTTCAGTATTCTGTAAGTTTCAATTAGATCCCCCCCTCATCCTTCTAAACTCCATCGAGTATAGACCCAAAGTCCTCAAACGTTCCTCATATGTTAAGCCTTTCATTCCTGGGATCGTTCTCATGAATCTCCTCTGGATTGGCATATTAAGGGCTATTGCTGGAGACTGACTGCACAATTTCAGGAAAAAAATGGATGTATTTTAAGCAGAGCGTGATATTGAGCTATGTGGGGAGATAACGGAAGTGGAACCATTTTTGGATTTGTAAAAAATTTATTCTTTCGTGAGGTGTGTGTGCCACTGGCAAGGCCAGCATTTGTGGCCCATCCCTAATGGCCCTTGAACTGAGTGGCTTACTGGGCCATTTCAGAGGGCAGTTAAGAGTCAACCACGTTGCTCTGGGCATGTACGCCAGGCCAGGTAAGGATGGCAGATTTCCTCCCCTAAAGGGCATTAGTGAACCAGGTGGGTTTTGATGACGATCGACGATAGTTTCACGGTCACCATTACCGAGACTAGGATTGAGGCCAGGATTTTGCGGCCCGGCTGTGGCAGGATCTGCTGCTGGAGGGAGTGGGTGTGCAGTAGGCCAGCCCAAAGTCCGTTGACATTCGCCAGGAACCGGAAGATCCCAGCAGTGGGCACGGCCAGAAAATCGCATCCTGGCTTTCAATCCCAGATTTTAATAGCTGAATTTAAATTCCACCAGCTGCCACGGCGGGATTTGAACCCCTGTACCCAGAGAATTAGCCTGGGCCTCTGGTTTACTAGTCCAGTGACATTAGCACCATGCCACTGTCTCCACCTAGTGAAGTGCCAGCATAGATATGATGGGCTGAATGGCCTCCCACCAGGCTGTAAATCTCTAGGAATTTATTAATTAATTCTCCAAGCACCGATCAGTAGCGGGAAGGGCAGAGGTGATGAGGCAGGAGGTGGAGAGATTCGCAGGGGCTGCTATCATTTTTGCTGCTGGCCTCGTGGTTTTCTATTGCTGTTGACGAAAGTGCCGTACGGTATAAATGGGAGAGGTCTCCTAGCAGGAGAGAGAATCCCCAAACAGTTTCTATGGCAACTGTGCAGCAGAAACAGGATGTAAAATACCCAAGGGCTCAACTACTGCACATTGGCACTTGCCTCTGCTAATCATCATGATGAATGTCCCAGCATTTCACACTGACATTGCCACAGAGGGGCAAGAGAACTCGTCAGAGCACAGCGTGTTTAACAGGCCATGGTTAAGATCCAGTGTAAAATATGCTGGATTGATCATTTCAACTGTGAGTGGATAGCTTATGAAGTAACTACCGAACAGCAGCATCTGCGTTCATTGCTTCTCAGAACTGATCCAAGAAGCATTTCGATATTAAGCAAATCCTAACTTTATGTGCGGTTGTAAAAATAAATTACTTTTGGGTGATAAAGGAAACTATAAATGAAGCTTGAATAGCAATGAAAGCGAGTACAACCTCAGGAATATTTTATACCAGGAAAGAATAAAGAACAGAGGTAACGATCGAACTGTACTGATGACTCAACGGGTGGGTGTCCAGTGCGGTGTTGAGTGACACTAGTCTGGGGCTGACCAGCTTAGGCACTTTTTAAAATGTAAAGGAGACACCAGTACGATGAGCTAATGCCAAGAGATTGTGGCATTTGAGCAGATTAGTGTTCAAAATAAGTAGCTTGCTATGTTTGTTGAAACGCTAAGCGGACGAATCTCATTCAAACATGAAAACTGAAGAGCCAAGAAGATTCTGGAAACTTTCAGCAGGTCGGGCAGCATTAATGGAGGGAGAAACAGAGTTCAAAGGCAGATGTTTTTTTGGCCCTCAATGGCAGCGGGCAGGGAGGTGGATAAGTGACAAAATTTTGCGCCACTGGCTGGAATGCCAATTCCCCAACTCTATCCCACCCCTAGGCTATTTTCCCTAGGTTGGGATGGGAGTGGGGGGTGGTAGTTGGCAGCAGACCCAACTAACTAATGGCATATTAAGGGCTGTTGCCAGAGGCTGGGGGGATTTTCCAATCAGCCTCCAGGTCCTCGGAGGTGACAGGGAACAGTGTGGCTGCCAGGGGGTGGAAGCAGACCGGAGAGCTCACACTTCAGGCAGGCTTAGGGGCCCTCCCCTGTTTGCCTCGCTTCAGCCCCAGGCCACCCTGTGGAAGGGGTTCCCCTCCACGCCCTCCCTCAAAAATGGCCTGGCCATTTTATATTTCAAATTTTAAAAGTTGGAGAGAGGACGCCTTCATTTTGGGTAGCCATCTCCTTCACACACCTACAGAAACATCCTTCTGCTGCTGCTTCCGAGTTTTCAGAGCCTCCTATTGGCTCTGGTGTTTCGAGAACCCCACCTGGCGTCCTTAACTGGATGGTGGATCCAATCAGAGCCCTCTGGCAACTGATTGGCCAATTCGGGGAAAATCAAAGATGAGTGAAGGCTCCCTACACAACATAGGCTTCTGACCTCCATTTGATCTGGACGGAGGGTATCCTGAGGTCCAAGGGGAAAGTCCTGCCCTATGTTTCAGGTTGATGACCTTTTGTCAGAACCGTAAAATGTTAGAAATGTAACAGGTTTTCAGCAAATACAGAGGCGGTGAAAGTGGAGAGAGACGGAAAGAACAAACAGGGAGTGATAAGGTGGGCGGTGTTGTATATTTTATATATCCCAGAACAATGCAGAGATGACATTAGTTTCTAAGTGTGCAACAAGTTTATTTACAGGAGTTTTAAAATATCTCTGCAATCACAAAATGTTTCCACTCATGCTTACAGCTCAGCTTCTGGTAGCTTCTGTGGTGTCTGTTTACTTTGCTCTGAGTCCACACCCAGGCTTAACCAATCAAGCAATCAGACTCACATAATCAAACACAGAACAACTGAAAAATTGAACACTACCGATGGAAGGAGAGATTAAATGGCAAAAGGAATGGTGGTGCAAGGCGAAAGAGGTGGTGATTGAACAAGTAATGAAACAAAAAATGGGTTAGAGGAGGTTTAAATAGCAATGGCAGAATCATTATCAGCTCCTGCTGTCCAATTAGACGGGAGCTGAGGTTAAATTGTTGAAATCAATGTTGAGCCCAGAAGGCTGTAAAATGCCTGATCGAAAAACAAGTTTCTGTAAACTCAGGCTTCCCTTAAGCTTCAGTGGAATATAGGAGGTTCAGAGACAGAAAGGTCAGAATAGGAGTAAGGCGGAGAATTAAAATGGAAAGCGATCCCCAGAAGCTCAGGGCCATGCTAGTGAACTGAATGGAGGCATTCCACAAATCCATCACCCAATCTGAGTGTGGTCTCCCCAAAGTAGAGGAGGCGGCATCACGAGCTGCAAATGACTGAAAGAAGGCTTTCTGCTCAGGCTTGGACTTGCTAAATCATATGGATGAGGAGCAGTTCAATCCCAGTTCTACAAAGGATTAACTGATCTTGGTCAGGGTTGCAATGGGCTTCTTAACTTTAGCGTATCTGGCTAAGGAAGGGAACAGATAATCAACCACGGTTGCTGCTCATTATCCTGCTGGGAAATGTGTATGTTTAAAGGAATTGAAAAAAGGAGAGAATTGAAATCAGGGTATGATAGTGTAGTGGTTCTGTTACCAGGCGAGTGATTTAATAATCTGGGCTATTAATCCAGAGAATCCTACCACGGCAGTTTGAGAATTTAAAAAATCTGTGGCAAAAAATATTGGTGTGAATAAATCTCATGATGAAGCTGTTAGATTGTTGCAAAAAAAAATGGGCTCACCGACGTCATTCAGTTTCCTTATCTGCAAATGCAGGAAAACAGCTGTCTCCACCTGGCCTGGCATCTACGTGACTCCAGTCCTATACCAACATGATTGCCTCTTAACTGACCTTTGAAGTGGCCTAGTATTCAGTTGTATCAAACTTCTTCAGGGCAACTAGAGATACGCAATAAATGCTGGCTTTGCTTGCAATGCCAATATCCCTAGAATTGATTCTTAAAAAGGCAGCTCGGCTGCTAATTCTCTCTGGCCTGACATGCCAATGAGAAAAAGCAATTTAGGTGATGCACCAGAGGACTCACCCTCCGGAATGAATCATTGCCTTCAGAGGAAGGAGTTGAGGGGGGTGGGGGTGGAAGAGGAGATAACTGGGAAAAAGAATTACGGGGACTGAAGATTGAATGGCTAATTCAACCTTAAAAGTGACAACGACCAGAATGTTCATTTTTCTTCAGCTGAGCTTGGGTGAACGTTAATCTCTCTTAGCTTCGCTGAATTGCCCTTGAAGACAATGCGGAGTATTAGGAATTAATGTAATAGGTATTAGCCTATTTTTTTATTGGGCTTACATAAATGCAAAGGAGGTGTGATTGATTTTTGATTGGTTATTATGGCACTGGCAGAAACTATGGCCAGAATTTCACCTTCGGCCCATACAGGCACAAGCCCGGCACGTCAGAACGTAAAATGACGCGCGATGACGTCAGGCACGCGTCCCAAGGTCAACGTGCGCCATCGCGATATTTCATTCAGCACGCGCGTACCAGAGTCGGCTGCACGCCCGCCGATAATTGAAAGGCCTGTTAAGGCCATTAACAAGGTAATTAAGTTGAAGTTTACGCTGCCCGTCCAGCCTAACGGTCGGCGGGCAAGCGAAAAGGCCAAGCGGCCTATACATTTTTTAGGAAGCCTCATCCACGAGCGGGATGAGGTTTTCCCAGAGCTATTACACATTAAATTAAAAACGTTCATTTAAAATTAAAAACGTGTCCCATCTTGTGTGACACAGTCACACGGGGGGAAACGTTTCATTGCATTTTTATTGCTTTTATTAGTTTTTTTGGAAAAAGCGCTTCAATCTCCCGGAGGCAGCTCCGTGCGATCCACACAGGGCGGGTCTTCATCGGCTCGCCCGCGTGAAATCGCGGTGCGGCGCCGATCTCGGGTGGCAGTCAGCTACCTGACTGCCCCCGCCCGCTCCCGCTGAGCCCGCCCGACGAGGGCAAAGTTCCGGCCAATGTAACTTTTAAAATATTGTGCCTTTGAGTCAGTGAAAACTGCTGTGGTGGATAGACAGTTAATAAACATGTCCTGTGTAACTGTTACTTTAGGAAGAAAAAAAGCAGGCTGTATTTTTAGAGAAGTCATGTATTTTTTTTGGAAGGTGATTTCCCAGAAGGGAAAAGCAGTTCGGACCAGTACTCTTATTTCCCAGTTTTTACTGTTTTTACCCTTCTGTGTTGACAGTTGTAAAAATTTAAAGGGCTTGGAAGGATCACATGAGGGAGTTCTAGTGCACTTTGTAAGTGTCGCTGTGATGAGGTGCTCAGAGATAGGGAGCTTACATCAAATGAACCTAAACTGCTAATGAGTTTTCTTTGTATTTTGTCAGAGCTCAGTGCTAATCTACCTTGGTCCATTTGACATTCTATCTCCAAGTCAGTAATAGGAATCGATCACAGCTATAATATTTCACCAACATCAATTAAACCCAGCGGAGTGTTAGGGAAATGGAAACAGCCAGGTTATTTCTCTTTCATAAACAGTTGGAACTGGACTCGATTAGTGTTATGCTAAATAAGACAGAAAATACAAAAAATACGCAGCTGATCCTTTGTTCTGTGCCCAAACTATTGACTTTTCAAATACTGACAGACTTGTTGTTGGTTTCCAGAGATTTTGAAAAGTAGACAGCATCTGGAGCAGTGGTTACATAAAATGTTCGCCTGTCCTTGTTTTGGGTGCCAATGGGCCTGCTGTGGATTTCCAACATTTTCTGTTGTCACTCAGACTTTGGGTACGGTAGCATAATGGTTATGTTACTGGACAAGTAATGGATAGAATCGTAGGATGGTTAGAGCACAGGAGGCCATTTAGGCAGTTGAACTTGTGCCATCTCCCTCCGAAATTGATTCAGCAGGTCTCACTCCCCTCCCTTTCCATGTAACGCTGCCCATGTTTTCTCCTCACTGCTTATCCAATCCCCCCTTTAAAAGCCACAATTAAATCTGCCTCCGCCAGCCAATCAGGCGGTGCATTCCAGACCCTAACCACCCGCTCGTAAATATTCTCATGTCACCTTTGATTCATTTGCCGACAACCTTAGTCTCATCTGGTTCTCCACCCCTCTGCCAGAGGGAACAGTTTCTCTCTATCTACTCTGTCTAGCCCCTCATGATTTTGAACAGATCTGTCAAATCTCCAAGAGGACCTTCTTTTTTCTCAGGAAAACAGCTGCATCTTCTCCAATTAAACTGCATAGGTCAGGACCCTCATCTCTGGAACCATTCATGCAAATTTTTCGGCACTCTCTCGAAAACTTTCAAATCCTTTCTCAAATGCGGTGCCCAGAATTGGACACAATACTTCAGTTGAGACCAAATCAGTGTTTTATCAAGGTTCAGCATAACTTCCTTGCTTTTGTACTCAATGCCTCGATTTATAAAGCCCAGAATCCAGTGTGTCTTTTTAACAACTCTTTTCAACCTGTCCTGCCACCAATCAATGACTTGTGCACCTATACCCACCCTGGTCACACAGTGCGGAGGTGGGGGGAGTGCGAGGAGGGAGGATAACCTCCTTGTTAGCCTGCTCCTGGGCCTGGCCAAAGTGGCCATTAACAGGTCCAGGCAACGGGCACTCAAGGAGGTCGTCCAACTTGGGTGCCTGCCCCTCTTCCACGACTATGTTCACGGCTGGGTAGCCCTGGAGAGGGGGCATGCGGTGCCCACTGGTAATGCTTGAAGTCTTCCGCAACTGGTGGGCACTGCAGGGTCTGGAATGCATCATCAGTCCCAGAAACACCATTTCAATTTGATTTGGTAAGCTTCCTTTTGAAGTTTTGATTTTTGTCACAGTGCCCCACTAGATGCTGTCACCCTCATCTATTAGTTTATATTACTGATTGTTTTATTTTAAAAGAGTATACTCTCCCGGTGCCTCTCTGTTCCTGCACCCACTTTAGAATTGCACCCTCTTGTTTATACATATCCAGAGGCCGGAACTAATGATCCAGAGACACGAGTTCAATTCCCACCACAGCAGCCGGGGATTTTAAATTTAATTAATTAAATATATCTGGAATTTTGAAAAAACTAAGATCAGTGATGGTGACCATGAAACTACCAAATCCTTGAAAAAATCCCATCTGGTTCACATATTCCCTTTAGGGATAGAAATCTGTTGTCCTTACCTGGCCTGGCCTATATGTGACTTCAGACCCACAGCTATGCAGATAACTGGCCTCTGAAATGACCTACGAAGATATTATTGTTTGAAGAAGGCACAAGATCACAAAAACATAAGAAGTAGGAGCAGGAGCAGGCCATTTAGCCTACACCAGTTGATAAGATCGTGGCTGATTTCATTGTGGCCTCATCTCCAATTTCCTGTCTGTCCCCCATAACCCTTGACTCCCTTGTTATCAAAAAATCGATCTAACTCAGCCATGAAGGCAGCTTACTACCATCTTCCCAAGGGCAACCGGGGATGAGCAATAAGTGCTAACCTTACCAGTGATGCCTACATCCCGTGAATGAATAAAAGAAATTCTAGTAGTTGCAATCAATACAGCTGTTGTACAGAGAAAACAAGTAACAGAGAAAACAAGTGTGAAGTCTGAGCTATTATAAATGAATTTGCTTAGCAACTGGCATGCCATACCGTGACATCATTTGCTCAGGCACACACAATTTACCAACTGGAACCTCACTGGACAGTAATAGTCAATAGTGTGTCTAATGATACCATTGGTTTAGCGAGCACATTGACACGGTACTGAATTTCATGACTCGAGTTCACAGGGTCGACTGATTTAGGTATTCACAGCAACGTATTATTTATAAGGAACGAAATATTGGCAGAGAAAGTGAAAGTTTCCTGCACCTTAGTCTTCATGTTCAAGAGAAGCATTAATAAGAATTGCTTGTGTCATAACAGTACTTGCATTGTCATAACTCTTTATGACAAGAGAGCACTGCAGAATTTCACAGAATGAATTACATTTAAAGTGCATTGATTGTTGTTATGGGGTATATGCGTATCTTGATGGGTAGGTTGTTGTGTGAGTTACCCCAATATGTCTCCTGTATCTCCAAGCAGGCAACTAATGCCCTCTTTACCTAACAAAGCTGCCACAACTCAGTGAGGAGCTATACAATAATTGTTGCTACTCCCTCAAAAGGTGCTAAGATACACTAGAAGAGATGGCGCCTGAAATATTCTCCCCCGAACCTTTCTACCTCTCTATCTTCCTTCAAGTTGCTCCTTTGAACCTCTCTCTTTGGCCAAGCATTTGGCCGCCTGCTGTAATATCTCGTTATCTGGCCCAGTGTCAAATTTTCTTTGATAATGCTCCTGTGAAGTGCAGTGTTCAGTAGTTCAATTGTTCCATATTTGATAATGTAAGCCTGTTTACTATTGATGCTCAATGTGTTTGATTAGTTCAGCCTGGATATGGACTCCAGGAAAAGTAAGCAAAGTTGTAGAAAAAGCTGGAATCCAGAGATGAAGCATGGAGTAGACATTTTAAAACACTGTGAATAAAATCTGTTACACACATAGAAATGAGTGTAATCTCTGCATAGATTCAAGATATAAAATATACAGCATGAAGCACCTTCAGACATTTTATTGTGTTAAAGACGCCATACATATGCAAGTGGGTTGTTTCTGCGCTCATTTATAGACGCAACAGCAATCCCTAACAACGGATACTCCAACCGCTGCCTGAGAGAGAGGTCATCCTCTATTTTGATGGTGGGTGGGCTGAGTTGGACAGGCAACCAATTTTTTTTAACTTCTGGATCTGTGCTGATCATCGGAGAAAGTCCAGTGACCATAAATAAAGTTACAAATAAAGATCTTTAAATAATTGTACATTCAGTAATTTAGGTCTGCACAGTGATTAGCTATTGTCCCTGTATTGTAGTTTATTGTGGCAGATCCCATGTGGTGCTGTGTATAAATGCAACCGACACTTGCAGACACAGGGAATACTGTGTAGCGCACAGCAGCCGAAGGGAGAGAGAAAATAACAAAACAGCTACCTTTCCATATCAGACATGATCATAACCCAAGTACCAATTCCAACAGTCAAGGGCTTAGACTACAAATACTATCTTTGCACAAAACATTGTATTTAAAAACTTCTGTAAAACATTCTTACACCTTTTGCCAATACAGAAGCATTCGAACGTATGAATTAGGTGCAGGAGTAAGCAAACAGCCACTTGACCCCGCTCCACCATTCAATAAGGTCATGGCTGATCTGATTGTAACCTCAACCCCATATTCCCAATATGCCTGATAACCTTTGGCTCCCTTGTTAGTCAAGAATCTCTCTACCTCTGCCGTAAAAATATTCATTGACCC
This sequence comes from Cetorhinus maximus, assembly GCF_964194155.1. Lineage (NCBI taxonomy): Eukaryota > Metazoa > Chordata > Chondrichthyes > Lamniformes > Cetorhinidae > Cetorhinus > Cetorhinus maximus. The sequence goes on along the minus strand of NC_135899.1, from coordinate 81,635,006 downwards.
TGCCTCTACCATTCTCTGGGGAAGAGGGCTCCAAAGACTCACGACCCTCTGAGAGAAAAAAATCCTCCTCACCTCCGTCTTAAATGGGAGATCCCTTATATTTAAACTTATTTTTAGCCAGTTCTCATTAAAACTTGATATTCAACACTGTATCAATTCATTTCCCACTACAGATTTTTGTTAGGTAAGGGTAATTAAGGGATATGGAAACAAGGTTGGATAACGGAGTTAAGGTATAGACCAGTCATGATCTAATTAATTGCAGGAACAGGCTTAAGAGGCTGAATGGCCTCCTTCTGTTCCTATGTTCCTATGTCCAATACGAACGATTGAAAAAACGGCCTACACGAGCGGGCCTGCTTATCCATCTGTTCCTGTATTGCATTTTGTAATGAATACCAATATTTATGAAGCCTCCATTGAGAATTTGCCTTTATGGGTCTTCCAGTGAAGGTATGTTTGTGCCCATCTATATATTTACGCATGGAAAGCTGGTATTCACTGTACTGATCCTAGAGGGGGATTTGTTGGGAATAAAACTCTGGTTGGAATTTTCCATGCCCACTGGTGTCAGGTATGTTTGGTGGTGTGAGCAGACAATATGGCAAGAAGGCCAAAGATCGGTTTCACAACATTGTGAAACCAGTTTGCGATGGCCTGCTCTGCCCATCAATGGCGGGACGCATTTCCTGCGATCAGACATCGAAAACCTCATTGTAGTATATCTGCATATCATTAGAAAGCCAGCCCGCCGGAATCATCCCCCCACGCTGGATCATCAGCGCACGTCAGCGTGATTGCATGTCGGTGTCTTTCACAACAGCATATGTAAGGCGTGCACTTGGCGGGCTGCACTTTGAGGGGAACTCGGAGGTGAGTGCACAGTAATGTTGTGGAGTAACGTACACAAGGGTCGCCTGTTGGACTTAAAGGTTGAAGCGAGTTGGAGGGAGGGGCAAGGACTTCCCTGCGGCTGAGGCGAGTTGGGAGGGGGACGCAAGGGCTGCCCTGTGGGCGAGGTGACTTCACAGAATTTTAAGGGCACAGGAGGCCATTCAGCCCATCGTGTCTGCACTGGCTGTCCAAATGAACATTATGGGCAGAATTTTGCCCTAGGTTGGCAGGCGGGCCCCAACGGCTCGGCGGCGGGCGGAGAGCTGACCCCCGCCGCCATTTTGAGTGGGCGGGCCAATTAAGGCCTGCCCAGCGGCCTGCCCAATGGGAAGCGCTATGCGGTCCCCGTGCGGGGTGGAGGGGGGGGGGGAGGGATTCCCCAACTGTCAAAGTGTGCATGTGCGCGAAAGAGCGCACTGCTCCCTGAGACTAAGTCCTGTCTCAGAGAGATTACTGACAGTCTAAAAAGCTTTAAAAATAGAAAAATAAAATTATTGATGTGTCCCCCTCATGTGACAATGTCACACGAGATGAGACACCTTAACAAGAAGCACAGAAACTTTATTAAAGTTTTTAAAAACGGACATGAAACCTCATCCCGCCAGTGGATGAAGTTTCATGAATAATCTGGAGCCTGCTGGGGCTCCTGGCCTGCCCACCAGCCTTAAGGTTGGACGGGCAGGTCTTTAATTATTTTAATTATCCTGTCAATGGCCTCAATCGGCCATTGACAGGTCGGAGGGCGGACAGCTGATTTCGCTGTCCGCCCGACTTCCTAAAGATTTAAAGGGACCGGGATGACGTCGGGTGTTCCTCCCAATGTCATCCCGCGTCATTTTCCCCTCGGCGAGCAGGCCCCGCCCCCAAATCGCCGACAGGAAAATTCAGGCCTATGACTTAGTGCCATTGCCCAGCCTTTTCCCAGTACCCCTGCATATTGTTTCTATTCAAATAATAATCTAATGCCCTCTTGAATGCCTGAATTAAACTTGCATCCACCACACTTCCAGACAGCGCATTCCAGACCCGAACCACTCGTTGTGTGAAAAAGTTTTTTCTCACGTCACATTTGCTTCTTTTGCAAATCATTTTAAATCTGCGCCCTCTCGTTCTTGATCCTTTTACAAGCGGGAACATCTTCTCCCTGTCTACTCTGCCCAGCCCCCTCATGATTTTGAACATCTCAATCAAATCTCCTCTTAGCCTTCTTCTATCCAGGGAGAACAGTCCCAACCTCTCCAATCTACCTTTGTAGCTTAAGTTTCTCATTCCTGGAACCATTCTTGTAAACCTCTTCTGCACTCTCTCCAATGTGTTCATATCCTTCCTATACTATGGCGCCCAGAACTGTACACAATACTCCAGCTGAGGATCAACGAGTGTCTTATATAAATTCAGTAAAACTTCCCTGCTCTTGTACTCTATGCCCCTATTAATAAAGCTCAGGATACTATATGCTTTATTAACTGCTCTCCCCATCTGTCTTACCACCTTCAATGATCTATGCACACATACACCCAGGTCTTTCTACTCCTGCACCCCCTTCAAAATTTCACCCCTTATTTTATATTGTCTGTCCATGTTCTTCCTACCAAAATGCATCACCTCACACTTCTCTGCATTGAACTTCATCAGCCACCTATCTGCCCACTCCACCAACTTGTCTATGTCCTTATGTAGTTCCACACCGTCCTCCTCGCAGTTTACAACACTCCTAAGCTTCGTATCATTCGTAAACTTCGAAACTGTCCCCTGCACAGCAAGATCTAGATCATTAACATATATCAGGAAAACAAGAGTCCCAATTCTGACCCCTGGGGAACTCCACTACAAACCTTCCTCTAGCCTGAAAAATATCCATTGACCATTACCCTCTGCTTCCTATTTTTCAGCCAATTTTCTATCCACATTGCTACTGTCCCTTTTATTCCATGAGCAATAACTTTTCTCACAAGTCTGTTGTGTGGCATTGTATTTGAAAGTCCATGTACGCCACATCAACAGCATTACCCTCATCGACCTTTTCTATTACCTCCTCAAAAAACTCCAGCAAGCTAGTTAAACATGATTTCCCCTTTAGAAATCCATGCTGGCTCTTCTTTATCAACCCATATTTTTCCATGAGACCATTCTATCTGAATAATTGCTTCTAAAATCTTGCCCACCAATGAAGTTAAACTGACTGGTCTGTAATTGCTGGGCTTATCCTTACAACCTTTTTTGAACAAGGGCGTAATGTTTACAATTCTCCAGTCCTCTGGCACCACCCTTGAGTCTAGGGAAGACTGAAAGATTATGGGCAGTGCCCCTGCAATTTCTACTCTCACTTCCTTCAATATCCTTGGATGCATCTCATCCGGTCCTGGTGCCTTGTCAACTTTAAGTACTGACAGTGTATTCACCACTTCCTCCTTCTCAGTTTTGAACCCACCTAGTGACAGAGTTTCCTCATTTGTCACCATGACCTGGGTAGCATCTACCTCCTTGGTAAAGACGGATGCAAAGTATTCATTTAATATTTCAGCCATGGCCCCTTCGTCCATGTGTAAATTCCCTTTTAGGTCCCTAATCAGCACTACTCCTCCTTTTACCGCCCTCTTACTATTTATAGGCTTATAGAAGACTTTGGGATTCCCCTTTATGTTGGCTGCCAGTCTTTTCTCATAATCTCTCTTCACTTCTCTATTATGCTTTTTCACCTCCCCCCTGAACCTTCTGTATTCCTCTTGGTTCGCAATTGTATTTCCTACCTGATATCTGTCATAAGCAAACTTTTTCTTCTTTGTCTTAATTTCTATCTCCTTTTTCATCCAGGGAGATCTGGGCTTGTTTGACACACCTTTCCCTTTCGATGGAATATACTTTGACTATACCTGAACCAATTCTTTTTGAAGGTAACCCATTGTTCAGCTGCAGTTTTTCCCGCCAATCTTTCATTCCAGTCTATCTGGCCCAGATCCGTTCTTGCCCCATTGAAGTCGGCTCTCGTCCAATTAATTATTCTTACTCTGGATTGCCTATCATCATTTTCTATCATCATCCTAAAACGTACAATACAATGATCACTGTCTCCTAAATGTTCACCCACTGACACTTGATCTAATTGGCCCACCTCATTCTAAGAACCAGGTCCAACAGTGCATCCTTTCTTGTTGGATTGGACACATACTGCTGTAGAAAGTTCACCTGAACTTTTGTCCCTCTCCACCTTTTACACTACCACTGTCCTAGTCTACATTCGGGTAATTAAAGTCGCCCATTATAACTACTCTATAATGCTTGCATCTCACTGTAATTTCCCTGCAGATTTGTTCTTCTATCTATTCTCACTATTCACTATTTGGCGGTCTATAGACTACACCGAGCAATGTAATTGCACTCTTTTTGTTCCTTAGCTCAAGCCAAACTGTCCTTGAACTCTCTTGGTCATTCTCTTTCTCCAGCACTGCAATGCTCTCCTTAACCAATACCACCAGCCCTTCCTCCTTTCCTATCTTTTCTGAACACCTTGTACCCAGGAATATTTAACACCCAGTTCTGCCCTTCCTTGAGCCAGGTCTCTGTTATCACCACAACATCATATTTCTACATGGCAACCTGTGCCTGTAACTCCTCAATCTTATTTACTATACTCCGTGCATTCACATACATGCATAGTAACCCTGATTGAGATTTTGTTACTTTCTCCCTTACCCCAACTTTACATGTCAACTTACTATTCTCTATACTAGTGCTATCTGTCCCTCCCAGTATTTTGTGCACCCTGGGTATTCCTCTCTAATATTTTCTCTTGTTTCCCACACCCCTATCGAGTTAGTTTAAAGCCCTCCCAACAGCACTAGCAAAACGCCCCGCAAGGAACTCAGTCCCAGCTCTGTTCAGGTGCAACCCGCCCGGCTAGTATAGGTGCCATCTTCCCCAGAACAGTCCCAGTGTCCCAGGAATCTAAAGCCCTCCCTCCGGTACCATCTTTCCAGCCACGCATTCATCTGCCCTATCCTCCTATTTCTGTACTGACTTGTGGAGGCATGGAAGGAGGACTGCTCTGCGGTTGGAGGTAGCACATACACACGTGCGGGGTGGGAGAGGTGTGAGTGGGTGAGGGAAGTGGCCACACATTAGGGAAGCCTTGTATAAAGTGATCATTCCTCCACAGCCGAGACAGTTCAGGTGTAGCTACACTGACGTGCTTGAAGATGGGCCTCTTGCTTATCTACCCACTCAAGTAATGCAGAGGCATAGACACTGCCACCGATTGCTCCAGAGCTTTTTACCACTCAGGGAAAGACTGCAAACTAATGAGCATTTTAGTGGACTGCAGAACAGTTGGATGACTGGGCACATTGTACAATATCCTTGCAAAAGCTGACCATGGAGCAGTCACTGGTGGAGGTACTCACAGCCCCTTGGTACGTTATCATCCCGGTTTGGACCAGTCTCCCCCATGGTTCAAGCTAACAGTGCAGCCTTGCAGTGCGGGTTAGGAGAATGCCTACACTTGAGCTGAGAGCACAGCCTGCAGTCCAATGGGCAAAGCTGCCACCAATCAGTCAGGCGGAGTGGGGCAGAGGTGGGTGGGTTTTTGGGCAGCCACTAATCTCTGGTCATCCAAGTGGTGGCCAGCACTCGTTGCATGAAGGGGCCTTCAGACTTAACCAAGGGAGGTTCTCAGTATGCCCAAGCTAATTCATGCATCCCTCTCTTTCATCCTGAAGGAGGAGTAGACCAGGGGCATGGAGCCTGGTGAACTAACATACAGAGAGCGAAGACAACAGAGAAGAGAGTGACAGAGATGCCTGGCTGCGCAGAGGGAGGAGCAACACCCTCAGGAAGAAGGGGCAGCTGGGGCACCCGCACACACCATTGAAGACCCACAGCGAGCTGTTGCTAGTCGCGCCTAGCTAGACCCAGGATCTATAGAAGCCTGGAGATGACCGAGAACCAGTGTTGCCGAAGACTGCACATGTCTAGGGAACTGGTCGGTCAGATCTGCCAGCTACTGCAGGATTTGGTGCCACAGGGACATAGAGGGCATCCACTGCCAGTGGACCTGAAAGTGACCGTGGCGCTCAATTCCTATGACTGTGGCTCCTTTAAGGACTACACAGGTGACCCCTGTGGGTTATCACAAGCCTCCACCCACAAATACATCCATGAGGTCACGGATGCCATCTTCACGAGGGCACACAACTTTGTGTATTTAACCTGGGACCAGGACAGCCAGGATGCAAGAACAGTTGGGTTTGTCCAGATCTCGGGTTTCCCACAGGTGCAGGGTGCCATCAACTGCACTCACGTGGCGCTTAGATCTCTGTCACAACACACAGTCAACTATGTAAACTGCAAGGGCTTCCATTAGCTGAATGTGCAGCTGGTGTGCGACCACCACAAACGCATCCTGCAGGTCTGTGCTCAGTTTCCTGGGAGTGTCCATGGCTCCTAAATTCTCAGTCGGCCACAGATCCCTGATGTCTTCCAGGGTCCACAGAAGCTGCAGGGTTGGCTCCTCAGGGGCAAGGGCTACCCGCTGAGAACATCGCTGATGACACCCGTACGGTGGCCTCAGACTGCAGCAGAGTGAAGGTATAACGAGGCTCATGCTGCAACTCGCAGCTTGGTGGAGCAGACCATCGGGATGCTTAAAATGAGGTTCCAGTGCCTGGACCGGTCTGGTGGAGCCCCGCAATATAGTCCACAGAGGGTGTCACCTGCTGCGCCATTTACAACCTGGCGCTGCAACGGGGAGAGGAGCTGGCTGAGGAGGAGATAGAGTAGCTAAACGTCTCCTCCGATGAGGAGGATACCCACAGGGATGAGGGTGAGGAGGTTCTCGCGATGAGGACAATGAAGGTGCGTAGGAGAGAGTGAATGGTGATGTCCCTTGAACTAGTAGTGAGTGAGGTCCCTGTAGACGTGTGATGGGTTTGTGAGTGTGTGAGTTGAGAGTGATGAGAAGAGTGACTTACCCTGATAGAACATTGGAGATCATTCATCCTTTATTGGCACGAGGTGGCTGACCCCTTTTGCCTTGGTGCTGACCACCACTGCCACTGCCTCCCAAGCAGGATTGGTGATGTTGCTGCCCATCCTGTGGCCAGAGCGGGGGTAGAGGACATCAGAGTTGAGGTCGAACCTGTGTTTTATAAAGTTTTATCATAACCTTCTTGCTTTTGCATTCTGTGCCCCTATTTCTAATGTCCAGAATTCTGTATGCATTTTCTCAACCTGCTCTGCCATCATCAATGATTTGTGCACACACGTCATTGGCCCCTGCTCCTGCACCTTCTTTAGAATTGTACCCTTTAGTTTATATTGTCTCTCCTTGCTCTTTCTAACAAAATGTATCACTTCACACTTATTTATTTATTGCCCATCCCTAGTTTCCCTTGAGAAGGTGGTGGTGAGCTGCATTCTTGACCGCTGCAATCCTTGTGGTGTAGGTACACTCACAGTGCTGCTAGGAAGAGAGTTCCACAATTTTGACCCAGCGACAGTGAAGGAATGGCGATATATTTCCAAGTCAGAATGGTGAGTGACTTGGAGGGAACTTGCAAGTGCTGGTGTTGCCATCTATCTGCTGTCCTTGTCCTTCTAGATGGTAGTGGTCGTGGGTTTGGAAGGAGCCTTGGTGAATTCCTGCAGTGAATCTTATAGATGATACACACTGCTGCTACTGTGCGTCGGTGGTGGAGGGAGTGAATGTTTGTGGTTGTGGTGCCAATCAAGCGGCTGCTTTGTCCTGGGTGGTGTCAAGCTTCTTGAGTGTTGTGGGAGCTGCACTCATCCAAGCAAGTGGGGAGTATTCCATCACACTCCTGACTTGCGCCTTGTAGATGGTGGACGTGCTTTGGGGAGTCAGGAGGTGAGTTACATATCGCAGGATTCCTAGCCTCTGACCTGCTCTTGTAGCCAGAGTATTTATATGGCTTGTAAGGTGTGATCCCACGAGCATGACTCGGTCAGGCTGTTGCTTGATTAGTCTGTGGGACAGCTCTCCCAATTTTGGCACAAGCCCCCAGATGTTAGTAAGGATCACTTTGCAGAGTCGACAGGGTTGAGTTCGCCATTGTCGTTTCCGGTGCCTAGGTCGATGCCGGGTGGTCCATCCGGTTTCAGTCCTTTATATTGACTTCTTGCCATGTGCAGAGGAGTGCGACCAATCAGAGGGCAGTGAAGAGTCAACCACATTGTTGTGGGTGTGGGGTCACATGTCAGCCAGGTAAGGACTTCAGATTTCCTTCCCTAAAGGGCTTTCGTGAACCAGATGGGTGTTTTACAATAATCGTTTTATGGTCATCATTAGGCTTTTAATTCCATATTTTTTGAATTCAAGTTCCACTATCTGCACTGGTGGGTTTCAAACCTGGGTTCCCAGAGCATTACCCTGGGTCTCTACATTACTAGTCCAGCAACAATACCACTAAGATACCGTCTCCCCTAAATTGGAAAACATCTTCATAATGTTTGTCCGAGTGACTGGTAATTTTGTCCTCGATTATCATCCCTAAAAGCTTTTCAAAGTGGTTAGTTAGCTCATTTGGCTAGATGACTAGAGTGTGGTGCAAAACAACACTGTGGGTGTTCCTACACTGCATGGACTGCAGTGGTTCAAGAAGGCAACACACTATCACATTCTCAAGGTCAATTAGGAATGGGCAAGGTATACTGGCCTAGCCAGCGATGCCCACACCTCACGAACGAATATGAAAAAGCCAACAATGTGGGTTCAATCGCTGTACTGGTTGTTGTAGTTCTTGGGGTCTGTCTCCTCACCTTGCCCCAAGGCAATATCATGGCAAAATTGGCAACCCTCAGAGAGTGAGGATGCTACATGGGGAGTTGAAAGCTTTGCCACCACTGAGGTTAAACTGGTTGGCCTGCAGTTGCTGGGCTTATCCTTACACCCTTTTGTGAACAAGAGTGTAACATTTGCAATTCTCCAGTCCTCAGGGGTACCTGTATCTAAGGAGAATTAGAAGATTATGGCCAGTGCCTCTGACATTGGCCACCCTGATCTCCCTCATTATCCTTGGGTGCCTCTCATCCAGTCCTGGTGACTTGCCAACTTTAAGCACTGCCTGCCTCTTTAATCCCTCCTCTTTATGAAGTCATTTTCCAAAATAGCCTAGGATGTTAATTAATGAATTTATACCTACTAAGGTTCTGTAGCTCTGTGGGAGTTTTCTTTTAGCAACCGGGGCAGATGCAACAATATCCTCTAAAGCACCCGGCTGCTAGTCAAAACATTGCTTCTCCATTTTAATTATTAAAACTGCAGGTGTACTGGTAATTGAGAAGAACTTAGAATCATAGAGTCGTAGGGGAGAATTTTCCCTCACATGAACTGGGACATGTCAAGGAACATTAATGAAAAAATGTATTTGATTTATAAATCATTCATGAAACCTCATCCCGCCCATGGATGAGATTCCATGAAAAATGCGAAGGCCGCCTGGGCTCTTCGCCTACCCGCCTAACCTTGAGGTTGGACGGGCAGCTCAGTTTATTACTTTAATTGATATTTAAATGGCCTTAATAGGCCTTTGACAGTTCGGCAGGCGCCCAGCCGACTCAGCTGCACGCCCGCCGAACTGAAAATCTAAATGACGCGCGGTGACGTGAGGACGCCCGCCCAACATCACCCCACGTCAGATTATGCCTCGGCGAGCGGGCCCCGCCCCCACTCGCCTAGCCGAAAATTCTGGCCATCGAGTTATACACCACAGAAACAGGCCTTTCGGCCCATCGTGTCCTGTTCTCATTTTTCTTGCATCTGTTGACAATTAGACATTTTGCGATAAAAGAAATAAATCGCATTTTCCTATTGAAAACATCTTCAACTCTTCAGAATTGTCTACGCAGCAACAGTGTCTGCGCGCCAAAATAACTAATTGTGTGCGAGACACTTTGAGGTGTTTCTGGAGGATAGGATAAGGCACTCTGTAAAGGAAGATCTATTTGTTCACTAAGACCCCTTGTGCCGTTGTGGAATCTGTACAGTATCTATTGTGCAGAATTAGCAAAAAATATTTCTGTACATGCCTGGTAATTTGTGTTACTAAATAGACCAAACATTACAAGGAGAAAGGGATCTTAAAACCAATCTTAATTAGACATTGTGCTGAATGATGGTGTTTTGCTATGAAGGTTTATCTTATTCCCACGTATATTAATAACTTTCCTGTTGATCACTAATATATTCGACTGGGCAAATGGATGTCAGTGACACAGATAAAAGAAATTGTGTTTGAAGCTGGTTTGTAGTATTTCTGGAGAAATTTCTCGCTTTTATAATGAAGAGGCAATTTTGCAGAGCGGGTTGGGGAATTTAAAACAAAAACAGAAACAGAAATACCTGGAAAAACTCAGCAGGCCTGGCAGCATCGGCGGAGGAGAGCACAGTTGAACTGTTGAAGGGTCATGAGGACTCGAAACGTCAACTGTGCTCTCCTCCGGAGATGCTGCCAGACCTGCTGAGTTTTTCCAGGTATTTCTGTTTCTGTTTTTGTTTTGGATTTCCAGCATCCGCAGTTTTTTACTTTTGTCTCTGTATTATATGGGTTGGGGAATTTTATGCCTGTCAAGATCTAAGATTTGTTGGTCTTGGGAAGTGAAATATTTTCCATTTTGAAGCACCCAATGCGTATGCCAATCATTCCAATACAGCAGAGGTTGGCCTCAAAGTAAAATTTCCCCTCCTTGGTGCCAACACGCCTTTACCATTAGAAAAACATACCTACTTTACCAGAGTAATATTTCCAATTTTCACGCCCCTCTATTCAGTGCCCTAGCTGACTGAAGGCACCAATATGTGCATCAAGTTAGGGACAGAATTATGCTCTTCCACTAAGAACCAGGCTGAAGCTGGTGTTCTTACTTTGCGAATGCTGTTGAGTTCCCTGAATGCTTTCCCAAGGTAAACTGGCAACAAGCCAAATGTCGAACTACTGGGACTTGCTAAGACTGGCTGTCTGGAAGACCCATTTTTAATGAGTCTCAGAGGTCTCACATTTAGCTTGCAGCCAGATGCACAAGACTGGGGAGCCTGGATGTGTTAGCACATTATAAAGAACTTTCCCAAACTTACTGCTTAAGACTCTTACACCAACAGACAGGGGGAACAGACTAGAGAATCTGGGATCGTTCTCCTTAGAACAGAAAAGATTGAGGAAAGAGAAGTAGAGATATTCAAACTGGTGAGCTTTGATAGAGTAGAGAGAGCGAAACTGTTTCCAGTTGCAGAAACATTGGGGACACAGATTTAAAGTAAATGGCCAAAAGAACCGGTGCAAAGATGAGGAAACACTTTTTTACAGAGCTAGATGTTATAAGGGGGAGTCTTATGGTGCAGTGGGTAGTGTCCTTACCTCCGAGCCAGAAGTTCTGGGTTCAAGTCCCACTCCAGCACTTGATGGCCGAAGAAGGTTTTTCCATAACATGGCCAAACAGGTTGAGTATCAATCTGTAAATCCTTCCAATACATGTCAACAGTAGGTGGTAAGAGTGGGAGATTCCTGGTCAGCCATGCACCTACAGAAGGCAATGGCACAATCTTGCCAAGCATAACTATGGACCAAGAAGTCTATGGTTGCCAATGCTCTCTCAAAGCATGGAGCCTGAAGAAGATGTTGTAATCTAGAACCTACTGCCTGAAAGAGTGTTGGAAATGAATTCAATACTAACTTTCAAAAGGAAATTGGATAAGTCTTTGATTTGGAAAAGTTTGCAGGGCGCTGGGCTAAGTGCATGGGAGTGGGAGCAATCAGATAGCTCTTTGAAAGAACCTCCTTCTGCATATTTTTATGATTCCAGGAGACCTTCACCTCATTAACTTGGAAGCTGGGTTCAGAGATGAAAGCACAGAGCAAGATGCCATCAATTCCCCGACTAAAGGATGCTTTTGTTTTCTGTATGGAGTTGTTTTCTCACCATTACTTTTGCTTGGATGTGCACAAAGTGTAACAGTGGTTAAGGTTCTTGCTGTATATTTGCAGGAATTTTGGGACCTGGTCCAGTGCATATAGGCCTTTTACTGAAATTTCAAAAAAGAAGACAAATTGAATTAACAGCCAATGCCAGATGTAAGGATAGAAACTCAGTATTCAAATCCTTAAATAGAAAACCCTGACCTGTGTTAGGAATGGCTCTGATGTAGATATTGTGTAAAAGACAATCCAATGACCAATTATATTTAAGCACAGCAGCATAGCATACTTTAGAAGCATTTTGTGTTTTGTTTATTTAGCTTGGCATTCATTTTCAAGTTGACTGAATTGATGAATGAACAGTTAAGTCTCTCTGCCATAAATATTTGGCAACTGGTACTTTGTAGGAAGCATAACAGAGGCACACTATTTACTGGCTAGGCAGTTACAATTTGATTATGACTAGGAAATGCTGCAAGACTCTTAACCAGAAGGGTCTCACTACCCTCTCGAGTCCTCACCCCGTACTTGGTATCAATGGCAGGAAACAAAACTATGGATACAATTTTAACTTTATGTGGAAAATCTTTATTAACCCACTAAGCAATAGTATATACTTACACCACCAGTTGCTTAGTAAGACCCGCGTGCGGGAGCTCGTCCCCGGGTGGTCGGTCCGCTGAGTGAATTCCTCCACACGACTTCCTGTGACTGACCAAATCACACTTCCTGTTTGCAGCCCCAACGTCCTTGGGAGCTGTGGCTTTATACCCCTTTCTGACCCTGGTCTCTCGGCACATAAGGTAATGTCTTAAATCGAGTCATCCGATTGGATTATTAATCCCACTCTGGCCATGCAAAGACAGCCTGCACGTGGTCGTTTCCTGCTCTCAGCAAGGGGCGTCTCCAGGTACCTGCCAGCAATGGATGTGATTCCTGTATCTTGGTAAGGCGGGAGGAAAGCTGTTCACACATATCCAAGAGGCTATTGTCTAGACCAGTTTCTGTAATCGGGGTGTCTGGTGCTTAGCCACCGGCCCAGTGACATGCCCTGATACCCCTGTGTCTGTGTATCCTTCTCCAGTCTTTATTTTTTTTAAGAAGTTCCACATAAGCCTCAGAGTTGGCGTCTTTGGTCAAAAATCATCTCCCTTCGTCCGATGTCCTCCGCACTCCATGTTCCTACCACCCGGTTCTGAGCTCAGGACGTTGGTCCACCTCACAACTGGTTACATTTTGACACAAGTATAAAGATGATACGTATTAAAAAGAAACAAAGGGAGGCCTTACGGCATCACAGAAATACACAACATATCAAAATGCCTTACAATGCTGCTTTCCTAACAATTTTCTGTCAAATTCCTCTTTTCTGTAGCAATTTTACAACATTTATTTACACAAGGATAAGTGGTTTCAAGAACTTGCAGTTTTTTTATTGATATTTTCAAGGGTCTAGATTATTGACACTTTCATTGCCTTCTAGTGAAGTTGTTTTTTAATATAGTAGAAAGTTATGAACGAATTACTTGCTTTAAAGCTATTTTACACATCCTATTGTCACTATAGGGTTCTATAAGTGTTTAGTGGGTCAGTGAGCATGCAAATGCTATAGCTTGGCAACAGGGGTATGAGGGGTGGGTGGAAGGGCAGAGCTTGGCACTAGGGGCATGAGGGGCCAAGGGGTTGGGTGGAAGGGCAGAGCTTGACATTGGGGGCATGAGGGACCATAAGGGGTTGGTAGAAGGCATGAGGTGGCATGGTTAGGGCTTGGGGAGTGTGGGGGGTAGAGGGAATGTGAGGGGTGAGGGCTGGAGGGCCTTTGCATTTTTATTTTAACTGGGACAAGTTCCTACAGCACTGAGGCAGGCCTTTTAAACAGCCCGCCGCTGCACCCAACAGCCTCTGTGCCTGCCTTCAAACACTTTCCTGGGTTGGCTGGCCTGACTCAGTCTGCACCCACTATCCAGCAATGAAGATCCCACTTTTACAGGGACTTTATGCAGAGCCAGACAGGCCAAGCCAGGAGTTTTCCCAACTCCCTCCACCCACCTTGAGGATAAAAATTCAGGATTTTGTTTTGAGTCTAATTTCACTCTTCTTCGGAAAAGTAGGAACGTTATGTTAAACCTGTATCCAACCTTCGTTAGACAAACACTGAGTAATACATGTAATTCTGGTCACCATATTATATAAAGAATATAGCGGCATCGGAGAGGGCACAGTGAAGATTTACAAGGATATTACCAGTAAACGCGAGGTTATTATACACATTGTCATATCCTGGCTGCTTTATAAATTTTTTATTCTTTTTTAAATGGACAAAGGCTTTATACTGACTGAAGCCTGACTAGCTCTGACTCACCCAAAAGGAATTTCCAGCCTTCACAATACAGCAGGGACCTTGTTATCTCTAAAGAAGCACTACTGCCCCCTGTGACTGCAGAAATCAAATTCCAAAGAAATGCACAAAGAGCCTTTACATTTCTAAGGCAAAGCTTTGCCCTTCAGAGACGATGGCTGGGATTTTCTGGCCCCATCGCGAAGTGATCAGCAGCGGGAGATTCCGCATCCAGCCAAAAATCCATTAACTTTTGCGGAACCAAATGATCCCGGTGGTGGGCAGGGCCTGAAAGTCCCACCTGAAACATCTGCAAGGACTAAGGGACCCTTGCAAGGACTAAGGGACCCTGTTAAACTTATTCATGGATGAAACATTAACCATCTCAAGAATCCAAACCAGGAATATACATTCTTTGTACAAAGGGGAAGAAGCGGGAGTTATGTCTCATGAATGCCACCCCTCCACCACCCCAAGCTGCTAGGACCTGTAATTTTGCCTTGTGGAGTTGAACAAAGGCAATCTGCCATCTTCCATCAACCAAACAGCAGCAGAACCAGAGCTCAATCCAGGTTTAAATTGCCTGGCCCCCATCTAACTGTTTCTACTGGAATATCTGAACTTCTGTACCAGTGCCTACTATAAGACTAATACACCTCTATGTGCCTCTCCCATCATGGAAGTCCATAACTGCTAGAAAAGTGGATCACCCCACATCAGCTTCAGCGGGCTAACTTCTCCAAAGGAGTACATCATTGGACTTTTGACTCTGCACTCTGGAGTCACATGAAACAATAATCCTCGTTTTGTCTGTGGTCTTTGCCCTGTATCTTTCTTTCCCTTAACCCTCTTTTATTGTGTGAATGTACCAAAGGTTATGTAGCGACACACCCACCCCATGTTTTTGAGTGTGTGTAACATAAACTAACCCCTCGAGTTTGCTTTGGGGTTATTAATAGAGGATTGGATCACCCCAAAACTGAGGGGTTGGGGAAAATACGCCATCACTTATAAAGGGGAAATCAAAAAACACCTTCCTGTTTACAGAATTCAGGGCTACTTAAATTAAGAGCCCTCCTGTCCATAACAACATCAAGAAAGGGTTGACAGGCTGGGTCTCTTTTCTCTTGAAAAAAGGAGGCAGAGAGGTGACCTGATAGAGGTATATAAAATTCTGAAATATTTTGATAGAGTGGATACAGAGGGAATGTTTCCTCTTGTGGGGAAGAGCATAACTAGAGGCCATCAATATGAGATAGTCACCGAGAAATCCAATAGGGTATTCAGAAAAAACTTATTTACCCAAAGAGTGATGAGAATGTGGAACTCGCTACCCCAGGGGGTGATAGAAGTGAATAGTATTGCTGCATTTAAGGGAAGCTAGACAAACTTCTGAGGGAGAAGGGAATATAGAGGGTTACAATAGTGGATTTAGATAAAGAACTATGGAAGGAGGCTCGAGTGGACTGGATGGGCAGCATGGACTGCTAAGGCCAATGGGTCTGTTTCGATGCCATATATCCTATGTAATCTTATGTAATTAGTTTCTCTTTTGAAAAACTAAGGGAATACAATGGAGGAAGTAAACTAAATGTTGCAAAGGAAACCCATAATACTGAGTTTATGGGCAAAATATTCAATGGCTGGAATTTTACGTGGAAGCTGTGGCCCACGCCCAGGCTGAAAAGTTGGGGAAGAGACCGCCTCCCCTTGGCCGGGTTCCCACCCAGTGATTTAACGGCTGCCGGGGTGTTAATTGGTTCAGGGCGAGGCGTCCGCTCGCATCTGGGAAGGGGGGCCTGCCTCCGAGAGCTTCTGACCAATCAAATGGCCGGCAGCTCTCCCGCCCCAAACGCCACTGGGAGTGGTGGCCACTGCTACCACTGCAGATAGGTAGCCCCCCCCACCCCCGCCGAAGGAGAGACGCTGATGAAGCCCCACTTAAAAGTGAGCCTGAGGTTTCACTGGGGCCAGGCTAGCTGGGCCTAGACAAAGGGTGGGGGCAGGTTCAACAGGGTGCTGCGGGGTTAGGGGTGAACACAGGAGCGGGAAGGCTTCATGGGGCAGAGGGTGTCCAAACAGGAGGCACCCCCAGCCCCACAGCCGGCTACAAGGCAGCCAGGTAATACCCCCATGGCAGGAGGAGGAGGCCCTTAAGTGACCATTAATATGCCACTTAAGAGCCTCAATAGGCTCATGGGGTAAGCAGGCCGCCCGATGTCTTCCCTGCCACGCCGTGGGTAGGCACGTAAAATTCTGGCCTACCTTTCTGTGCTCCCCACCTTAGCTTTATACATATGTTGTGATTTACTTGTAGGTTCTGTGATATTTCATTGTCCGCCTAGGTCCTGCTGAAGGCTTGAGTTATACACCTCGTGTTCTCAAGTGTGTTGACAAATCTTATTTTCCACTCATCTCTCTAGCTCAAACTGAGAGGCAACATAAATGTTGGCAGCTACCACTTGTGTGATTTTGTAATCACAGAGTAACATCACATGCTACAGAGCCAAAGATGTAAAATAAAATGGAGCTCACTATAGCTGTTTCAAGTGCCCTCAGTTACCACCCAGGGTGTGATTTCTGGTAATCACAGAATAATAGTAGAGTAGAATGTAAGAAAATGACAACTAGCTGAAGGCCAATAGCATCGCAAACCATGGGGCAACAAAGCGCATCACTGCAAGAAGCAAGGATGGCAAGAGAATAATGTTCTTATGGGTTGAGAAAAGAACTGAACATATATCATATACGATTTTCCAAATGTGCAGTCTGGTTGCAGAGGCACACTTGCTGGGAGCACACAGCAAAAATATACATCCCACTGTAATTTTTTTGTCCATTCATTTTAACAGACAGCATATCTTAGGTGGGCTGGGGTGCACGTGGAAAATCCCAATAAAGAGGCAAAGAAGAGCACGGAAGGTCGTGGCTTTCTCTCGCAAAGTTGTTTCTACTATCGGGTTGTGCTGCCTCTATGCCATGGGTTTCACTGCAACAACTTCCTGGCTTTCCCGCATCCCCAATGCCTACTCCTTGTAGGCAAGGCGGTGCCCTCACTAATGCCCTGCCTCTTACAGACATTGTGCAAAGGCTCATTCGGTACCAAGAATGAATCAATAGGTTTTAGGTGACATTTTCCGTCTGTTGGAGTTTTAGTTGCGAAGCTATCACTCACTCTGTTAACATGGAGAGAGAGCTTTGGAGACTCTGCATGCCAGTACTTGGCAACCTGGTTTATAATTAGTATTCTGATTAATTATTTTGCTACTTTCTTTGTTGTTACTGCTAATCAGGACAGTACATGCACTTTTGATAGTGCTTTTACGGCAAAGATAATAGAAAAGAGCTGTTCTACTCTGTTAGGTTGGGGGAAAAAAAATCTTAGTTTAACAAATCTACACTGACCCTTAAACTCAAACAAAAGTCTGACCAAGAAAAATAAGCAATATTTAATCTGGCCGTGACAAAAATATTAACAGTTATGATTTGA
Organism: Cetorhinus maximus; assembly: GCF_964194155.1. Taxonomy (NCBI): domain Eukaryota; kingdom Metazoa; phylum Chordata; class Chondrichthyes; order Lamniformes; family Cetorhinidae; genus Cetorhinus; species Cetorhinus maximus. The sequence continues at coordinate 81,617,359 of NC_135899.1, read as the reverse complement.
TGACCAGCTTTCATTTGTTCCTGTATCTGCCAGACCTTTGTGTATTGCTAATCACAGTATTATGAATCATTTAATACACAAAGGATTCAATAGATAATGAACCACTGCAAATAAGGTCACGCTCACTATTGACAACTCTGTATGTTTTTTGAGAATACGGACCAAGGGCCAAGATCCCACAAAGCAGGAGACCCATCAATGTGAAAAATAAATAGAGTAGGAGGTAACTCAGGAAGCAGTGATTAAGTTTGAAGATTGTTGAAGGCAGAGAAGTGTGTGGAACAATGTATTTAGAACCTAGGGCAGAATTTTCTGTTTGACGTGCGGGAGGGGGCAGGCCCCGTGGGCCCCACACGTCAGAGCGTAAAATGACGCGCGGTGATGTCGGGCGAGCGTCCCGACATCACCGCGCGCCATCGCGGTATTTCGCTGGGTGGGCGGGCGATGAAGTTTGACGCGCGCCCGCCATTGATTAACGGGCTAGTTAAGGCCCTTAATTCGTCAATCGATGGTGATTTTCGGGCGCCCGTGCTATCTTCGGGTCGGCAACGGGCAGGCGGGTAAGAGACTTCTTAATAAAACTCATCCACCGGCGGGATAAGAGGGCTTAGTGGGGTCATGAATCTGGTCTGTGAAGTATTTATTGGAGAAAGGCAGCTGCGCGAGGTCACCCCGAACCTCCCTGCTCACCGTCGATGGATGGGCAACGAGCTGGGAAGCTTGAAGCCCACACCATCTCCCACATTGGCATTGACCAGCTGTGGCCACTGGCGCTGTGAGGGCTTGTAGTTCTGAGCCTAACCCCAGGAGGACCTGATTGTTCTCCTGGAGGAGCATTTCCACTAGAGTCACCACTCTCTCGATGGAGGAAGCATGACGCTCTGCCATGAGGCTCATTGCATCAGTGATGCTCCGCATGGACTCCTCCACCACGGACACCAGGCGAAACATAGCCTCATGCAACACTCCCAGATGCTCCCACACACTCAGCCGCATTTCCTGCAGCTGCTGAAACTCACGAACAGGAGTGAAGACAAGGCGCACCCTTGGCCGAGTCCAACGCCCACCTTGAATGAATTTGACTTAACACCGAGACTGTGGACACAACTGTCGCTCCGTGAATGGAGAGACCTGATAGCGCACAGAAGCGACACCGGCACCTCATATTCCCGGAGCACCTCCCACAAAATATCCTAAGGAACGCAGCCATGTGCCTTCCCCAGGTCTATAAAACAGAGGCAGACCGGATTAGCAAACTCCCACAAACCTGCAAAATAACCGTGAGAGGGCAAAGGGCTGGTCCACTGTTCTACGGCCAGGTAAGAATCCGCATTGTTCCTCCTGAATCTGAGGTTTGACTAATGGACGAAGTCTCCTCTCCAGCACTCGGGGTGAAGAGAAGGGTGGAGCTGTGAACAGATCATCACTTGGTGCTGAGTTGGATTCGGTGTGCGGGACGTGGGCTGTACAGTCACGGGAGCCCAAGCGTGCTGTGAGGGTCACCTGGGAATGTCCGGTGGACGTTTCTGTGCGAAACGATTTCAAACTCCCACCTCCAGAAGAATTTCTCTTGTACCCCGGGTGAGGTCAAGGACATTGAATCCCAATGGACCATGTTCAAGACCCCAATCGTTGAGGTGGCCGCGAGAAGCTGTGGCTTGAAGGCGGTCAATGCCTGTTGTGGTGGCAACCCTAGGACCCGCTGCTGGACACCAGTGGGCGAGGGAGGCTGTCAAATCGAAGGAGGGGGCCTTCCGGGCAGTGCTCGTGGATAGGTCTCCTGATTCGGTTGAGGGGTACCGGCAGGCCAGGGGGGGCTACAGCATCAGCGGCCACTGAAGCGAAAGCTCGGGCTGGGGACGAGTTTGGAGAGGCCATGGACACTGACTATTGGACGGCATCAAAGTTGCTCTGGCAAACCATTTGGCACCTTAGGAGGTGTCGGTGGGATGTCGCCCAAGCTGTCCTCATCAAGGGTGGGGAAGCGCTGACCACAGCTGGGGAGATCACCAAGAGGTGGAAGGAGCACTTTAAGAAACTCCTCAACCCGGTGGCCACGCCCTCCTTACAGGAGGCAGCGCCAGAACCCTCCGGTGAGATCGGATCGATCGCTGTTGCTGTGGTCGCTGTGGTGGTCAAGGGCCTCCATAGCAGTAAGGCAGCAGGGTTGGACGAGGTTCGTCCGGAGATGTCGAATACTCTGGACAGTGTTGGGGTGTCGTGGTTAACGCGCCTCTTCAATGTTGCGTGGAAGGCGGGGACAGTAATGCTGGATTGGCAAACTGGGGTGGTGGTCATCATCTTTAAGAAAGGGGACGAGAGGGTTTGTTCCAATTATAGAAAGATCACACTCCTCAGCCTCCCTGGGAAAGCCAATGCCAGAATGCTGGAGAGGAAACTTCGTCCTTCCTTAGGTAAGGAGACTAAAACTGTGCACAGTACTCTAGGTGTGATCTCACAAAGGCACTAAGATTACTTTACCCTTATACTCCAATACCTTTGTAACGAAGCCTAACATAATATTTGCTTTGCTAATTGCATGCTGAAACTGCATGTTGACTTGCTGTGATTTGTGTAAAAGGATACCCACGTCCCTCTGAATACCAACATTTCCCAATCTTCAAAATACTCCACTGTTCTATTTTTCCTACCAAATTGGATATCTTCACATTTCTCCACATTATATTTCATCTGACATATCAGGGCCTCCTCTCAAACATGCAGTGACTGAGCCACAAGGCTGAAATGGCCACAATCATTCCCATGGAGAGGGTCCCCCTCCACGCTGATAGCCTTTGGCTCTTTTGCAGCAGCCAATCCGAGAGTGCTTCCGTTTTGAGGCATCTTCAAGCCCTCGTACCTCCCTCAGCCGTGCCCAACTCTCCCGATAAGGCTACCGGCTGTCCAGTGCTGTGCGCTCTCTCATCGGCCCTCCCACATAGTGATCCCGCCTGCTGTCCCTCCGCTGATAATAATTGCGGAGGCAGCCAGTGGGGAGGCTGCCTCATGTGAATTTGCTCCGGCAGGCGCACTAAGGCCACTCATGGGTTCGGGTCCCACCTTGTCGGGGTGGGGTGGGGGGGGGGTCAACCGTCCACAGAACAATTCAGCCCCAAGTGTTTGTTCAATGTCTCTGCCATTTCCTTATTCCCCTTCATAATTTCCCCTGCCTCTGCTTCTACGCACTTACTTTCGGTAATCTCTTTCTTTTTACGTACGTTTAGAAACGTTTATAATGTGCTTTATACGCTAAACAGGACTGCAGAGTTAGACTGCTGGGGCTGCATGGAATATACTAAAAGAGGTCCCAATGGTTAAGAGCAGTAGTTAAATTTTGGGTTTCATAGAGAGCTAGAAGTGGTTAAGAATTAAAAAATGTGTTTGGCATGGAAGAACCCCTTGGAGGCAACTCTGGTAATGAAGGGGGTAAAAGTATCAGCAGCGGGTGGCATTTCTACTTGCAAAACAACCTAATACAGGAAAATTATGAGTATTATGCCTATCATTCTAGGGATACGAGGGATATATATCACTCCTTGGACAGACCACTTGACCACTCAAGCTTCAGGTTAAAGCTACAAATGTACAAGTAAACCCTGTGTAAACTATGAGACAATCTTTTTGCACAAGAAATGCATTTGTAGTAAAAGTATCATTTTCTTGGCATTTTTCTCTCCAGTAAAATCAGTAGCAGCTCTTGACCATTTATGGCTCATTATTCTTTGTATTCCAACAATAGGAGCATAATGGATTGCCAGTAGTCACGACATCTAGCTCAGCTGCGTTACAATACACCACAGTAATGCACAGCTTGGCTTAGTTTCAGGATATTGTGATTTATTGACTGCAAAATTCAAACCCAAAGGGGAAACCCATCGCAAGCACACAACCACGGTAACCTAATGAAAATAATGGATTTAAAAGTGTGCCTTTACCTCGGTTTCAGTACTCCAGTGTCTGTTTTACTTTATTACTTTCTCTTCCCCTCTGTTAATTGTGAATTGTGTGAGCAGTTTTGTGCTGTGAGCTTGCAGCCACTGGGAACCAGGGTGAGACTGCCAGAACTCATTTTGCTTGCGACCCATCAGAAGCTGCCAGAGAAAGGGGACGTTTATCCCATCAGTGTAGTTTGGACAGGAGCTCAGGACTCAGAGAGGGAGAATGGTTTTGATTTCATCTCATAACAGAAGAAATGATGGATGGTAAACATTAAAGCTCCATAGCTAAACGAACACCAAAAAGAATGCCAATCACTTTTAGAGGAAAACTTGCATTCTAAGACTGACCAACCTTACACTTCTGCTATCACTAGGAGATCTTTGGGCCCTTGCAACTCTGGTGAAAACTAAACCTATTCCTGACCTATTCACGTTTATTCCAAAAAATGCCCTGCAGCGAAGGACAGAGCTCACTTTGCGTGATCTGCGGACTCTGGTCTGCCTGTCTTGGCTGATAGTCCTAGAAATGCAATCTAGCTGAAGAAGAGTGAAATAAATTGATCGATTCAATCTGTCACCTCCAAGTTCACCATTCAAATCACACATCACCTTGATGTGGACGTTATCACGATTCCTTTGTCGTCACTGGGTCAATACCCTGGAATTTCCCACCTAACCCCGTAACAATTCACACTGATGGATATAACCTGTCAATAGGAAACAGGGCAAGTTTCAGGAATCCCATCCTGCCTCTCAGTTGGACAATAAATCATGCGTTTTAATTGCTCACTATCCATTCAGAAGAACAGCAACTATTTTTCATGTTATTTTTAATCTCTTTTCACCCCGAAGGTACTTTCTTGTAATGTATCCAAATTTGTGTTGCAAACAAAGCAGCTAGTTTATCATCTGTGGACATTTGAAAGATGAATTGTCTTGAAAGCAGGTAGTTCGGCTCTGCTCTGTGTGGACTGGAGTTTTGACATTCTGCCCCAGTTCTACTGTAACTCTACATTTGTTGGGAATTAAGCAAATCACTTTACTGTGTGGATAACTAAAGGGATTAGAGAAGGAATAATTACTCTCTTAATTTTGACTCTACTGATTTGTTTGAAATGCTGTGCCCTGTGTGTACATAGATGCAAGTAGGAGCCATTCCATTTTCTTGGTGCAATGCAGTTTCTGCTTGTGATCATAACCCTTGAAAATATGAGAGTTGAATCAATGATTTGGGTGCTCCAGGTAAGGGCAGACTGGAAAGTCATTCCTTGCAGCCAGCGATTTGCATCTATTAAAATTAATAAGTGGAAAATCAGAGGTTGCAGGCTACAAATTTCCGACTTGCATTCCCTGCAAATGAAAGACCTCATCAGGAAAGCTGATTGCGGAATCATCTCTGTGCTTTCAGACTAAGCAAAATGACCTTTTTATTCTGGGCCTCACTTATTCCATATTGTCTTAATGTGAAACTCCTGTCATTATATTTTACTGCCCATCATTTATAAATTGAGAAGGACCAAGGTTTTCAGCGAAGAATGCCAATGAAGTAAGGAGATCGGTGGCAACGAGGTTATACCTTAGAAGCCTGTAGATTGTACTAGGAAGGAAAGGATGGAGAAAATCAGACACAGCCGAAAAATAATTTTTAAACAAAGAATCAAATCCACAGCTACAGCTTTGATCTGCAGAAACCTGATCCTTAACCTTTTTAATATCGCAATAAAGGCAGCTCAATGCAAAATATTTCCTAAAGCCACCTAAAGAGAAAATGAGGGCTTGCAAAGGTTTGCCAGTGGTGAAAATGATAGGACAATGTGCCAAGAACTCAAGTGTCAAGTTTGAATCCCATCATTCTCCTATCATTCGGGCATTGTATCTGTTTTAAGATTGAGAGAAAAAGACTTGCCTTTATACAGACGCCTTTCACAACCACAGGATGTCCCAGGGTTCTTTATGCCCAATGAAGTATTTTTTGAAGCATTTTAAGGTAGGAAGTGCAGCAGCCAATTCATGCACAGCAAGCTCCCATAAACAGCACTCAGGTAATAACCAAATAATTTGTTTTTGTGAGGTTGGTTGAGGGATAAATGTTAGCCTGGAGACTGGGAATAGCAAATGCCATGGTATTTTTTACATCCACAAAGCCGATGAGGGCCTCAATTTTAATTAAAAGAAGGCACCTCTGATGTTGCAGCGCTCCCTCGGTACAGCACTGGGGCCTGCATTTTGTTCTCAAAAATCCAGGAGTGGGACTTCAAATCATAACCATCTGACTCAAAGATAAGATTGCTACCAACTGAGCCATGGCTGACCCCTAAAAAACAAAGAAAAGACAAGATCCCAGAAGGAAAAAAACAGTTTGGATCTTATTTCCCAGTTTTTATTGGTGTTCCATTTTAAGGTATATAAGACCAATTCGGATCGATAGGCTTATTGCCCAGTTTTTATTGTTTTTTTCATTGTGGGGTGGGACAGCAGTGGGGTGATGTAAGGCAGCTACCAGGCTAGGGACATGTGTTTTAAACCTCTGTGGGCATGGTAGGAAGTCTTGTAGTGGCCCTGCCTGTCAGCCAGAAGCTCTGGGTTCAAATCCCACAGTCAAGGATTCGTTACTTCATAACACGACCAAGCAGGTATCAACTTGCAAATCCTTCCAACATATGGCAATGGCAGGTGATAAGAGGAGGGATTCTGGGGCAGCCATGTAATGGGAAGAAACCGGAGCAAGCTACCATCACCATCCATAGCTCCAGGGAACAACATGCATGTAAGGGGGTGCACGTCGCCATGGCAACTCGGACTGCTTGGGAGGGGCTGGTTGGCTGGATGGCAGGTGTGGGTTGGGGGACCTGCTGCCTTGCCCTGCCTGTGTTGGGCACCGTGGTGCTGTCGGTTGGACCTGCCCTTGGGGTAGAGGGACTGAAGAGAAGATGGCATTTTATTAGGATTCCTTGCAAAACTTTCCGCAGTTATAAATAGTGGAGTTTCTCAGACGCAAAAGGTAGAATGTCTGAACAGTGAACACAAATAGGGTAAATCAGGATTAATGTTACTTTAGCATAACCGCAAATCTCTTGCCATTTGCTGCTACAAAGGGAAATGGGGTCCATCTATCAGGCTGGTAATTTAATCCATAGAGACTAGACAGTGTTAATATATTCTGTACTACAGAGGAAGAAGGTTTGAATTACTCATGGCAAGGCAGTTAAAAATTAGTGAAACACTGATGTTAGAATGCATTCAGTTTAGCAAAGGTTAATCTGACCTGAATGCAGTATTGTGGTATTTATGTGAGCAGACAAACCTAATTCACACTAAGTTCATCCAAAGTAAATATGATCCCCACAGAAAATAGCTAGCTATTTCACTTCATTTTGGAATTGCATCTCCTGTTAATAGCCGTTTTCTTAAATGATATGGTTTCACAAACCAAGCGTTACAATGGTATTATTTCTCTTAACTAAGCTGCATGCAGATGAGTTATAAGGTTTATATCTGCCTCCTCTTCCTCCCCCATGCCTCAGTAATCTGTGTTCTAACTCACCCCAACATATTAGCCCGTGTTCCTTTCTCCTTTAGCCCAGCAAAACTCATGCCCATAAGAGGGAATCCTCTGCACACAGGAAATCTTCCTTCGATGTTGCACTGCAAGTTGATAATACCTGCAAATCTAGGAATTCTGTGTGTCCAGTTAACGTACTTGATTGAAAGTTTAAACAAGACTGTTTTAAAAATGCAAAGAAACCGCATCTTGTTCTGTTGGTAATAAATAAAAGCAGAAAATGCTACAAATACTCAGCAGGTCTGGCAGCATCTGCGGAGAGTGAAGCCGATTTAACAGGTGGAGTTTAAGGCCCCGCCCACCAGATGAGAGTTTGGTGGCAGGGGGCATTTAATCAGGCGGGAGGGTGGTGGGTGGGGACTCTGCCCCGATTAGGCTTGGGGTGGGAAGGCTCATGGACGGCCTCCCTTCCCGCTGCCAATTGACGGCCTTAAGTGGGCAATTAATGCCCATTAAAGGGCTTCATCCCTTTATTCGCCCAGCAGTGGGCGGGGACTGGCCATGTGTGAAGCCTGATAAACAAACTCTGCCGGAGTCACTTGTGGGTTTCCAGGGGCGACCCTCGTTCAAAGGGACTCAGCGCCTGGTCAAGAGACCCGGCATTAGAACGGGGTGGGGGCTCACTGAGAGCCACACCCCCAGCCCTCGCTGCTGGCTCACCTCCCTGGCAACCTCCACCCCGCGACGCCATCCACCCATCACTCACCTCGGTGATCCTGGGCCTCAGCGGGTGCATTACCAGCAGCAGCCACTTTTCGCCCTGTGGCGCTGCCTGCCATGACGGCTGCTGGTCTTTGATTGGCCGGCAGCTCTCGAAGGGGGCGGGATTTCCATCCCCGGGGTCCTTGACCCCAGGGAAGGCCCGCTGCAACCCAGTTACGAATCTGATTGGCACTTAATGCGGGTGGGCCTGTCCAATAGGAGGCAACGTGGAACTCTTGCCAGCTGTCCGGCTGTTGGGCGAGCTCGTCCCCTCTAGTAAGTATCACCCGACGTTTCAGGCCAGGGACCTTTCAACAGAACAAGGAAAAGTTAGAAATGTAATAGGTTTTAAGGAAGAGAGAGGGCAAAGAGTGAGAAAAAGAACAAAAGTGAAGATGTGTGATAGAGCGGAGAACAGGAGCGATTAAATCAGAAAAGGTTTCTTTGGTGCAAAGCCAAAGGTAATGGGACAAGAAAAGAAACAAAGGATGTGTCTAGAGGAGGCGTGAATGGCACGACCTGGAATAGCTGCCGTCCGAGAGGAAATAAAAAATAAACAAGAGAGGGGGAAAAAAAAACAAACCAGCAAAGGAAAACAAAACCACACCCTGGAAGAAGTTCCGGCCTAAAATTATTGAACTCAATGTTGAGCCCAGAAGACTATAAAGTGTCCAATCAAAAGATGAGGTGCTGTTCCTCCAGCTTGTGTTGAGCTACATTGGAACATTGCAACAGGCCAAGGGCCAGAAAGGTCAGAATGTGAGGAAGGTGGGGAATTAAAATGACTAGAAGCTCAGGGTCATGCTTTCAAACTGAATAGAGGGACAGAATCATCCCAGATATTCACTAAGTACAGTAAATGGGCTGGGAAAATGACATTTTAGACGTCGACCGCAATGGCAGCTTTTCATACCCTATCGTCCCAATCCAGTCTCATTGATTATGCATTCCCGGGAAACACGCCATTTCGATGGCAGGTGGGCTCTCATTCGCCCGCCACACCATCACCTCACCGCTTCAACACACTGAGCACCATATTTTAAGTGAAGCAGCGTGCATATCTCTCAGTGCTTCCAGTCTCAACAGCTGCACAGAAGACATGGCCCTGAGAGGCAAGAAGACTGCAGCCGCCCGGATTTAGTGACGCATCCCTCGAGCATCTTTTGGGTGCTGTGGAGGCCCGCCATGATGCCCTCTACCTCCGTTCTGGCTGCAGGATGGGCAGCAACATCACCAATCGGACCTGGAAGGTGGTGGCAACAGTGGTCAGCGCCAACGGTCTGAAAAAGAGTACAGCCACCCAGTGCCGAAAAAGGCTGAATGATCTCCTCTGTTCCACCAGGGTAAGTCACTCTTCTCATCATTCTCAGCTCACAAACCCATCACACATTCACAGGGACCACACTCACTGCCAGTTCAAGGGACATCACCATTCACTCTCACACACACACCTTCATCACCCTAACCCCACCCATGGGACCACTCACCACCCACACATGCCAGGCATACCTTTCTGGCCTGGCAAGCATCCTGCTTACCCTCTCTCCATCTCTATTCACGAAGGACATGCTGGCACACAACAAGAGGGAGAGGTCGCAGGCCAGTGGAGCAATGCCTGAATTCAAGACCGTAAGACATAGAAGCAGAAGTAGGCCGTTCGGCCATCAAGTCTGCTCCGCCATTCAATGAGATCATGGCTGATCTGACAATCCTCAACTGCACTTTCCTGCCTTTTCCCCATAACCCTTGATTCCCTTACTGATTAAAAATCTGTCTATCTCAGCCTTTAATATATTTAACGACCCAGCCTCTACAGCCCTCTGCAATAAAGAATTCCACAGGTTCACTCCCCTCTGAGAGAATAAATTTCTCATCTCTGCCTTAAATGGGTGACCCCTCACTCTGAGATTATGCCCTCTGGTCCTAGACTCTCCCACAAGGGGAAACAACCTCTCAGCGTCTACCCTGTCAAGCCCCCAAGAATCTTATAAGTTTCAATAAGGTCGCCTGTCATTCTTCTGAACTCCAATGAGTACAGGCCCAACCTACTCAACCTCTCCTCATAAGAAAATCCCTCCATAACCGGGATCAACTTAGTGAACCTTCTCTGGACTGCCTCGAATGCCAGTATATCTTTCCTTAGATAAGGGGACCAAAACTGTTCACAGTATTCTAGGTGTGGTCTAACCAGTGCCTTGTATAATTTTAGCAAGACTTCACTATTTTTATACTCCATTCCCTTTGAAATAAAGGCCAACATTCCATTTGCTTTCCCTATTACCCAATAACTTGTATGTTAGCTTTTTGGGATTTATGTACGAGGACACACAAATTCCTCTGTGCTGCACTTTCTGCAGTCTTTTTCCATTTAAATAATATTCAGCTCCTCTATTCTTCCTGCCAAAGTGCATCACCTCACATTTTCTCACATTATATTCCATCTGCCAAGTTTTTGCCCACTCACTTAACCTGTCTATATCTCTCTGTAGACTCTTTGTGTCATCCTCACCACTTGCATCCTACCTATTTTTGAGTCATCCACAAACTTGGTTGTAGTACATTCACTTCCCTCATCTAAGTCATTCATATATATTGTAAATAATTGTGGCCCCAGCACTGATCCCTGTGGCACTCCACTAGTTACAGGTTGCCATCCTGAAAATGCCCTCCTTATCCCAAGGTTCTCACATACTTTGAAAATAGAGACATCCAGCTGGCCGGCGAGGATCTAGACCGTTCCTGCGCTGACGGTGAGGTCAGCGGTGCTCTACCAAGTGAGGATCCAGCAGTGCAACATCCATCAGACAACCATCCTGTGAGCGATGTGTTCTGTTCCGCAGTCCCTGCCATACACTAATTATCTCTCCTTACTTCCGCAGGCACATCTGGGAAACAGCTAACAGAGTCCATGACCCAGGGCCTCCAATCAAACCCCGAAGAAACCTCTGAAGAGGAATCTGAAGGCACCTTCATTGAAGACTTGTCACAGCACTCACCCACACCCTCACTAGCACAGTGACACGCACATCAATGGAACCTAGCTTTAAGTAGCCTCGGGATTACAATCTGGTGAGCACATTGCACTGTCTGATCTACAGCAGGCGGAGGCAGGGACTTCCCAGGTGTCCGGCACTCAGAGGATTTCTAGAGGTCAGAAATTTGCTGAGACTGAGTCAGATGATGAGCCTCTGGACTTGATCATGTCACAGTTGCTGGAGCTGCAAAGGCAAGCTCGGGAACATCAGGAAGGGATGTCTGCTACACTCCTCAGATTGCAAGGCATGATGGAGGAGTCCATCTGGCTTCACTCTGAGGTGATAGCACCAGCATGCCAACGCACTGATGTCAACATTGGTAGAATGGCGGCCGCCATGGAGACCTTGGTCCAGGACATCGGTCCTGCACCGCTGCGTGGGCTGATCTCCAATGCTGACGCCATAGTTGGCCTCCAACGGTGTCTATGCAAGACGGATGCAGGGCAGCTCGATCTCACTCCAGCTACTCCTTCTCCTCAAGGAATCGCCCAATGGCCATCGGTCACCCATTGGGCTGCGTGCTGTGCTCTCAGCTCAGGCACAGGCATTCTCCTAACCCGCTCTGCAAGGCTGCACTGTTAGCTTGAACCATCGGGGAGACTGGTCCAAACCTGAATGATGACTTTGCAAGGGGCTATGAGCGCCTCCAGCAGAGACTGCTCCATAGCCAGCTTCAGCAAGGAGATTGTACAACATGTGCTGTCACTCAACTGTTCTGCAGTCCACTAAAACACTCATTAGTTTGCAGTCTGTGCCTGAGCAGTGAGAAGCTCTGGAGCACTTGGTAGCACTTTCATGCCTCTGCGTTGCTTGAGTGGGCAGATAAGCTAGAGGCCCAACTCCAAACATATCAATGTGGCTGCACCTGAACTGTCCCAGCTGCAGAGGAATGGTCACTTTATAGAAGGTTTCCCTGATCCTTGGTCACTTCCCTCCACCCCCCCAACCCTGCACATGCTCGTGCACTACCATCAACTGCAGGGCAGCCCTTGCAGTCCCCGCAACCCCCCTCCCAACTCGCCTCCACCACAGGCCAGCCCTTGACCCCCACCCCCCCACCAACTCGCCTCAACCTTGAAGTCCAACAGGTGACCCTCGCAAGCGCTGTGCAACGTTACTGAGTGCTCACCTCCGTTTCCCTCGTGGTGCAGTCCGCCAAGTGCACGTCTTACATATGCTGTTGTGAAACACGTCATGGGCGGATGACCCAGCGTGGGTGGGGGGTGATTCCGGCGGGCTGGGCTTATAATGATGCACAGATGTAGTACCATGAGGTTCCCGACATCCAATGGTGGGAAACACGGCCGTCCATTGGTGGGCAGAGCGGACAAGTGCAAGCTGGTTTCACAACGTCATGAAACCGATTTTTGGCCTTCTCGCCACATTGTCTGCTCACACTGCCGAACACACCCGCTGGCAGCAGGCTGAGAAAATTCCACCCAAGGTGTCCCACAAAGCAGTCACGCAGTCTATGTTTGCTCTCCCCAGTGTTAAGGAGGCCTTATCATGAGCAGCAAATACAGTAAACTAAATTGAATGAAGCACAAGTAAATTGCTGTTTCACCTGGAAGGACTGTCTGGGGCCTTGAACGGTGAGAAGGGAGGATGTAAAAGGGCAGGTGTCACATCTCCCTAGCTTGCAGGGAACAGTGCCGTAGGAAAGAGGGTGACTGAGGAGTGGACTGGGGTATCACAGAGGGAGCGGCCTCCTATTCTATTTATTAGATCACTGTATAAAATCTGCTGATTATAAAAGTCCTTCCACGTTGAGGTGCAGAGTTTAATGGGCAAATGCCTAGACATCAATTAGGAATCGAGGTCTGCTCTCCCCCCTTCAGCATCATAAATAACTGCTTTCAGATCAGGGGGAGAAACCATCTCCATTAAACTAATTTTTCTCTTCTAGATGAAATTATAGAAATGAATTGGTGCTGGAACCCGAAGGCTGGAGGCATGTTCTGTGTATTAAAAGGCAATTGTTTACAGCTTAACATTTCCAATTAAAAGGTAACATATAACTACTGCAGACAAATAATGGTTCAGTCATGGTGATTACAGGAAAGTTCACATTTGAAATGATTTTTTCCTCCTTTCCGGCAGGTGGTAAGTTATGTTCTGATACAGTTCCAGCAATGCCAATGACTGTCTGAGACTTCAGCCAAGGGGACATAGCACATTTGGAACCCTGAGACTGGACGTTCGTCGACTTCTTTTCTTACCACAGAGGGATGGGCAGCCCAATCTGTTTCTGACCTCATCCAAAGTCCACAAATGTGCGCATTCCAATTGGAGCCACTGTGGGAACCAGTCACTACGGGGAGTCAATTTTCCTATTTCCCTGGCTTCTTGATCCTAAATAACCCATTGCTGTTCCGGCCAGTTACTAGTCCATAATCATGAGGTCTTCTTGATGGGGTACTGCATCTTATAGAACCATCTTCTTTATTGGTTCTTGAGATGTGGGTGTCGCTGGCTGGGCCAGCATTTATGCCCCTTCACTAATTGCACTCAAGAAGGTGGTGGTGAACTGCCTTCTTGAACTGCTGCGGTCCATTGGTGTAGGTACATCCACAGTGCTGTTAGGAAGGGAGTTCCGGGAGTTTGACCCAGCGATAGTGAAGGGATGTTGATACATTTGCAAATCAGGATGGTGTGTGGCTTGGAGAGGAACTTGCAAGAGGTGGTGTTTCCATGCATCTGCTATCCTTGTCCTTCTAGGTGGTAGAGAATGCAGGCTTGGAAGGTCTATCGTAGGAGCATTGGTGAGTTTCTGCAGTGCATCTTGGAGTATAGTACACACTGCTGCCACTATGTGCCGGTGATAGGGAATGAATGTTTAAGGTGCTGATCAAGCGGGCTGCTTTGTCCTGGATGATGTCGAGCTTCTTGAGTGTTGTGGGAGCTGCACTCATCCAGGCAAGTGGGGAGTATTCAATCACACTCCTGACTTGTGCCTTGTGGATGGTGGACAGTCTTTGGGGAGTCAGGAGGTGAGTTACTTGAATCGCCTGAGAAATCCATCACTTCTATTTTCTACATGTTGGTTTTGACAGCTTCTTAACTTGAGACAATAGAGAAGCAATCTACCATGTCAATTTTCAGAAGCCTTTTGGAGTTTGGAGGCAGATTCTGAATGTTCTGGCAGCTGCAGGACAGCGTACATTGATTGGAGAATTGAATCACAAATAGTGGCTAGTCTTTCTTCAAGGGGAAAAACCACAAGTAAGAAAAGAAACTGAGTATTTGGAGGGACTGACTTAACATAGCTGTTCCCATAATTTATGGATATTTCAAATTATACACATACCTTTTGGATGAACATTGGATTCTGGAATGTAAATTACAGAGCATGTCAGACATGTACAGGCAAAGGCCACGAATACCCTGTTTAGAATTCCAAATAGATGTCACATTCAGCTGCTGATTTTGCTGAACCCATTATCCTTGTGGAATACTAAGGAACCCAAATTTGACAAATCTACCCTGACTTCAAGTCGGCTGATACTCTCCGCAGGCCTCGATCTGAGATCTGCCCCGACTCTGACTCTGAATCACTGAACAGTGACAGATGTTCCAATAGGAGGGGTTCAATTACAAGATAATTCAGTTCACAAAAAGACATGTTCGACAAAAAAAGATGAAAGGAAAGTCATTCAGTGTAAGTACAATGTGGAGAGCAGTTGGAGGTTGAATATCTATGCCCTGATCTATACAATCCTGAATTTGGGGCCATAACAAAGAATATCACATCTCCCAGGGAATGTGGGTGGACGGGGACAATTGGATCTTTCCAAGCAACTGTTGGACATTTCTGCCAAACCTCCTGTGAAGTCTGAATTCCTGGTTCAAACTCTTTCGAGTTATCAACAGTCACAGATTGCAACTCTTTCGAGTACAATCACCGTTCTTGGTTTTCCGGGAGTGGGACATGAACCCACGACCCTCTGATTCAAAGGCGAGGGTGCTATGAACTGAGCCACAGCTGACACCTCGCACGGGGACAATTGGATTGGTGTGCCTTCACTGGTTTATAATAACTTGCCTTCCATTAGCCAATCAATGAGGGCATTGTCGAGACTTGGAACCACCCGTTTGATAGCAGAGAGTATAGAACATGACAAGGCCTCGAATCATATGCCCTTCACTATGAGGACCAAATATACAAACAAATTGAGAAAAGGAACAAGCAGATATCGTATTGTGGCATTTAACCTTCAGCTCAATCTTTGCATTTCTTAACTCACTGACATGATAGGGTTGTCCATCTAAACTAAAGGATCTGTTGCAATGGCTTATGTACATTTTGAACCCAAATCAATACGTTGTTGCTGAAAAGCTTGTAAATGCCCTGCCACACAGATGTTTAAAGCAGAATTGTCTTTACCGGTACAAGTTACAGCCCGTGTGGTTTTTTCACTTCGTGTGAATCACATGGAGAAACAAGGGGAAATCTAATGAAACGCCTCAGGTTACTGTTCACCAGTCAAAGCTAAGCAGCTCCCTGAACGACATGTTATTAATCAGAGTAAACTGATCACTGTCAAGGAATTATCTAAGGTAAATGAAGCTCAGCTGTCAGCTCGGTATGAACAGTTTCTCAATCCAAGGTCAAGATTTTGGTAACTAATAGATTTTAAGCTTTTCTGTGCGACAGCCCCCAGCCCAGGAATTTGCTGGAGTCGTGCCACTCTTGGCAAACACTGTGAACTGGGTTATTCGCCTGACCCTTCAGATCACAGAATCACAAGAATTCGTGTTTTTTTTTGCTGGAAATGCAAATTACCACTGGCACAGTAAGGTCAACGGGGCACCTGAGAACTCCTGAACATTGGGTCCAATGATCTATCATAGGGAGGCTAGGGAATGAGGCTGAAGGAATGCCAGAGATGGAAATGGGATGGATTAGAGTTAAGGTAGACTAAAAAAACAGAGGGAAATACTAAGAGCACATGAAAGGGAGAAAGTAAAAGAGGCAGGAAGCCAAAGTAAGAACATTTATCAATTTTAAATTTAAAGTCCTCAAGGTAGAATTCACCACCTGCAGGAGTGAGACTCCACAGTTTCATTGTTCTCTTTCTGGCCCTCCAAGGTGGAGTGTCGCACCTGGACCATAAATCATGCCATTAGCAGGGTGTTTATGACATGAATTATCAGCTCTAACTGGCGCTGCTGAGATTAATTCTTATTTACAGCATTAAGCTTTTCTGTGTGGAGATTCCAGACACAGAAATTGCTGGAGTGGCAATGCATCTGGGTGGGATTATTTTTCTTACCCTCTCAGATCGTTTTATCTTTTGACGCTAAATGGGGAGGTTTATGGTGAGCTCCTGTTTTTTTTTTTGCAAGACATATTGGGGAGCAATAGGGTTGCCAACCCTCCAGGATTGGCCTGGAGTCTCCAGGAAGTGAAGATCAATCTCCAGGAACATTGCTGTGTGCAACACCGGAGAAAAATCATCACAGCACTAAAAAAAAAGTCTGTTTTTCTTGTCATTCCCTTTGAACATTTCTCTTCATCAGATAGAAAAATATTGAAAATGGAGGAAAAAGGCTGTTTGGCTGACAGTCAAACATCATCCAATTGGGTAATGAGTCTTTTTGCTTTCACAAGGATGGATGCGTTGGCCGACTAATGGCTGGAGCGTGGGGGAAAGTCATGTGATGAAACCTCCAGGAATACGTTTAATCACAGTTGGCAACCCTACAGAGCAACACAAATTGTCCAGCAATTTGAGGCCACTTGCAACAAAGCTAAGCCTCTTTTACAGAAAGTTAACTCATAGAGTTCCCAGGAATATGGTAATCACTCAGAAATTTCAGGGAAAATGAGTTCACGGCACCCACCAACATTAGCGCGTTTGAAAAAGCAACAATTTGTGGTTAGGAAGAGACACAGCGTGAGTGTCTGCAGACCGTCCTTCTCAAGCTCCTCTGAGCCCCTCCTACCTGCTCCCCGACAGTCACACACTCCCCTTCAGGAACCGGTGCTTTCCTCTAGGATGTGACTGTGTTCTGAATAAAGAAATATCCAGAAATTCCAGTGCTCTCCATTATGTTTCTCGGAACAATGAGCTGGAGTGACTGAAGGCAGGGACATTTCCATCGAAAGTGGGAATCTGGACAGCCTCATTGTCCACAAACTCCCACATGTTGCGTTCCCAACACATAGCCTGACCTGCCCATCTCTAGACATTTGTATTTACTTGTTTATTGATCGCCTGAATTAAAACGAGGTAAACTGCATTTGTTAAAAAAACATCCTTGCTGTTTATTCACCCGATGTACTCAAGCTCAGAGCTCTTACTCCGTGCTCACCTTGTCGTTACTTTTTCAGACTTTTCAGCTTTTTATAAACTAAAGTTTTCCACTAGTTATTATTTGATCTGAATATTTATATATTATTTATTTATCGTCACATTGAAAAAGAGTGTATAAACTAAATTAAATACCTCAATGCTGTCAAGCAAGCCTTTATCACAGAGTGTCTCAGCTCTCCCCTCCCATTCCTATGGCCATGGTTCTAATTGCCATGGATTATTCTCCATGGCCTGAAGTTCATGCTTGGCGTGCGGAAGCAGAAGCGAAAATCGCTTCCGCCTGCGATTGGCGCCCCCCCCCGAATGCAATTTCACGCCGGCTGGCCAGTTAACGGTCAGCCAACGTGTAACGCCAGCTGAGAAAATCCCAGCGCTGCCGAGGGGGTGCGGGAAGAAGGTGGGCGCCAACTAAGGTGAGGCTGCGGGTGGGCGCTTCTAGCGAGCTGCCTGAAGGCAGACAGCTGCTGCGGAGCTGCCTCAGGGAGCTGCAGACCTGGACAGGTTAAATAACAAGAATAAAAAGCAAACTGTGTCCAAGCAATGCATTCAAGCACCTGACAGCAGAACTCAAAAAACATCAGTCCCCAGATATCTCTTTTTATTATATTTCACCCTGGACATTTCATCCTGCTCTTGGATGAGGTTTTATTAAAAATGCCCGCCTGCCTGTTTTGCCCGTGTAACGAGAGCGACGTCGCACGGGGCAACATAACATAGTGGACAATAGGGTCTTTAATGGCTTTAATTGGCCCTTTCATTGTCGGTGGGCACAGCTGCGACTCCCATGTGTGCCCACCAACCTCAATATTGTTTGTGCGCACGATGATGACGTCAGGGTGCACGCCTGTCATCATTTCGCACAATTTCACGTGCGTTCAGGTCGGGCGCGCACCCGCCTGATCAACGTGAAATCCTGGCCCATGTTCCAGCACACGTGATTTAGGGCCCGTGCATCGGGAGAGGCAACAACATTGACCCGAGTCCAAGTTCATTGTCGCTTTCACATCCAATCTGAAAGCATTTAGAAGAAGGACTCATTTGTGTTTAATCCTGTTAGGTAGTATAACTGAAGAAACATTTTGCCGCAGTTAAAAAAGAACGACTTGCATTTGTGCAGAATCTTTCACAACTTCAACATGTCCCAAAGTACTTTCTCTTCATGGAGCATGCTGATTATCTAAGGGTTGCTAATCAGGTCAGTAGTTAAGAAGGCAAATGGAATGTTAGCCTTTACTGAAAGGTGATGAAGTATAAAAGCAGGGAAGTCTTGTTACAGCTGTACAGGGCATTGGCGAGACCACACCTAGAGTACAATGTACAGTTTGGTCACCTTACTTAAGGAGGATCACACTTGCATTAGAGCCAGTCCAGAGTAAGGTTCACTAAGCTGATTCCTGGGAAGAAGGGGTTGTCTTATGAGGAAAGGTTGAGCTTATACATTTGGAGTTTAGGAAAACGAGAGGTGATTTTATTGAAACATATAAGATCCTCAGGGGATAGATGCTGAGAGGATGTTTCCCCTTGTTGGAGAATCTGGAACAGGGGGCACAATTTCAAAATAAGGCGTCCGCCATTTAAAATGGAGATGAAGATGAGTTTCTTCTCTCAGAGGTTGGTTAGTGTTTGGAATTCTCTCCCCCAGTGAACAGTGGAGGCTGGGTCATTGAATATATTCAAGGTTGAGTTAGACAGATTTTTGATTGATAAGGGAGTTAAGAGTTATGAAGGACAGGCAGGAAAGTGGAGTTAAGGCCACAGTCAGATCAGCCATGATCTTATTGACTGGTGGAGCAAGCTCGATGGACTGAATGGCCCATTCCTGTTGTCATGACTCACTGGGGATAGTGCGCTGTAATATCGAACCCCACTGTTCCCCGAGCCACGACAAATGTGAAAAGTTTGACTAAACCACCAGATTGCCCCAATTCTACCTAACTGTTTAACTTAGGTTAACAGAATAGGAGCACCAGGTTTGTAAATATAATAAATAAATAGCTGTTTATTGAACAAATTATCTTTAACTAGTGGAAAAAGAAAGAAATATGAACTGCTAACTTCTAACTCAATAACTTAATCTCTACCCCCTTCTTAAACCCCTATACACAAACACACACACACACATAAGATACACAAAACATGGATTTTAAGGTTCAGGTAAAACATTTCAATCGCACGAATCCAGAGTACAGGATTAGATGGGTTGATTTGGACTGATGTCATCCAAGTTCCTTGCAGTTTGTTGTCGATGACACGAGGTGGTCTCCCAGCACTTTCAGTCTGTGGTTCACAGGTTGAAAAAACTCGCTTTTCAATGTCTCTACTGGTGATTTTTCCCCTTTTCCTCTTGAGAGGAGTTTTCAGAGAAAGCAGGTAACAGAGATGTGAGGGATAGCCAGCTAGCTATTATGGCAGAATTGATGGAATCTTACAAACACAGGAGAGAGAGGTTTCAGGTCTTCCCTCTTTGCAGGCTAGGAGCTGTTCTGCCTGCACTGTTGTCACACAAAACCCTGGTCACCTGGTCAGGACCCAATTAAAATGCAGTCGCCAGGCAGTTCCCCCTAGTCCAGAACTCCTTTCCAACACCACCCTGCTCTCTTATGGCACCTATGTTCCAAGATAGCGACATTGCAGATATTCCTCATCCTGCTCCAGTGAACATGTCTTTCAGCTGCAGCCAAGGTAGTTTTTTTAAAGCCACAGTCCAAGAAAAATAAAAAAAAATAGGTTCTTTACACTCTTCCCATTTTTTATGTTCTTATATAATCATGGTTGATGCTACTATGGGGCAAGGCAAGGAAGTAGGCCCCAAGAACTACCTCAGCCGGTACAGGGTTTGAACCCTGCCATTACCATTATTTAGCCATCTGAGAAAACAACCCCCTCAAAGCACTTTACAGCCAATTAAGTACTTTTGAAGTGTTGTAGGAGATGCAGCAAGCCCCGACAAACTGAAATATGATAATGACAAGATCTGTTTTGCTGATATTGATTGAGGGTTGCATATTGGCTGAGGCACTGAGTGCAAGCTTCCCCTTCCCTTATTCAATATAGTGTCATGGGATCTTAACATCCACCTGAAAGAGCAGACAGGCCTTGGTTTAACCCCTCAACCTATGACAGCACCTCCAGCACTCCCTCAATAATGCACCGGACTATCAATCTAGATTTTTGTGCTCAAGTCTCCAGATTGCAACTCGAGCCCATAATCTCTGGGCCAAGAGGCAAGAGTTTTACCAACTGAGCCACAGGCTGACATTGTTCGACCTAAAAAACTTACGGACGAGTTCCAACAATCTCTTGCGCCCAGTGATGTACAGATGAGAGATTCAGGCATACTGTGCTGAGCAAGTATTGCGAGGTCTCATTGCATAGCACATTTCATTCTATTTTTATTGTCACAAGTAAGTACTGACGAACTTTCAGAGGCCTGAAAAGGTATGAATGAAGTTGGGGCAATTGGTGTGGTGGTGGGGTAATCATTGGTTTTGAAGGGAAGCATGTTGTTTGAAAATGAAAACAGAGGAAGCTGCAAACACTTAGTGGGTCAGCAGCGTCTGTGGGAAAACAGAAGCCAGTCAGTGGATCCTGCAGGTTTTAAGACACTTCTTCTTTGTTTTCAGATTTCTAGCATCAATGCTATTTTGGGTTTTGCAGATACTTTTGAACCTGGGGGATGTGCAATGAAGGTCTCTGAAGGTGATGGCCGAGGGGAGGAAAAGTGGCTCTATGAACAGAATCAGTGATCTAGATAATGGAATTGACTTTGAAAAAGACAAGTGATAGATCAGAAAATTATAATTGTAGCCTGGGGATTAGAAGAGTGGCAGAGAGGGATGGTGGCCTAGGTAAAAGGAGAGCTTAAAGAATTAAAGCAGTGGCCTTGAGGAATGAGGGCAAATTAGGGAGCTGAAGCGACAGCCTGGTGAATAAAGGAGTGACACACAACAATAATAACAGCCGTATCTGAAAGGCAAAGGACTTTAGCATGCAAAGGCCCGCAGACAGGCAGAAACACAGGCATCAGTTAGTTAGGCCTGTGCAAAATATAAGCGTTGTGCTCAATGTTAACAAGCCTGTGACAAATTTGGTATCTAACAGATCTTTATCACATAGGAAACACCAAAGCATGTGTTGCAACAGGAGCAACGCAGTAAGTCACAGCTAAAGAACAGAGAGATCTGTCTTGTGTACGAAAGACCCAAGATTTATTAACACCACAGGCATTGATAAGTCTTAGGTACACAAATTAAAACATGCCTGGCATGCTCTTTCATGCATGAGACATGTTTTACTTCATTTTGTAAAGTGTGATGCGTTCGTTATTTAGTTGGACAACTATAGATATAGAGCTTGGTAGTACAGAACTCGAGGCTTGCCGATAAAAGAGACATGCTTTCGAAGCTTTTCATCTTGCACTCAAACAGGACAGGTGCAAGAAAGCCAAATTTCAAAGGGAACAACAATTCATACTGCATGAGAAAAGGGGTGCTGATTGGTTGGCAAGTCAGCTCTGATTGGTCGAGACATTGCCATGGTGAATGCACCAAGGAGCTATTATCCTCTATGCTTTTGTTTATTCGGGGTGGGTGTTTGGGGTGGGGGGCGGGGGGGGTTGGGGGGGTTTCGTGGTTTGGGCTTTTCGGGGGGGGTTGGTGGTGTCCAGAGGTCGGGGGCGGTTGGGGTGCCTGGAGGTCTGGTGGGGGGTGGGGGGGGAGGTGTGGGGGGTGATTGGGGGTGTCCAGAGGTTGGGGAGGTTGGAGAGGGTGAGGGGGGTGTTCTGGAGGTCAGGGGGGTGGGGGGGGGTCCAGAGGTTGGTGGGGTGGGGGGGTCAGGGGGATGAGGATGGTGTGAAGGGGGTGAGGTGGGGTTGTCGGAGGTTGGGGGGATGGGGGAAGTCCCGTGGGTTCGGTCTGGGTCTTTACAATAGTTACCCAGAAGTTAGAAGAGGTTTTCATTCTTCTAACTTTATCTGGGTAACTATTGATATAACCCCAACGGAACCATCCGAAGTTTGTGATTTAATTCGCATTTTTGGATGGTTCCCAGCGCAGTGCAATTGTCCAGAGGAAGTTAGCGCTTCTGGGCAATTGCTGTGCAAACCCTTACCTTGGAAGTTGCCAGAGGGATTCCCCAGCTCATCTTTGGTGTACCCCCCAAATCTGATGCTGGGAAGCGCAAAAGTTATGGGCCATTATGTTCCAAGTTTTGTAAGCACCAAGTTGGTTGAGTTCAATCAGTACTCTCCCTATTGCGAACAGCTGAAGGGACATCCTGTTAAACATGATCCACCAGTCATTGGGATTTACAGCCTACAAACCAGGCATCACATTAGCATTGAAATTCACTTGTCACCTTATTCATTTGTATGGTAGGCAGAATATCTTTTTTGATTTGACTGCAGCATCTTGTTAGTGGATTCTTGTAAATAGGGCCTGAGACATTTGCTCATTATGCAAGCTTGATGCCGAAATACTGTGCATCAAAGCTATCCTGCAGGATAAAACTACCCCAATCAGATCATTATTTGTCACGTATCATCCATACTCACAAATGGGCCCAAAGCCCACATTCTCGGACCTGAAAAGTGCCCGGTCTACCTCAAATAACCCTGGAGGGTAAAGTATCTTAAAAGTTTGAGCAACAGGTGAAGCTAGCTGTTTCGTACTGCTACTATGCAGTGGCAACATGAGTGGGGTTTTCCATTAACAGGGATATGTCCAGGCATTGCCCCTTTTTTGAATAAACAAAACCATAGAGCGCAATAGGCCCCTGGTGCATTCACCATGACAATGTCTTGCCCAATCAGAATTGACTTACCAACCAATCAGCACCCCTTTTCTCATGCAGTACAAATTGTTATTCCTTTTGAAATTTGGTATTCTTGTGTCTGTCCTGATGAGTGTAAGATGAAAAGCTTTGATAGCATGTCTCTTTTTTCAACAGTGCTGTCATGAAGAGATTAATGTCTATAATGTTATTGGAAATTATTTTTTAAAAATAGATTTTAGTGGTGTCTGTGTGTATGTGTGTGTATGTGTGTGTCTTAACTGGATTAAAGCCAGCTGGTCTAGAGGCTTTGATGTATAGAAAGAAAAAGGTTTGAAATGGTAATTAGATAAACATGGGGAAGTTTAGAAACATTGCTGTCAAGGGGGCAATTTGCATTTTTAAATGAAGCATTCAAAAGAATGGGTGAAACTTTGCACTGAGCTAGAAGATGACAAGCAATGTGTTTATTTTTTTCGGCTAATAAAATTGGTGGAATCACAGGATGTTATTGTTGGAAGAGGTAAAATTAAAACCTAGTAATACAATGGAAAATTTACATTCAAAGAGAAAGATATGTATAAAGGAGAAAAGAGATTGTGTGTACGGTAGAGGCCTTTTAAAACCCTCAAGTATGAGAAGCCTCCAGCCTGTAAACCTCAAGTCTGTCTGCAAGGACCCAGAGCTGAAAGAAACTCATTTTGAATGCGACTGTCCAGGGTGTGCTCTGCCAGGTGCCTCTTTAAATCTATGAGTTTTACTGTTGCCTTAACGGGGGTATAACTGAGAGTCAGATTAATTAGGGGATTTTTGTAGTTACTATAGTAGTAATTTTGTAGACATATGTATGTGCTTACAATTTTTCTTATATTAATAAATGTTTAATTTAGTTTTATTTAAAAAAAAACCTCTTGAAACTCGGTGGTCTTATTACTACTGAATACAAAGCCTGCATCTCAAAACATACACATTGCAATATTTGGTTATGACAGCTGTTTCAGATTTTCCTCTGGGATTTCAGCAACTCAGCTTTTACCATCGGCTGTGTCATAATAAGAAAAGTGCAGATTGCCCCCTTGATATCTATGTTTCTAAACTTCCCCATGTTTATCTAATTACCATTTCAAATCTAATTCTTTCTAAAGAGTCTAGTTGGCTTTAATCCAATTAAGACACACGCACACACATACACACACATAGACACAGACATCACTAAACTCTATTTTTAAAAAAATAATTTCCAATAACATTATAGACATTAATCTCTTCATGACAATACTCAAGATCTCCAGCTCTGGATATTCTTTAACTGCTTTCTGCAACCATACGCTGTTGCCAGTCCATTAAATATAATGATTATAGGGAGGTTGGGTGGGGGATAAGGGGGAGTGGGGATAAGAGGCGGGGGGGTGGGGAAAGCAGCTCCTTACAAAAATAAGCAAGTGCTGTAGTGAGTGGGGGGCAGGAGAATTCCAAATTGAAGAGAAAGGCAAGCCAATAGGAATGGAATTTTCACTTTACCACTGTGCGGCTAAGGGACCAGGGGTGAAATGTATGTGTTCCAGGATTTCTGTTAAAGATAATGGATAATCCCACTCTTCTTTGACAGTGACATTAATCAGCAAGGAATTCAGTTTTTAAACCTCAGACTGTGGGCAGGTCTGTGGAAATGCCAAGTCTTCCTGGGTTACTCACTTCTCAGTTTTCAACTCATGCAAAGTGACACTAAGACAAATGTCAAATGTATTTCAATATTTGCCAGAGCTTTATTACAGTTGAAGTAATTGTCTGCCTCTAAATTAAACACTTAATGCACAACCTTAATTGAATAAATGGTACACTTCTGCTCAGTTTCCTGTGTATATAAAATGATAAGCCTGTTCTTTGAATGTATTTAGAATTTTGCCACACAAAATCTCCTCAGCTATCTTTTCCCCATGTTCCATTTACTCTCCTATCTATTTTTAATACTTTAATTTTTTGTAAATCTAACTTCTGCCTAATATAACTATTCTAAACACTGATCGCTAAAACAGATTATTGTCATCACGTTGCTGCTTGTGGGAGCTTGCTGTACACAAATGGCTGCTTTGTTTCCTACAGTGACTACACTTCAAAGGTACTTAGTTGGCTGTAAAGCTTTGGGATTCCCGGGCAGTATTTAAATGCAAGTTATTTCTTTGTTTCTTACTTTGTCTCCTCTTCTTCCTGGCTCCCATTGTCCATTTGGATTGTATAAGCAATTTACAAATAAATTAGATTTGGTTTACCTGAATAGCAACTCCAAAGGTTGCTTCTTCTGACAAACGAAAATGAAAAGTTGGAAGATTGGCATTGTCACATTATGAGAGCGGGCAAAAAATAGTCTTTGACAGTAAAAACCGTACCAAAATAGAATAGGGTATTGATGAACCGTAAACTTATCAACAGGATTGGAGTGCACGCAGAGAAGTGGGAGCTTGACTGTGGTCCATTAGGGTTACGTTGTTTAAATGAGAATATTGCGACATGCGGTTATAAAGAAAAATGACAAAAGTTTTAGTGTGAGACAGATGGCATGTTGAGAAAGCACTGGCATAGATGCAGAAGACAAGATATCCTTCTGTAAGGGGGGCATAAGCCCCAATTATATTTTTCTAATCTGACAATCAGTGGCTCCAATGATTTCAGTTGCCAAAGCCAACATTTTGTGATCTGTCTTGTGCTGATTTATAAATAGATTCAGGGATGAATTGGCCAGTGGAATTAAAAGCAATGGCTACTCTTATCTTCCATGTTTCTGGCACAAATCAGGCTTCTGTTTATGTTGTTGCTGACCTTGGTGAGCTTGCCATATTATATCCCATATAAGCCAGCCGACAGCTGCTTTAGTTCCTGTGGTAAATCACTCCAATTATGTTTGCAAAGTATGGAGCCAATAACAAATGTGTCACATTTATAGTATATCTGGTTTCTCTAGTAATACAGCACAGACATGTTGAAAAATGTCACAGCCAGTCAAACCCTCTATTCAACCTCTCATGAGGGTATTGACCCAACCTTTGAAGGTATGATTCAACATGTCTCACCAGCCCCGCAATACCTCACTCAAGTGTTTCGTAGAATGGAGTATGTCAGACTAAGTTTTATAAAGGGCTAACTGTAATAGTTTCTGTTGCCTTAGAAGGGAGTGGCATACACTCAGGTGCCTTAAGAGTCTGGAACAGGCTAAAGTGGCTGATCCACAGGGTAACTAAAATGTCTTCCACACAGTTGCCCATTGCATACAAAACTGTACTGACCTGCTCATAGTCTGGCTTCACTGCGAGACCCAATGCCATGCAGAATTGAGCAAATCGCTTGTACTATTTTGGCCATGCTTCAGCCTGATTTAGGCCTGCAACTTTTTCAAAACTCTCCGGTAGAGTTAGTGATTTTTCTAGCACCATATTTTTATCCCTTGCCACCATATATTATTGTGTTGTTGGGTAGTCCAAGCTTTTCTCAACTTTCATAAGCCCATTTGGAAGATTCTGTTTTAAAAGGTTACCCTTTGGAATAACAATAGGACCAGAGACCTTTCAAAGAGCAATGTCAAATCCTTTAGAGGCCTTACACAAAATTGTTTGCCACATGGATGATGTGCTGATACATGGGTCCACTCAAGTTGAGCATGACATGTGAGTGAGGGCAGTGCTGAGAAGACTACACGAGACAGGATTGACACTCAAAGGGAAGTGTGAGTTTTCACAAACAACAATCAGGTTTCTTGGTCACATAGTGAGTGCATCAGGAATAAAGGTTGATCCACTGAAGACCAGAGTCATCAAAGAATTTCCAACTCCAAGGAACATCATGGAGTTACAAAGGTTCATGGGAATGGTGGTCAAGTGGCAAAATTTCAAAAAAAAAACCTTAACAGACTCAATGAGCCACAACAACAGTTTTACGCCAAGACAATGAATGGTGTAGGGAAGGAACGCGTCAGAAATCATTCGACAAAATCAAGGAGAGGTTGATGTCATCAGAGACATTAGCACATCACGATCTGGAGTTACCTACAATTCCTGCAGCGGACGCATCCTCTACAGGACTGGGCGGAGTACTTTTTCAGGTACAAGGAGATGGAAAGCACAGACCTGTCTATTACACATCACGGTCGCTAACAGATACAGAGAAAGGATACACAGTAATCGAAAAGGAAGCATTAGCACCCACATGGGCATGTGAGAGATTTAATGATACGATGATAGAATAGTAATCCCCAAGCATTGAGACTTGGGATCTTACAACACCAACATCAAAGTTATTTAGGTATTGCCAAATGTTGAGCCAGAGCACGGTGATGGGTTTGGTGACCAGGTGTCTCAATGTCATTGGAAGAAATGATATCCAGATGTATCACATGTATAATTCACAAACAGGGATTGAAAGAACTATCTACCAGTTCAAATTCTGTTCAACAGCATCCAGAGGACCAACAGCAGGACAAGAAGACCTTATTCTTTACAAATGAGAGAGGAACAAGGTAAGGTAGGCTAATAAAGGCACCACAATGTTTATTAGTGTAAGAGGTGAGAATCTGAAAAAAAAACAGAGGAAGGAGAGAGAAAAGAGTGAACAAAAGAACATGGAGAAAGAAAGAAAAAGTTTACCAAAGAGACCAAAAAGAGGCTACGTTTCTTACGAAACTTCAAAACACTGAAATGTTCAGAATGACTAGGAAACTGAAGCATTGGGTTTTCAGAAACATCAGAGAAAATTGAAGTCTAAACAGAGACTTGGGGGGAAGGTGTAATAGAGCGGAATATGTTAGACTAAGGGCGGAATCGTCCCAGATTTGCACGAAGTGCGTTAGCGGGCAGGTAAAACGAGGTTTTACCCACCAGCCGCAAAGGCAGCTTTCCACACAGTATCATCCCAAACCCGCCTTATTAATTATGCATGCCCGGGAAACATGCCGTTTCCATGGTGAGGGGGCTTTCATTCGTCTGCCACACCATCACCTCGCTGCTTCATCACGCTGGGTGCCATATTTAAAGATTAGCTGCACACACACCTCTCAGTGCTGACAGTCCACGGCTGCTGTAAAGAAGACATGGCCCTAAAAGGCAAAAAACACTGCAGCCCCCAGGTTCAATGACGCATCCCTTGAGCGCCTTTTGGACGCTGTGGAGGCTCATCGTGATGTCCTGTGCCCCCGCTCTGGCTGCAGGATGGACAGCAACCTCATAAATCCGGCTTGAGAGTGGCAGCAGTGGTCACTGCCAACGCCCTGCAAAAGAGGACAGCCACCCAGTGCCGCAAAAGAATGAATGATCTCCTCCGTTCTGCCAGGGTAAGTCACTCTTTTCATCACTCTCAACTCACACACTCACAAACCCATCACACATCCACAGGGCCCTCACTTACTGCTGGTTCAAGGGGCATCACCATTCACTCTCTCACACTCACTGCCATTGTCCTCATCCCATCCATGGGACCACTCACTACCCGCACAGGCCAGGCATATTTATCATCTGGCCTGGCAGGCGTCCTGCTTACACTTTCTCCATCTCTGTTTATACAGGACAAGCTGGCACACAACAAAAGGGAGGGGTCGCATGACTGATGGAGGAAAACCTGAAATCAAGGCCCTCATGGACTTTGAAAACAGAGTCACCCAGCTGGCCGGCGAGGATCTGGACTGTTCCTGTGCTGATGGTGAGGTCAGCGGTGCTGTACCAACTGAAGATCCAGCAGTGAAACATCCATCAGACAACCATGCTGTGAGTGATGTGTCCTGCTCAGGGCACTTGCCTTATTTGGCCAGTGCGAGGGCTTCATCGTTGTCATCTTCGTCTCCGAGGAGCTCCTCACCCTCATCACCATTGACATCCTCCTCATCAGAGGAGACCTCCAGTTCCTCCATCTCCTCCTCAGCCAGCTCCTCTCCCTGTTGCAGCGCCATGTTGTAAAGGGTGCAGCAGGTGACGACAATGTGTGACACCCTCTGTGGACTACATTGCAGGGCCCCACCAGACTGGTTCAGCACCAGAACCTCATTTTCAGCATCCCGATGGTTTGGTCCACCAAGTTGCGAGTTGTAGCATCAGCCTCATTATACATTCGCTCTGCTGCAGTCTGAGGCCGTCACACGGGCGCCATCAGCCACTTCCCCTGCAGGTAGCCCTTGTCCCTGAGGAGCCGCCCCTGCTGCCTCTGTGGACCCTGGAGGACATCAGGGATCTGTGGCCGACTGAGTATGTAGGAGTCATGCACACTCCTTGGAAATTATGCGCAGACCTGCAGGATGCGTTTGTGGTGGTCGCACACCAGCTGCACATTCAGTGAATGGAAGCCCTTGTGGTTGACATAGTTGACCGCTTGTGTAATGGAGACCTGAGTGTCACATGAGTGTAGTTGATGGCACCCTGTACCTGTGGGAAACCTGAGATCTTGGCAAATCCAATCGCTCTTGTATCATGGATCTCCTGGTCCCGGGCAAAATGCACAAAGTTGTGTGTCCTCGTGAAGATGGCATCCATGACCTCATGAATGCATTTGTGGGTGGAGGCTTGTGAGATCCCAGAGATGCCACCTGTGGAGCCGTGAAAGGAGCCACTGGCATAGAAATTGAGCGCCACTGTTACTTTCATGGCCACTGGCAGTGGATGCCCTCCATGTCCCCATGGCGCCAAATCCTGCAGCAGGTGCCAGATGTGACCAACCAGCTCCCTAGACATGTGCAGTCTTCGGCGATTTGGGTTCTCGGTCATCTGCAGGGATGAAAGGCGACATCTATGGACCCTGGGTCTAGCTAGGCTCGCTGTGGCTCTTCAGGGGCATGTGTGGAAGCCCCAGCCACCCCTTCTTCCTGAGGTTTCTGCTCCTCCCTCTGCCCAGCCAGGCACCTTAATCGCTCTCTTATCCGTCGTCTTCACTCTCTGTACACCACGAGGCATACAGATAGTTCACCAGGCTCCATGCTCCTGATGTACTCCTGTCTTGGTTAAGTCTGAAGGTCCCTTAACGCATCCCAGAGAGTGCTGGCCACCACTTGGATGGCCAGAGATTAGTGCGTTGCATGGCTGCCCAAAACCCCACCTTTCTCCGCCTCACTCCACCTGACCGATTGGTGGCAGCTTTGTCCATTGGACTGCATGCTGTGCTCTCAGCTCAGGCACAGGCATTCTCCTAACCTGCACTGCAAGGTTAGCTTGAATCATGGGGGAAACTGGTCCAAACCAGGATGATAATGTAGCAAGGGTCTGTGAGCGCCTCTGCCAGTGACTGCTCCAAGGCCAGCTTTAGCAAGGAGATTGTACAACGTGCCCAGTCATCCAACTGTTCTGCTGTCCACTAAACCACTCATTAGTTTGCAGTCTGTGCCCGAGGGGTGAAAAGCTCTGGAGCACTTTCATGATGGTACTTTCATACTTCTGCATTGCTTGAGTGGGCAGAGAAACTAGAGGCCCGGCTCCAATCATATCAATGTGGCTGCACCTGGACTGTCTCAGCTGCAGAGGAATGGTCACTTTATACAAGGTGTCCCTAATGCTTGGCCGTTCCCCTCGCCCACACCCCCACCCCGCACATGCTTGTACGCTACTTTCAATCGCAGGTTCCCCCCAACCCCCAAAGTCGCCTCAACTGCAAGATGCCTTTGCCCAACGTGCCTCAACCTTGAAGTCCAACAGACGTCCCTCGCGAGTGCTCCGCAACATTACTCTGCACTCACCTCCGAGTTCTCCTTAAAGTGCAGCCCGCCAAGTGCATGATTTTGATATGCTGTTGTGAAACACGTCGGCGAGTGGGTGGACAATCCAGCGGTGGGGTGGTGGGGGGGTGATGAGACTGGTGGGATAGCCTTATAATGATAAGCTGATGTATTACAATGATGTTCCCAACGTCCAATGGCGGGATACACAGCCCGCCATCGATGGGCTGAGCAGACGATCGCAAACTGGTTTCACAACGTCCTGAAACTGATTTTTGGCCTTCTCGCCATATTGTCTGCTCATGCCGCTGAGCACGCCCAACGCCAGCGGGCACAGACGATTCCGCCCTTAGTCTCATAAAGGGTTAACTGTAATAGTCTCTGATGTTTTGAAGGGAGTGACATATACTCATGTGAGCTGAGACTCTAGGGCAGTTTAAAGTGAAATTAAAAGGAAAGGAAGCATTGGTCAGGCGCTACTAAGAGAGTGTTCTCCATAATTGGTAAACATGTTAAAATAAAGGTTAGAGTATTTATAGCTAGCAGTCTTCGGGAATCATTGAAACTACATCAACCCAACAGCACAATAACCTTCTTTGTGTTTCTTCACAGACACATTTTTTCCCCTTTGGGGAATAGTGGGGAAGTGGTGGAAAGCTTCATTGTCAGCCCTTTGAAACGCATTATGGATGCTCCTTCCATGGCCAAGGAGTCCTGGCAGGGACCTGGACTCCAAGCTTCTGGCCCAGTGATAGGGATGCTGTCACTGTGCCACGATATGTCCCATCACATTAATATAAAGTGGTGATTTTCCATGTGTGAGCATAGGCAGAGTGGGCCTGTTATTTCTAGAGAGTTGGGGAGGGTGCTGGGGGGTGGGGGGTGGGGGTAAGCGTAGCAGTCGGGGAAAACCTGGCAGGACTGGGCATTTGGAGGCCTTATTGGTCTTTTAAATAGTCTCCTGCAGAGTTCTGTCCGTCAGCCTTCAGAAAGAGTAGGCTAAAATCGGAGGGAGGAAGCACTTTAGAAAATTGAGAGATGGGCTTATTGAAACATATAAAATTCTTAAAGGGCTTACAAGGTAGATGCTGAGAAAATGCCTCCTCTGGCGGAGGAATCTAGAAATGGGGGTCACAGTCTCAGAATAAGGGGTCGGCCATTTAGGATCGAGATGAGAAGAAATTTCTTCAGTGAATCTTTGGAATTCTGTATCCTAGAGAGCTGTGGGTGCTCAGTTGTTGAGTTTATTCAAGACAGAGGTCAATCAATTTTTGGACACTAAGGGAATTAAGGGATATGGGGATACGTTAAGCCATAAAAGTTAGCTAACTCGAACACACATTTGCATCGACAAATCATTCATGCACTGTAGAAGGTGCAATGGCTACAATTCCAAGAAAATAGACATTTATAAATTAATGGAAATCAACTTCACAAACTAATAAGTTCCAAAGAGGATAATGGTGTTAGAACATATGCATATTACACTATGGCTTAAGGAAGGCAGACAGGTAGAAGATCAGCCATGATCTCATTGAATGGCAGAGCAGACTCAAAGGCCTGGATGCCCTACTCCAGTTCCTGTTTCTAATGTAGTGTTACTCAATCCTGGAGCAGAATTCAATGCAGGTGACAGGAGTCTCGCTGCCGGCTGGAGAGCTGGCAAGAGCCCCACGTTGCCTCTTTTCAGGAGGACCCGCGCACACCTTGTGCCACTCAGACACTTACCTGGGCAGCAGCAGGCTTTCCTCGGAATCAAGGATCCCGGGGGGGGAGGGGCGGAAGCCCAGCCCACCGAGAGCCGCCAGCCAAACGTTTGCCAGCAGCTCTTCATTGGTCAGCAGAGCCACTGGGTGGAGGGGGACGAGGTGGGGTGATGTGGAGGTGAGAGTTTTGTTCTGTGAAATCACAGATTCACTGACGTGAACGTGTCAACGACGTGTAATGTGCATTGTTACAGTTCCTACTTTCTCACAACACTTTTAATTTGCGTTCGCAACAAAAAGACAGGTTCCCTGAACAAATCAGGCTGAAACCTATGCCAATAAGTCACCATGGGTGGCATACAGTACTATAAACTGTTAAATATGGTACATCACAGCTGAGACCATGAGATGAGGCCCACTACGCCCTCTTGTCTCTGTGAGAAGTGGTAAATGGTATTTCAACAATCCATTCTGCTCAGGCTAAAAAATAATGATAATATAAATGAAGAGCATCATGACAACATGAGGAGAGGTAACAATGACTCCCCCGTGGCTACTCCAGGTCTGGCCGTAACAGGGTTTTTTTGTGAATTTATAAAGGTGAAGGTCTTTACTTAGGGCAGGGTTTTCTGGCCCCGAAACTGGCAGGCATCATTGCGGGCAGGGTGGGAAAATCCGGAGAGCTGATAAAAGTCAACGGCTCTTGCAAAATTTCCCTGTCCCGCCCGCGCAGGTGCCTGCTGGTGTCAGGGCCGGAAAATCCCGCCCTTAATGCCTGTGCTTAACCCTTTACATGCCGACTGCAAAGGAAGGAGTTTGACAGACTCTTTAAGAGTTCGAAAAACACAATGGGGTTAGGCTTTACTGAGTTTAAAAACCCACGCAGGTGAGGATATAAAAATACTCAAAAAGGTAAAGCCACACCCGACTTTCACAGCACACACCCACAAATGCACAAGCACGCAGAATGGCAAGCTACACAGCAGGAAGTTGCTTTTCGGCCAAACTGAAATTCAACACCAAAAAGTAAAAAAAAAAAAGAAATCGCTTTTTAATGAGTCCCTTTCTGGTATCTGTGGCTGCAGCATATTTTCCTTCATGGTGGACTTGAAATTCCAGGAGCTCAAGCCCATGTGAACTGTAACTTCTGGAGACAGTCTTTGTTTTTTTTTAAAACATAATCCATCCTTTCCAGAAGTTAATGGTTTTTTTCACCTTTCATTTGAAAATTCTCTATCTCTGTGCTAGATTTTAAACTTTAACAGAGATAGGGTCTTGAACTTGGGAGAGAAGTGGGGGAGGGAGAGTATTACTGCTCCATTGGCAGGTTTCTTCCAGACTACCGCTTAGCAGGTTGCATGTTGTAATAGAAGATATTCAGAAATAGTCATTCTAGTCACATGACCCTTCCCTCCATTATGATTTCAGAAGGCAATTGATTAGCTCATGTCTGGATAGCTGTGGCTATTGTTTTAAGGCCCAAGTGATTAAATTCTGCAATGTCCCAGCCATTAACTGCTGAATGATCCATCCTCCATCTTGATGACACCTTGCACATAACTATTGTCCCAGTAGACTTTCTGACTCCATTGGAGAGGTAGCTTTATAGAAATGCAAATGTGAGGTCCAGTACAGTTTCAGTAAATCTTTTGAAGTAGATCAGCAGGTGTAAAATTCCATAGAAGGATATTGTGGCATATCTTAATTGTATTCCACATGGGAACCTTCTAGAAAACTGGTCAATCTGTAATCCCAGATGTCAGGAGACTTGTGGAAGCCATCTTAAGTCAATGTCTTCACTTGCTTTAAGCATTTCAATATATGTTCGATCAGCTGATGAAATTAAAGATTAATTTCGCTCATGCACAAGTCACATCGTCATAACAGGCGTTATACAGAAACTGAAAAGACACAGCGTGTGTTTAACTTCCGCAACAGGGGAAACATTGGTGTAGTGGTAATGTTACTGAACTAGTATTCC
This sequence comes from Cetorhinus maximus, assembly GCF_964194155.1. Taxonomy (NCBI): domain Eukaryota; kingdom Metazoa; phylum Chordata; class Chondrichthyes; order Lamniformes; family Cetorhinidae; genus Cetorhinus; species Cetorhinus maximus. The sequence goes on along the minus strand of NC_135899.1, from coordinate 81,582,671 downwards.
CGAGGCCTAAGAAAATTCCCTAGGGACATGGGTTCAAATCTCACAGCAGCAGCTGGTGGAATTTAAATTCAATTAATAAATCTGGAATATAAAGCTAGTCTTAACAATTGTAACTATTGAAGCTATTATTGATGATTATAAAAACCCATCGGGTTCACTAATGTCCTTGAGGGAAGGAAGTCTGCCATCCTTAACTGATCTGACCTACATGTGACCCCAATTCCACAGCAATGTGGGGTTGGCTCTCAACTGCCCTCTAACCTAGCAATCAATTCAGCTCGAGGGCATTTAGGGATGGGCAACAAATGCTGGCCTTGCCAGCAATGCCCACATACCATAGAAGAATAAATTTAAAAATGCACATTTCTCAAAACAAACAAAAGGTAACTGAAAATTCTAATAGTTTTTTTTCAGTAGCTTTTGACTGAATCTCTGACATTCCCTGGGAGATTGACCCTGCAAGGAACAGTTTTATCCACATTACATACCATAGATGAAGCAAAACAGTGAATCGTAAACCACAGGCAGGCAGCAAATTATATTGGGTCACTTTTTTGACAGAAAAGTAGTCCAACCCATAGTTTCTTTGCTCTTGTTACTTGCTGGCCATTAAAATGGTAGCTTGCCCAGTTTTCTTAGACCTGTCGATGTTTATCCAGCTTTACCTCAAATGCATCTACGCTTCCACTTAACTATCCCTTGTGTTAGCAAGTTCCACATTCAGTTGGTGCATCAACATCAATATTACCTGTAATTTTACATGATCCTATTACAACATACTGATGTTTTCACAATCACCACGTCAACTGAGACAGATTAACAGCTAAAGTGGCCGTTGGGTGAGCAGAGTCTTTTAATGAACTGAAAACAATAAATCTGGGAAAGCATTTTGGAAACCTTTCTGCTGGGTTTGCTAAACACTGATGCAACGTTCCAAATTATAATAAGACCTCCATTGTATGGCGGCATTTCATTGCAAGCCTGTTGGACTGGCACATCAAAAATCGCAAGCAGCAGTCCTGCTCTCTGCTTTCCCAGGTACAAAAGGACAATGCCTCTTCATTGACGTTAAAAGATTAGATTGGGCACTCTGCTAAACATTGGCAGCAGTCCTGGGGCAGGAGGCTGGGTCTGGACGGGTTGCACTGAAAGAGGGCTGGGAGCAATGTCTTCATGTGGAAGCAGGGGCCATGATTGAGGTAACACCATCACCTGGAAGTTCCCCTCCAAGCCACTCATCATCCTGACTTGGAAATATATCGCCGTTCCTTCACTGTCACTGGGTCAAAATCCTGGAACTCCCTCCCTAAGTGCACTGTGGGTGTACCTATACCACAGGGACTTCAGCGCTTCAAGAAGGCAGCTCACCACCACCTTCTCCAGGGCAATTAGGGATGGACAATAAATGCTGGTCTAGCCAGTGATGCCCATATTGTGTAACTGAATAAGAAAATAATAAATGGATATCTATTCCTGTCTCCATTAAACAAGAGGTTAATGTCGCAGTAGAGGAAGAAGAGAGTGATATTAGATAGGATAAAAATAGATAGAAAGGAGGTGCTAAGTTGGTTTGGTATCACTCAAAGTTAACAAGTCAACCATTCCACATTGTAGGTAACTGAGGGAAGCTGGACTGGACACAGCAGAAGCTCTGACTGCAACCTTTCAGTCCTCCTTGGATATAGGAGTGGTGTCAGAGGACTGGAGGATTTCAAATGTTACTCCCCTATTTAAATAAAAGGGAGAGGGTTATACCAACATGCATTCGAACATACGAATTAAGAGCAGGAGTAGGCCATTCAGTCCCTCAAGCCTGTTCTGCCATTCAAAAAGATCATGGCTGATCTGATTGTGACCTCAACTCCACTTTCCTGCCTACCCCCTATTATCCTTTGACCCCCGTGCTAGTTGAGAATCTATTTACCTCTGCCTTAAAAATATTCAATGACCCTGCCTCTACCACTCTCTGGGGAAGAAAGTTCCACAGACTCATGACCCCCTGAGAGAAAAAAATTCTCCTCACCTCTTAAATGGGGAACCCTTCATTTTTAGACTGTGTCCTCTCGTTCCAGTCTCTCCCACAAGGGGAAACATCCTTTCGGCATCCACTCTTTCAAGTCCCCTCAGGATCCTATATGTTCCAATAAGATCACCTCTCATTCTTCTAAACTCCAATGGATACAGGCCAACCTGTCCAACCTTTCCTCATAAAATAATCCCAGCCTATGTTCAGGGGTGGAAAATCATCATCAAGGACAAATTAATTCTCACTTGGAACAACATAGTTAATAAGGAAAAGCCAATTAAAGGCAAATGGTGTCTGACTTAACCTGATTGAGTTATTTGATGGAGTAACAGAGAGGGATGATCAAGATAGTACAGTAGATGTGGTGGTAACTTGGGTAAATAATTAACTGAAGGATAGGAGGCAGTGAGTAGAAGTAAATGGGTCTTTTTCTGACTGGAGAGAAGTTTACAGTGGGTCCCACAGAAATTGGTATTAGGGCCGTTGCTTTTCTTGTTATGGACAAATGACATGGATTTGGATATAGAGAGTACAGTTTCACAGTTTATGGATGATACAAAAATTGTCAATAGAGTAAATAGTGAGGAGAGGATTAGTATATTTAGAGGGTGTAGACAAATTGGTGAAATGGATGGACTTGTGGCAGTTTAAGGTGGATAAGATCCACCCCAGGTCCCTTTGCTCTTGTGTACCTCCCCCACTTCAAAATAGTTCAATTCTCCTTGGGAGGAGCAACGTGGAGAAGGAGTATAATATGAATTGAACTATTTTGAAGTGGTGGGGGGTGGAGTACACAAGAGCAAAGGGACCTGGGGTGGATATTCAACAATCTTTGAGGGAAAGGCAAGTTGATATGGTTGTTAAGAAAGCACATGGGATATTTGGTTTTCTAAATAGGGACATTGAATGCAAAAACAAAAAAGTCATGATAAACATTTATAAATCATTGCTAGGGCCTCAGCTGGAGTATCATGTACAATTCAAGGCATTACACTTTAGAATGGATGTCAAAGCCTTAGAGAGAGTATAGAGGTGGTCTACCAGAAGTGAGGAACTTCAGTTACATGGAGAGATTAGAGAAGTTATGATTGCTCTCCTGTTACGAATGCAGATCTTTATAAGGCGGTTATTTTTTAAAATGCCTCCAATAATTTAAGGTGAAATAGAATATTTTGGATAGGGGAATGGTGATCATACAAACTTTGCCTGGAGACAGGCCCATGTAATCTGCTTGTCATGGGGAAATCCAAACCGAGGCCTATTGAAAATCAATTGACATTTTTCACACCTTGACAAAAAGAGGGACAGCTGATTTTTTGGACACAGAGACAAAGAGACATGCAGAGAGAGAGACAGAAGCAGCTGCTGCTGTGAAGAGCAGGAAAAGAGTGTTTTTGCATTAGCAACCAAGCATGATGCTTGTGAGAGCTGGTTCTCTGCTTGAAGAGAAGAGGACAGGACTGACAGTACTTCTGAAGGTTTAAGGATCAAGGAAGTTGGGCCTTGCTGGTGGAAGTCTGTTCTGGAATACTCTGGCAGAGTGGAACGTCTTTTAAAGGACATCATAAGATTTGACCTGGCATAGCAAGGAGAAATGAGCCTGCTGGAAGTTGAGAGTGCCTTGGGAATTAATCTTGTATTGCTACCTATCTGTCAGAAGCATGGTGTCAGCAAAAAGAGTTGAAAGAATTAACTCGATTGAATTAATTAGTTAATGCTGAAGCCCCTTTTCTTTCGTTTGGTGTATTAGTTGCCTGTTATGTAATGTTTAATCCATGTTGATTTTAGTTTGTCTGTTACAGTCAAAGTCTTAAAATATGAAATCTTTCTTGTTATTCTTTCCATTGGTCACTGGGAAACTCATCTTTTAAAAGTTACTGCTCTGTACGGGGATCGTAACATCTCCTCAGAACAGATGAGGCTAAGGATAGACCTAACAGAGTTATTCAAAATTATGAGGAGTTTGGAGAAACTATTTCAAAGAACTCAATCAATTTATGGACTACCAGAAAAGATGGCAAAAGCAGATTCCATAGCAAAGTTCAAAAGGCAATTGGACATGTACTTGGGGGAAAAAAAAAACTAATTTGCAAAGTTATGGGAAATGCTGTGAGTCTGGGACTAAATTGATGGCTCTTTCAAAGAGACAGGGTAGGCTGAAAGGCCTCCTTCTACCCTGTATCATTCGGTGATTTTATTCTGTGATTCTATCATTTTTGAGTTTTCGTTTTCTTTCTGGAGGTAATGATAGTTCTGCGGAGATTTTTCTGCGGGCAATTTTCTTTTCTTGTACTTGTGTTAGGGAAAAAAACTCTCAGAAACCTTTCAAGTTTATTTCGGTGAGTGATGTTAGTCATAGAGAATGGAACGCTTTCGATTTTGGGTCCTCGGGGTCAGTGTTGAGCACTCCCGGGTCAGCTGAAGCAGAGGTAACTGCTTATTTACAGTTCCAATTTTTTAAAAAATTACTGGTGAACTTCTGCGACAGTAATTCCATGGGAAGCAGGGAGGGGAATGATATACCAGTGGATGTTTTAACATTGCAGACAAGTGCCATGATCTAAAACTGCTATGTGTGTTTGAGTGCTACGGTGTAACATGACGGCTATATGTCTTACAGATGTAACTGAGAGTGTATTACTAATTGTGAAGCTGCTAAGTCATTTCACTGACACTGCTGCTTGTTATCAAGAGATTACTCAGCCTAACTCACTTTGCATTTTAGCAAACAGAAGGGTGGGTCAATAAATAGAATTTACTGCAGTCAATACTGAGAAGAACCGGACAAATTATCCTGAATATTTTTGTCACTCCATGCAGTTCATATGACATCCCAAATACTAGTCAAGAATTTCTAAATTTTCAGTTGGAATTTTTGAGATTCTTGGCTCCTTAAAATCAGCCCTCCAGGCATCCTATAATGATTTTTCCCCCACTAGCAACTGAAGGATAATAAATAAACCGAGATCTGCTAGGTTCATCCTAATGGCCAATGGACATGGAAGAGACTCAACCCTCCTCCTGTGAAACAGGATTTTGATTTCCATGGGTGAGGCTGATCGGGAAATTCACACACGTTGACATCGCATAGGAGGCACAGGCAGGCTAATGAATGAAAATAAAAATTTGGATTTCACCGAGGCACTCTGTTTATCCCATTTGTTATTCCCTCGGTTTTCAAACACCGATTTTTGGAAGGCTTTTGAAAGGTGAACAATGACACACTCAGTGCCATCAATGAGAAGCATCAAATCTAACAGGAGAATGAAATGATGTTTTCATCGGATGTCGCCATGACAGCCTCTGACAGTTAGTTTGAATACAAAGACTTTTTTTTTTGTGTGGCAGAAAGTATTGTGCCTATGTAAAGTGAAACATTTTGATCCTCAGGGCAGATAGATGATCTAAAGATTTTTTTTTCCCCAGATAAAGGAACAAGCTTGGGTTATTTTTCTACTTATGTGAGTTTTGGCCCAGTTCAACTCTGCTTAGATTGCCGCTTTGGTTTCAGAGCTTGGCAGTGAAATTGGGCGCCCATGGCTCCCACAGACTTTACGGAAGTTCCAAAGTGCGATCATGGCAGGCAGAATGTTTTCGGCCACCTCCTGTCCAGTGTGACACCGCACAGTACACCCTATCTGACGGGGCACAACCGCAGGCATGTTGCTGATTACCCAGATGCAAGCAAAAGTGTGCAGCTGGTGACGTCAAACAGCCTCTAGCATTGATTTGACACACGATCTGCCCATTTTGGACCAGGTAGATCCAGGTAAAGCCCCCTCCGCAATCACTCCAGCTGAATGAAAAAGGAAAGAACCATGTGTTCAATTTAAAGGGGTCACCATTCAACGTCCAGGTGACATGTCTTTGACGCACTCTTACTGGTGCTGAGTTTGTGGATGTGGTGTGGTTTGTTCTTGAAGGAGTTTTGCTAACATGTTGGGTTTTCAAGGGAGTCGTGCTGCATCCTGACAAGGGGGTCAGAGGAGTTTTCTGCTCTGTCAAGCTGGAGCATGTTTCAGTAATGGAGGTTATGGTTGTAGGTCCTCCTGTGCTGTCGAGTGATATGAAAATGAAGCTCAGGCAATAGACAGGGGAAGCAGTGCACAGAGAGAGCAGGAGCAGGGGTCTCAATAGCAGGTCCTATGCAGCTAGGTTTATCAGGACTATTTCTCCTACTTCCATCTCTGCAAGGAGCAGAGTGGGAAGAGCCTGAATTTTAACCACAACCATCAGCATTCTCCTGTAGACTGCCCCATCAAAGGCCTCGTCTGATTCCCTGGCACAGGGACTCATCTGTGACCTTGCCCTCTGATGAGCTGGCACACTAACTGGCTGCAGCAAAGTGATGGAAAGTGTCTTCAACAGTGTTATCAAACAGCACTTACTGAGCAATAACCTGCTCACTGATGCCCAGTTTGGATTCTGCCAGTGGTCACTCAGCTCCTAACCTGATTACAGCCTTGGTCCAAACATGGACATAAGAGGTGAACTCCCGAGGTGAGGTGAGAGTGACTGTCCTTGACATCAAGGCAGCATTTGACCGAGTGTGGCATCAAGGAATTCTAACAAAACTGGAGTTAATGGGAATCAGGGGAAAACTCTCCGCTAGTTGGAGTCATGCCTGGCACAAAGGAGGACAGTTATGGTTGTTGGAGGTCAATCATCTCAGTGCCAGGGCATCACTGCAGGAGTTCCTCATGGTAGTGTCCTAGGCCCAACCATCTTCAGCTGCTTCCTCAATGACCTTCCCTCCGCCATAAGGTCAGAAGTGGGGATGTTCGTAGTTGATTGCACAAGGTTCAGCACCATTCGCGACTCCTCAGATACCAAAGCAGTCCATGTCCAGATGCAGCAAGACATGGACAATATTCAGGCTCGGGCTGTCAAGTGGCAAGTAACATCACGCCACCCAAATGCCAGGCAATGACCATCTCCAACAAGAGAGAATCCAACCATCTCCCCGTGTCATTCAACGGCAATGGTAAGGGGAGACAGTAATGTAGTGGTAATGTCACTGGACTGGTAATCCAGATGAATAGGCTAATATTCTGGGGACAAGAGTTCAAATCTCACAGCAGCTGGTGGAATTTAAACTCAATTAATAATCTGGAATTGAAAAGCTAGTCTCAGTAATGGTGACCATGAAACCATAGTTGATTATCATAAAAACCCAAAACAAAAAACTACTGCAGATGCTGGAAATCCAAAACAAAAACAGAATTACCTGGAAAAACTCAGCAGGTCTGGCAGCATCGGCGGAGAAGAAAAGAGTTGACGTTTCGAGTCCTCATGACCCTTCAACAGAACTGAGTATAGTTAGGAGAGGGGTGAAATATAAGCTGGTTTAAGGGGGGGTTGGGGGGAGAGAAGTCATCTGGTTCACAAATGCCCTTTAGGAAGGGGAATCTGCCATTCTTACTTGGTCAGGCCTACACATGACTCCAGACTCACAGCAATGTGGTGGACTCTTCACTGCCCTCTGAAATGGTGCAGCATACCACTCAGCTCAAGGGCAATTAGGGATGGGCAACAAATGCTGACCTTGCCAGCGACACCCACAAAGCATGGAAGAATTTTAAAATTTACCATCGCTGAATCCCCCACTATCAACATCCTGGGGGTTACTAATGACCAGAAACTGAACTGAACCAGCCATATAAATACTGTGGCTACTAGAGTATGTCAGAGGCTAGGAACTCTGCAGCAAGTTACTCATCTCCTGACTCTCCAAAGCCTGTCCACGATCTTGAAGGCACAAGTCAGGAGTGTGATGGAATACTCTCCACTTGCCTGGATAAGTGCAGCTCCCACAATACTCAAGAAGCTCAATACCATCCAGGACAAAGCAGTCCATCAACCACCTTCAACATTTACTCCCTCCACCACTGATGCACGGTGGCAGCAGTGTCTATCATCAACAAGATGCACTGCAGCAGCTCACCAAGCCTCCTTCGGGAGCACCTTCCAAACCCACAACGTCTACCATATAGAAGGACAAGGGCAGCAGATGCAAGGTGTAAGGAGTTCTTTGCAAGTCGGTTCACCCTTGCTGTTAGTTCTTGACTTTAGGATTTTATAAAAGGACAAACTTACATGAACTCAGGGTTTTAGGCTCAACCACAAACTTCTTTATTAACAAAACACCCCCAATGCCTTAATACAAGAGCTCTAAACTAGCGTAACAAGGCCGCGCAACACTCAAAACCACAACTTATTAATAAAAGCCTTCACTGAAAAGAAAAACCCACAGGCAAAACCCCATACTTCTGCCAGAAGGCTTACTCGGTCCAACTCAAACCCCCACAAGATTTAGTTGTTAGCATTAAAACTACCCTTAAATCTCAGCCCCAATGTCCCTCGGATCTGACTGATACAACTTCGCACAGGGTTGGCCGTTCCGGTGTGAGCTGTAGGTCCATGAATCAGGTTGACCGTTCCTGACCCTCCTTGGTGACTGCAGTGCCAGACCCTACGGCCTTGGCCTTTTATTACAAACTTTATCGACAATATCAAAGCATATTTCCTGGAGACATTCTGTTGGATAGTCAGTGCTTAGCACCTTTTTAACCTTTTTAGTCTGGTTCCTGCCTTAGTCCAGACAAACCCATTCACCACGATGTTGTTTACGACCAAAACAATGGACACCATCCAGGTGTGATGTATCTGGCTCCCAAGTTGATGTGCATGTGATAGAGTCCATTTCTCCTTAGCTGTTGTCGATGTTTGTTTGTGGCTGTTGTCTGTGGCCATCTGCTGGGATGATCTCCCAGTTTCTTTAATTGCATTGTCTGATGGCACCAGCTTTGTGTCTTTGAGTTGATAATGTCCCAGTGTCTTTACATAGTATCGACTCAATTTCGGTATTGACATGCTTTGTAGATTAACCCCAGGCAGTACAGCCTACTTCTCTGTATTGAGGTTTGGTCTGTTTGTTTTGCACTGTTTATGTCCATGAAGCGAAGTTTTTTGGGATTTTATATTTGACAGAAGTCCAGTTGGCGGGGATTCCACTCCTACAATGGGAATACCATCACCTGGAAGTTCCCCTCCAAGTCATATACCATCCTGACTTGGAAATATATCGCCATTCCTTCACTGTTGCTGGATCAAAATTCTAACAGCACTGTGGGTGTACCAACGCCACATGGACTGCAGCGGTTCAAGAAGGCAGCTCACCACCACCTTCTCAGGGGCAATTAGGGATGGGCAATAAATGCTGGCCTAGCCAGCGACGCCCACATCCCATGAATCAATAATAAAAAATGATCACTCATGCTCAGTGACTCGCCATGTGCAGGCCCAGACTCCATACGGTACACACAGCGCCTGAGCTGGTGGTTCCGAGTGTCAGATCAGGTCGCAACATTTGTTTCATCAGAGGTCAGGTCACACTTCTTCATGAGGCTACAGTGGATGGCCAGGCAGCAGCTCTTGGGTACCTGAAAGAAGAAATGCCAGAGGTGAGTCTTGGGGTGACGGAGGGCTTTGGGGTGCAAAGCAGGGATCCATGCTAACACCATCTGCAGCTTGCACTTTAATAAAGAGGCATAAACCAGGGACTTACCATCATCCTGAATGTTCTCAGTGACATCAGATGCAATGGCCTCAGTCACAGCCGGCCCCACGATGTGGTGCACTCTCTACTCCAGGAGGGTCGGGTGATGCAAGCATGCCTGTCTCCCTCCAGTATTACTGCTGTTTCCTGTGATGGGCTGTCTTGTCCTGCAAAGCAGAGGGAAGAATGTCAGTGACTGTGTTGTAATGTACGTTCGTAGTATGTCTGCAAAGCTGAACGGCGGCAAGTGTGTGGTGGCAGTGAGAGGTGGATATGAGGCTGGCAGTTTTGATATATGTCTGACGATATCTGAATAAAAAGGCCCAAGTCACAATGACTAGAGATTGCTGATGGGTGAGTGAAGTGGGTGTGAGGCATTGAGTAGCATGAGGTTACATGTGCATACGAACAAGGAACAGGAGTAGGCCATTCAGCCCCTCGAGCCTGCTCCGCCATTTAATAAGATCATGGCTGATCTGATGGTAACCTGAAATCTGCATCCCACCCACCCCCAATAACCTACTGCCCCCTTGCTTACCAAGGATCTATCCACCTCTGCCTTAAAAATATTCAAAGACTCCACTTCCATCACCTTTTCAGGAAGAGATTTCCAAAGACTCACGACCCTCTGAGTGAAAAAAGTTCACCTCATCTCTGTTTTAAATGGGCGACCCCCTTATTTTAAACAGTGACCCCTGGTTCTAGATTTTTCCACAAGAGGAAACATCCTCTCCACATCCACCCTGTCAAGACCCCTCAGAATCTTATATGTTTTAATCAAGAACCTCTTACTCTTCTAAACTCCAGTGGATACAAGCCTAGCCTGTCTAACCTTTCCTCATAAGACATCCCACCCATTCCAGGTATTAGTCTGATAGACCTTCTCTGAACTGCTTCCAACCCATTTATATCCTTCCTTAAATAAGGTGACCAATACTGTACACAGTACTCCAAATGTGCTCTCACTGGTGCCCTGTAAAACTGAAGCATATCCTCCCTACTTTGTATTCAATTCCCCTCGCTATAAATGATAACATTCTATTAGCTTTCCTAATTACTTGCTGTACTTGCATACTAGTCTTTTGTGATTCATGCACTAGGACATCAAGATCTCTCTGCACCTCAGAGCTCTGCAATCTCTCACCATTTAGATAATGTGCTTCTCTTTTATTCTTCCTGCCAAAATAGACAGTTTCACATTTTCCCACATTATACTCCATTTGCCAGATCTTTGCCTGTTCACTTAACCTATCCATATTTTTTTGTATCCTCCTTATGTCCTCTTCACAACTTACTTTCCTACCTGTCTTTGTGTCATCAGCAAATTTGGCAACCATCCCTTCAAGCCCTTCATCCAAGTCATTTATATAAATTGTAAACAGTTTAGGTTCCAACACTGATCCCTTTGGCACAGTACTCATTACATCTTGCCAACCTGAAAAAGACACATTTATGTGTACTCTCTGCATCCTGTCAGCTATCCAATCTTCTATCCATGCCAATATGTTACCCCCCCACCGCCCCCCCACCCCCCCCTCCCCCCCCGCCACCCCATACCATGAGCTTTTATTTTCCGCAATAACCTTTGATGTGGCACTTTATCAAATGCCTTCTGGAGATCTAAGTGCAGTACATCCACCGGTTCCCCTTTATCCACAGCGCATGTTGTTTCCTCATAGAACTCCAATAAGTTGGTGAAACACGATTTCCCTTCCACAAAACCATGTTGACTCTGCCTGATGACCTTAAGCTTATCCAAGTGCTCTGCTGTAGCTTCTTTAATAATAGCTTCTAATATTTTCCCTATGACAGATGTTAAGCTAACTGCCCTGCAGTTTCCTGCTTTCCCTTATTGCTATCTTCCAATCTAAATGGGACCTCCTCCAAATCTAGGGAGTTTCAGAAAATTAAAACCAATGCATCAACTATCTCACTAGGCTCTTCTTTTCAGACCCTAGGATGAAGTCCACCAGGACCCAGGCTCTTGTCAGCCCACAATTCCAACAATTTACTCAGTACCACTTCTCTGGTGACTGTAATTTTCCCGACTTCCTTCCCCACTTCCATTTCCTTGTTTATTGCTGCTTCTGCGGTGTTATTTGTATACCCTGTAGGGGAAACTGATGCAAAATACCTGTTCATCTCATCTGCCATCTCCTTGTTTTCCATTATCAATTTTCCAGGCTCACTTTCTACAGGACCAACACTCACTTTGTTAACTCTTTTCTTTTTTAAATATTTATTAAAACTCTTACTATCTGGTTTTATATTTCTGGCTAGCTTTCTCTCATACGCTAATGTTTCCCTCCTTATTAGTCTTTTAGTCATTCTTTGCTAATCCTTATATTCTGTGCAATCTTCTGACCTGCCACCTGTCTTTGCACAATTATATGCTTTTTCTTTAAGTTTGATACTATCTTTAACCTTTCTAGTTAATCATGGGTGGTGTGTCCGTCCCTTGGACTTTTTCTTACACATTGGAATGTATCTATTCTGTGCATTCTGAAATATCCCCTTAAATATTAGCCACTGCATCTCTATTGACTTATCCCTTAACCTAATTTGCCAATTCACTTTAGTCAGCTCAGCATTCATGCCCTTGTAATTTAAAACTTAGTCTCAGATCCACTCCTCTCTCCCTCAAACTGAACGTAAAATTCAATCTTATTATGGTCGCTGCTACCTGGGGGCACCTTCACTATGTGATCATTAATTACTCCCATCTCATTGCATAATACCAGGTCTAGTATAGCCTGCTCTCTGCTTGGCTGCAGAAAATGCTGTTCTAAGCAACTATCCCGAAAACATTCAATGTACTCCTCATCGAGGCTATCTCTCCCCATCTGACTTTTCCAGTCTATATGTAAATTAAAATCTCCCATGATTATCACCATGCCTTTCTGACAAGCTCCCATTGTTTCTTACTTTATGCTCCACCCTACCACGTGGTCACTGTTAAGGGCCCTGTACACAACTCCCACAAGTGACTTCTTGCCATTACCATTTCTTATCTCTACCCAAACCGTTTCCACATCCTGGTTTCTGGAACTTAGGTCATCCCTCTCTATTGTGCTAATACCATCATTAACTAACAGAGCTACCCCTCCACCTTTTCCTTTCTTCCTGTCCTTCCTAAATAGCCTGTGCCTTTCAATATTCAGGTCCCAATACATGTCCTCCAACAGCCAGGCCTCTGTAATGGCTATCAAATCGTAATTATTTATTTCTATGTGTGCTCCCAGTTCCTCTGTTTTGTTTCGAATGGTACATGCATTCAGATACAGAGCTTTTAGTTTTACCCTTTCATTGCTTTTATAACCTCTAGTTTCATCTGTTGATTTATTGTTAGATTTGTACTCTCTATCCCTTCCTGTCAGTCTGTTTCCTATTTCCTGTAATAATACCTTTTTCCTTTGTCTTGTCTCTGCCCTTTGATTTACCACATCTTCCCAAATTTGATCCCTTGACCCCACTATTCAGTTTAAAACCCTCTCTACTTGCCTCGTTCTGCAGCTCACTAGGACACCAGCCCCAGCACGGTTCAGGTGTAGACCATCCCAACAGTACAGCCCCCACTTTCCCCAATGCTGGTGCCAGTGCCCCAAAAACCAGAACCCACTCCTCCCACACCAGTCTTTGAGTCACACATTTATCTCCCAAATTTGTTTTGTCCTAGGCCAATTTGCATATGGTTCAGGTAATAATCCAGAAATTATGACCTTTGAGTTTCTGCTTCTTAATTTGGTGACCTAGGCACCAAATGCAGAACCTCCTTCTTTGTCCTGTCTATGTCATTGGTACCTACATGAACTACAATGACTGGGTCCTCCTCCTCCCACTGCATGTTCCTCTCCAGCCCCAAGCAGATGTCCCACACCTCGGCACTGGGCAGGCAAAACAGCCATCTGGACTCTTTGCTGCAGAGAATGGTGTCAACTCCTCTGACTATACTATCCCCTACTACCAATACATTCCTTTTTGTTCCCCCCACTTAAATGGCTTCCTGTAGCACAGTGCCATGCCCAGTTAGCTCAACCACCCTGCAGCCCCCACTCTCATCCAAACAAGCTGAAAAAACCTCAAACCTGTTGGACAATTGTAATGGCTGAGGTTCCTGCGCTCCTGCCCTCTGAGTCCCCTTACCTGCCTCACTTGCAACCAGGCTCTTCTGTCCCTGACCAAATCAGAAGACCCTGTCCTAAGAGGTGTGACTGCCTCCTGGTACAAAGAACCCGGGTAACTTTCCCCTTCCCTAATGCGTCACAGTGTCTGCAGTTCAGCCTTCAGCTCGTAAACTCTGAGCAGAAGCTGCTCAAACTTCAAACACTTACTGCAGATGTGTTTGCCCTGGATGAAACTGGCATTCAGGAGCACCCACATGCTGCAGCTGTGACACATCACCTGTCCTGACATCCTTAACATTTTCTAAATAACTATTTAATTATTTTATTCAATTATATATTTTACTTGTATTTTATATACTTTATTAACCTTACCACCAGTTGCTAGACTATTTTGAACCTTAGGAATAGAATAAACCTTAGTCACTCACCAGATATTCACCAAATAACTAGTTTCTTCTCCTGTAGCAGAGTACAGCTACTTCCTGAAGGCTGAAGTTCGAAAGCAGAAAGCAAAAGAGTACCCCTTTCCCTTCCTTCCCTAACTCCCCTAATTATCCAACTCCCAGCACTCTATTCTAAGTGGCACCTCTTGCACTAAACCTTGCCTACAGCACTTCTTTCCCCATGGCACCTAATTCTCACTTTGAACCAAATTCCCAGATATATTCACTTGGTCTCGGTCTCACTCAGGCCGAAGTCTCCCCACGCTGATCACGCGCTTGAAAAGTGCCTTTCTCATCTAGATCTGTGATGAGTCGCCCTCTCGCCTCATTTCCTGCTGCAGTTATCAACACCTAAATAAGGCCCTATTCAGGAGAAGGGCTTTCAGGTGATTAACAGTTAACTGCCACTAAGCCAGTTTAACCAGGCTACTAAACTTAAAGGCTGTTAATCCTGGGTTGTTAGTTCTAGGTCAGAATCTGACTCTTACTCCAAAATTGAAGCAGCAGGCGATCGAGGGGGTCGTCCCACCCGACTGTTTGCCCCTCTTCCGTGGCTATGTTCGCGGCCGGGTGTCCCTGGAGAGGGAACACACGGTGTCTGCTGGCACCATCGAGGCCTCCCATGCCCGGTGGGCACCATGGGGGGTTGGGGTGCTTTACCGACCCTCTTAACCACATTTTGGTTTGATGTTTGTAAGTTTCCTTTAAATTTTGTCTTTGGTTTTGCCGTGACCCTAACTTAGGGGCTGCGTTTTATTTTATCCCTCATTTTGTTAATTTGGGTTATTTGGTTGGCTTGAAAAGAGCTGCTCCAAAATTGAACTTGAAAAAGGTTTACTGGTTGAATTCCCACTTTGAACCAAATTCCCAAAAAAACTCCCTCGGTCTCTGTCTCATACAGGCCGAGGTCTCCCCTTGCTGACTGTGCGCTTCTTACTGATCTGGTGAAGCAGTAGGGAAGAGATGTCATTTGAAGCTGCATTCACTGAATTTGACTAGCTGTGTGAGGTCAGTGAACGTGTTGCGGCACTGCTGCCGTGTTCTCCATCACCGTGGTCACCTGCTGCCAATCCCCTCTCAAGAATTTACCTTTGGAGCCTCCTGGCTCCTGCAGAAACACTGTGCCTTGCCTTCTTTCCACCTAATAATAACACCTCCGGGGTCACATGGGGAAACCAGGCCCTCTCTCTTGCCTTTTGCTCTACTTTCTGTGTTTTTTCTTCTCTGCAACTTCCACAAGAGCGTCCACGCTTTAAGAAGAGCATGCTGCCTTTAAGATATGCCTGCTAGCTGAGCTACATACTAGTCAAGTATGCTGTTGGGCCCTCTATTGAGCATGCAGTCAGCCAGCAGTGAGTGCTGAAATCGTTTACATGAGGAGACAGCAGAAAGTTTGCATGCAACCTACATCAACGAAACCGACGCAGGGTGATCACACATCGCGATCCTCGCCCCCGAAAATGCTCCCAAACGGAATGTTCCCCCTTTATCTCCAGCTGCAGTGCTTGATAGTGAGGTGACGTCAACAGTTACTTCTTCAACCAGTGGAAATCTGTAAACAACCAGCCCGGGACCAATGCTAAATGATCACCAGATGTTGAACAATCCGCTTATATTGTCCCTTGAGAAGTTAGGAAAATACAAGTGCACAAATGGCTGACCAAGAAATGTAACACTTAGACTAAGGTTTCCATTGCCCACATGTATTAAAACAAAACTACCAGTTGGGAACATCTGTATCGCTGCCTAGTTAAATATTCATTCTGTAACTGAACCTCAATATAAACACTATGAGTTGTTTTATTATTATAAAAATACGAACAAATGGTATTTTGTACAAGTGCTAATGTTTGAATGATTTAGTGCAATTAAGTGTGGATTGAGAGAATTTATTTTTTTTTGGAAAAATATACTTTATTCATAAAATATCTGGAAGAACATTCCAAACCATTTCAAAATCACCATCACAAAAATACATTCAGGTTCAACTTTTACAACCTGTATCACGAGGTGCATCAATACAATCAATGAATATTACAATCATTTGCAGACATTCATTTTGAGCTGTACAGCCCGAGGGGATTTAAACAGTTCCCAGTCCCTCGGTGCACTGTGGCAGAAAGGTCTTAGACAGTGACCCTTCCCCATTGCGCCTTTGCTGCAGCTGCCCCAAGCTTTAGTGCGTCCCTCAGCACGTAGTCCTGGACTTTGGAACGTGCCAGTCTGCAACACTCGGTCAGGGAAGTGTGGATTGAGAGAAGGAGTATTGAGCTGTGTGGTCTGGAATAAATCTTTCCCAACAACTATGTAACTCTGAGTACATTCACAGTTCTTGACTTTTTTTTTCCAGGAGTGGGACATGAACCCACTACCTTCTGACTCAAAGGCGAGGGTGCTATGAACTGAGCCACAGCTGACACCTCCCGAAAGACACCAAGCACATTGCCCTCTCTGAGGATTGAACTCAGGACCTTCAGATTATGAGACTGACGCGCTGCCTACTGCGCTAAGAGTGTGGATTGAGAGAAACTATTTCCACTGGTTGAGAAGTCTAAGAATAGGGAATAGCCTAATAATTAGAACCAGGTACTTTGAAGTTAGGAAACCCCATCTAGGTGCAGATGGTGGTGTACGTTTGGAACTCTTCCAAAAGGCAGTAGATGCTAGGTCAATTATTAGTTTTAAATCTGAAATTATGATAGTTAATAGAAGGTATTAAGGGACAAGGAGCAAAGGACGTATATAGAGTTAGGATGCAAATCAGCCATGATCTCATTGAGTGGCAGCAGAACAGGTTTGAGGAGCTAAATTGGCCTCCTCTTGTTCCTCTTAGCAGGTGGGCAATATTTAACAGGTTAACACTCACTATTTAAAGCACAATGGTTAACAACTGCCAGACTTGCAAATTAGGTATTCTACACAGTGGGCTGAATAGAAGTAAAACTGAAAATGCTGAAATTGTACAGCAGGTCAGTCAGCATCTGAAGGAGAAGGACTAGGTTGCTCTCTTCAACTTCCACTGGCACCATGCACTCTAGTGACAAGACTTCTGTTTTTTTTATTCTTTCATCGGACATGGGCATCGCTGGCTTTACCAGCATTTTTATTGCCCATCCTTCATTGCCCTTGAGAAGGTGGTGATGAGCTGCCTTTTTAAACCCACAGTGCTGTTAGGGAGGGGGTTCCAGGATTATGACCCAGCGACTGTGAAGGAATTCCAAATTAGTTCCAAGTCAGGATGGTGAGTGGCTTGGATGGAAGCTTCCAGGTGGCGGTGTTCCCATGTGTCTGCTGCCCTTGTCCTTCTAGGTGGTAGAGGTCGTGGGTTTGAAATGTGCTGTCTAAGGAGCCTTGGTGAGGTGCTGCAGTGCATCTTATAGATGCTGCACACTGCTGCCACTGTACATTGTGGATGTTGAAGGTGGTGGATGGGGTGCCAATCAAGCAGGCTGCTTTGTTCTGGTGTTGAGCTCACACTCCTGACTTGTACTTCATAGATAGTGGACAGGCTTTGGGGAGTAAGATTGTGAGTTACTCTCTGCAGGAGTCCCAGCCTCTAACCTGCTGTCATAGCCACAGTATTTATATGGCTGGTCCACTTCAGTTTCTGGTCAATGGTAATGCCCAGGATGTTGATAGTGGGGGATTCAGTGATGGTAATGCCATTGAACATCAAGGGGTGATGGTTGGATTCTCTCTTGTTTGAGATGGTCATTGTCTGGCACTTGTGTGGCACAATTGTTACTTGCCACTTATAAACCCAAGCCTGAATGTTGTTCAGGTTTTGCTGCACATGGACACGGACTGCTTCGGTTTCTGAGGAGTCGCGAATGGTGCTGAACATTGTGCAATCATCAGTGAATGCCCCCACTTCTGACCTTATGATGGAGGGAAGGTCATTGATGAAACAACTGAAGGTGGTTGAGCCTAGGACACTACCCTGAGGAACTCCTCCATTGATGTCCTGGAACTGAAATGATTGAACTCTGTCACATGAACAGGGACATGTTAGAATTTAGTATGAAATTTTTTATTTTTAATGACGGATCGAAACCTCATCCCACCCCTGGATGAGATTTCACGAAAAATGCAAAAGCCGCTTGGCCTTTTTGCCTGCCCGCCAACCAGAAGGTTGGACGGGCTGTGAAAAATTTAATTCAATTAAGTTGTTAATGGCCTTAATAGGCCTGTTAATTGTCGGCGGGCGCACTGCCAACTCGCATGCATGCCCGCTGACCGAATTATCACGCGAGTGCACAATGACATCGGGACGCTCGCCCGACCTCATCGCCCGTCATTTTACGTTGGTTCGAGTCGGGCGCGTGCCCGCCTGACGGGCAGACAATGCTGCCCCTAGCGTTTGTGATTGACTTTTGTTATCTTTTAAAAGGGAAACAATTTTGACCACCAAAGTTTAACCGATTAATTAGGTTTGGTGTAAGATACGGAAAGACCATCCTAAACGAAAACAATTGCACGAGCGGAAATTTGGTTCCATTCCCAATACTTTCAACTGACTTCTCACCACAGATGATAACAATTTTATAAGGAGTCAAGTTCAAGGCCTTCAAACCTTGTTGCACAAGACAGATTACTTTCAAATCCTCTTTGACATCCCAGCAATGGAACTGCAACCCAAGCTAGGGCACGTCAACGTATGTGGGGGGATTTTATCAACCACTGTCCAATGGAAACCAGGAGCAATGGGAGTTAAAACTAGTGGGACAATTATTTGCTGCTCAAATTCCGCCCTGTGTCTATTTTGACAGCAGGTGGTCGGGGCATAAACCTATGCGAATCGAGGGCGTAATGCTCAGATGGGATCTTGGGGCAATTTAACAGCCTATTAGTCGGACTATCCACTATGGACTGTCACCTGCAAAACCTATCAGGGCAGAAGTGAGAAGACAAAAGATAAATCCAAAACTTAATCAGGAACAGGAGAGCTCCTCCAGACCTAGTAAGCAAACGTTTTGGCCTCTGTTGCCCCCTCACTCCCTTTTGCCCCCTGAAAATCCTGACTGAATACTCCTCCTCCTCTCTCGTGATTGAACTGGAGTGCCAGCAGTTGGCCTTCAAGCTGCCTGATCTTCGCCAAGGTGGAAGCTCTTTGCAGCTGTTTTGAGAGGGTAGCTGGCTGGTCGAATGTTAATGGGGACTGGCTAACATCATACAGGCCTCACACAGCAACTCTCAGGCAGGAAGCTTGGAGCCTCTTCTACGATTTTCACTGAGGAATTAAAATCATATTTTAAAAACGGGTTTTGCGGAATGGATCGATGGCTTCCTCCTGTTCCTAAAATGTCCCTCTCATGCCTTCAAGATAGAAGGGGGAAAGAGTGAAAATAAGGGATTTTCGCTTAGTAATACAGAGCTTGAGTGTTGCTGTAATAAAGAGACATGCTGTTGAAACTTTTCATCTTGCACTCGTCAGGACAGACACAAGAATGCCAAATTTTAAAGAGAACAACAATTTATACTGCATGAGTAAATGGGGTGCTGATTGGCTGGGAAGTTAGCTCTGATTGGTCAAGATATTACACTGGCGAATGCACCATGGAATGATGCTTTTGTTCCCCCATGCTTTTGTTTATTCGAAGAAAGTGCAATGTCTGGACATATTCCTTTTGCCTTCAGCATATGAATATATGTAGCTTCTAGCAAGTGAGCTACATTGTGAGCCTGACATCCTAGATTGGTTGTTTGTGTAATTCTTAGTACATTCGGGATTGTTCAGCAAGTGCTGTCCAATCGCAGACTCACACCTAACATTAGACATTAAGTTCTGAGTTTTGCAAGCAGGGGTCAGTATTCTGCCTATTGCAAGCAGCCAAAGGGACGTGCTGTTCGATACACTGTGATTCGATAGCATCTCAACAGTGTGTCTCCTTTTACAGCAATACTCAAATAAGAGATTGAAACCTTAGGAATCCCTAGTTGTAGTTTGAGTCTTGTTTGCTTGTGTGCTCCATTATGTGCAGTTACGTCCATGACTACAAATAAAATAAAAAGGAAGGGGCATACTAATTATTCTGATATTATTGATTTCACTTCCATAGAGTAAAAAATAGGTGAATGGTTTGTGTAGCCGTTTGCTGTGAATCCACAGATGCTATTGAGGCATATCCCTGCTACTTGTTTGAGTTGCAGCTGTTGTAACATACCATTAATATAATTATGCAAATTTGTTAGTATTCTCTATTTTTCATGTTAACATAAAGGAGAATTGCAGCAGAGATCACTTCTGCATTTGCAGCACCTTGCAAAATATAAAGTGTTTTACAAACTGCAAAGCAAGGTAATAACAGTTTTTCAATTAACCTATTGATGTTGTGTGTTAAAATGTTTGCAGTTGATTAATGGCACCTCTGGTGACTTGAGTGCAAATCTTTGAATCAGCAGATTATAGAACTCGGGTTCATATGTCCTCAGGGCCAAAACTGTTGGTTAATCAAACATGAACATATTTTGTTGAATGTCCAAAGCAAAGAGAAATGATTGGATCACACCTAATATGGTGATGAGTGGGAAGAAATTATCACTTGTCCCCTTTTTAACAAAAAGTTAGTTTATTCATGCATGTGACAACCCCCCGGTGCTTTCCTCTGCCAAGTTCAACCTCAAAAATGGGGTCTTCTGATGCTCAGTAAGCATTAAGAATGAAAAATCTTTTTTGTCCCAATTTTCTCTCTTCCTTTCCTGAGTGCTGGAGTTTGGTAGATGTCAATAGTCCTACTATCTCACCCAAGTGGTCATGCTTCACATGTGCGTATAGAGAACACAAGTTAGCAGGACTCTTATCTATGCCCCATTTCCTTCTCTCCGCTATTGCTGGTCATGTATTCAATCATCAAAACTTTAAGCTCTGGAATTCCTTCCCTAAATCTCTCTACCTCTCTACATCTCTCACCCACATTAAATTCACCCCTTACCAGCTATGTCTCTGACCAAGCCTTTGTCACCTTTCCTAATGTCTCCATCTTTGGGTCAGGGTGAATTTTTGTCCAGTCACACACCTGTGAAGCACCTTGGGATCTTTACTATGGTGAGCGTGTCACATAAATCCAAGTGGTTGTTGTTGATATGGGTTGAGTTTGATTTTTGTCCTCTTTCCAGCAAGGATTGCTTCCTGAAAAAATAACTTCAAGTGCCAATTCTAGCTTGTTCATCCTTCTCCAACCAGGATCACTGAGGCACATTCAAATGTTGCTCTTGCTGCCCCAACCATGATAAATTCATGCAACGTACCCAATGTCTCCCATTTTGTATCCAGGTACACATGGACTTCACTTTTGCTAGGCCTCCTTGATGCCACACTCGGTCAAATGTGGACTTGATGTCAAGGGCAGTCGCTCTCACTTCACCTCTGGAGTTCAGCTCTTTTGACCGTGCTTGGGCCAAGGTTGTGATGAGGTCAGGAGCTGAGTGGGCCCTGGCGGAACCCAAATTGAGCATCAGTGAGCAGGTTATTGCTGCATAAGTGCCGCTTGACAGCACTGTCGACGACACCTTCCATCACTGTGCTGGTGATCAAGAGTAGGCCGTTGAGGCAATAATTGACCGGGTTGGATTTGTCCTGCTTTTCGTGGCCTGAGTGCCTTGTTGACAGCGAGCGAAAACGGCTGGGATCTGGGAGAAGCAAACAAGCAGCCTGAGGACAAGTCGGGGGGGAGGAGGGAGATTTTTGACTTAATAAATTATGGGCAGAATATTTCGTTCAGCGTGTGGGCACACGCCCAACACGCTCGAGCGTAAAATAGCTCGTGATGACGTCGGGCAAGCATCCGGACATCATCGGGTAATATTTCGGTCAGCGGGCGCACACTAAACTCGGAAGCACGCCCGCCAACAATTTAAAGGGCTATTAAGCCCATTAGCTGCACAGTGAACTGGGATTTTTCGCTGCCAGTCAAACCTTACGGTTGGCGGAAGGCGAATTGGTCAGGCGGCCTTTGCCTTTTTCGGGAAACCTCATCTAAGGGTGAGATGAGGTTTCCGTCATTAAATTAAAAAAATAAACAGGTTTGGACAGAATTTTCATGGATATATTCAGGTCGCTGTTTCCGACGCGTGGGCGTTTTTCCCCGGATTTTAAAATCTTTATTTTTTTTGTATTTCAATTCTTCAGCTCCCTGAGGCAGCTCTCTCTGCCCTCAGGGAGCTTTCGCTCCACGCTCTCCCCCACCGTGCCCGACTTCACCGTGACTTCAGCGCTCGCCCTTCCTCCGGTCCCCACCCCAGGCGGTGCCGATCGTATCAGCGCGCGCTGCCCGTTAATTGGCCAGCCAGCGTGAAACAGCGGCCGGGGGTGGGGGGCGATCGCGGTTGGCGGTCCGGTTTCCGACCGCGCCCGGGCCCGTGCCCATCGCGCCCGCCCGCCGAGCTGAAAATTTAGGCCTAAGTTTATTTGAGGGAATAGTTTTCTTTTGAAACGACTGTCCCATTGAATGTAAATGATGTATATTGTCAGCTCTGTAAATTACTGAAATGACCTATTTACTGCTTATCTGAACATTCACAATGTTCTGCAGCAATTGTGATTTTACCTGGACCGTTTTTAATATCAGCCAGGAGCAGAGATCATGACAATGACTGAATGAAGTGATATAGATGTTCTGAGTTTTTATGCATTATTGCTATATCTACACATATCTCTTTAATAGCCAGCGCTTTGTTTCAGTTATTTTGTTCTCCCTAACTCCGCGAAGAGCAGCTCCATTATCCATCTTGTAGCAGATGCTTTTTGTAGTGAAAATTTCCAGCTTTTTAATGATCCCTTTATGCTGCTTACTAAGGTTTAGTTTTGTTCTCATCTATGTTTTTAATCAGGAAAATTGGGTGAAGATGAATAGATCAATCAACCAGGAGGAAAAGTAAACTAACAGCAGGAACACTAACTTGCCAGGAAAGACCTATGACTTCCTAGGACAACTAACGCCAGAGACCAATCAATCGATAAGCATACATTTCCAACAACACATGAACAGGCATTGAGAGAAGTATTTTTACATTTCTTTAACAATTTCACAACACCCCAATGTGCTTTAAAGCTAATTAGTTACTTTTGAAATATAGTGTTAAAATTTAGGGTAATGTTGTAGCCAATTTGCTCACAGCAAACTCCCACAAACAGCAATAAGCTGAACGACCAGACAGCCTTGTTTTAGTAATTTTAGTTGAGGGGTAAAATAGTGGCCAGAGCACCAAGAAAACCCCCTGCTCTTCTTCAAATAACACTATGGGATCTTTCACATTTAAAACCATTCATTTCCATCCCTCTAACATCACCCAACTCCACCTCGCCTAAACTCATCTGTTGCTGAAGCTTTCATACTTGTCTTAGTTAGCTCTAAACTTGACTATTCCAATGCACTCCTGGCCTGTCATCCAAACTCTGCTGCCTGTGCCCTATCTTGCACCAAATCTCATTCACTCATCACTCCTGTCTTCTCTGACCTACATTGGCTACCAGTTACACCTTGATTTTAAAATTCTCAGAGTGCTCCATGGCCTCCATATGCCTATAAACTCCTCCAGCCCTTCAACCTTTCAAGGTATTCTTACACCTCTAATTCAGACCATTTTCACATCCTGTATCTTAATCAAACCACCATTAGCAGCTGTACCTACAACTGCCTAGGATTTAAGTTCTGAAATTCGCACCCTATACCTCTACCTCTCTTTCTTCCATTAAGACGGTACTTAAATCCCACTTCTTTGACCAAGCTTTGGTCATCCGCCCTACTATCTCCAGTGATTCGGCGTCAAATTTTGCTTTATAATAGTATCGTGAAGCAACTTGGGAAGTTTCATTACATAAAAGGTGCTATATAAATGCAATTTTTTTCTATACACTTGTAGGGTCTCAGTTTTAACATCTTACTCAAAGGAGGGCATGCTGACAGCATAGCACTCCCTCAGTACTCCACTGAAATGTCGTTCTGGATTTTATGTTCAAGTCTCCTGAGTGGGATTTGAACCTATGACCTTCTGACTCAGAACTGAGAGTGCTGCAATGGAGTCAAGACTGACGTCTAAAAACTGAGCTGGAAAGAAAGCTGATGTATCAATGAGCTTTACTTACTAATGCTACCAAACAAAATGTGCAATTGCAGAACTAGAAGGGTGAAACTAATATCAGGGAATCATAGGATTGTTACAGCACAGGAGGCCACTCAGCCCGTCGTGTCTGAGCTGCTTCTCCGAAGGAGCAATTTACCTAGTGCCACTCCCCGGATTTCTCCCCAGAGCCTTAGCATTCTCCCTGACCAGAAAACCAGTCATAATTCTCCTGCTCTTCTTAGAAATAGTGTCTGGGATCTTCTATATCCACCTGCGCAGTCAGATAGAGCTTTGGTTTACCATCTCATCCAAAAGACAGTACCTCCTCTGACAATGTAGAGATCCCTCAGTACTGCACTGGAGCATTAGCTTTGATTGTTGCACTCAAGTCCTGGGGCAGAATTGTCCCCCTTGTTGTGGGGGAAGTTTAAGAGCGGGTGCGTGCAGACGCGCCTCCGATCGGCACCTCCAATCGGGGGCGCGCCGCCATTTTATGTGGGCGGGCCAATTAAGGCCCGCCCAGCGTGACGTCCGTAGGGAAGCATTATGTGCTCCCTGTGTGGGTGGCGGGGGATTCCCTGAACCGAGAGTGCGCTCTTTCGAGCATGCGCACGAGAAAGCGCACTCATCTCCCTGAGGCTAAGTGCAGCCTCAGGGAGATCGGCTCTACAGTGAAAAACCTGAAAAATAGAAAAAAGAAAATTCCCTGATATGTCTCCTCTTGTGACACTGTCACATGAGTTGGGACATGTCCATCACTTTTAAATACACCTTAATTACATTTTTTAAAACCTACATGAAACCTTATCCCGCCCGTGGATGCTTTTTCTAATTCCCGCCGGGGCTCTTGGCCTGCCCACCAGCCTTAAGGTTGGATGGGGCAGGACCATTAATTAGCTTAATGACTCTGTCAATGGCCTCAATGGCCTCATTTGGCCATTGATAGGTCGGCGGGCACACAGCTTATTCTGCTGAGCCCCCGCCTACCTGAAAATTTATAATGGGGCGCGGTGACGTCGGGAGTTCCGCCCGATATCATCCGCGTTGGCGAGCGGGCCCCACCCCTCTCTCCCAACTGGAAAATCCTGGCCCCGGAGTGGGACTTGAACCAGGAGCCTTGCGACACAGAGGTGAGAGTGCTACCAACTGATCAACACTGACTCTCTGATGCTCACAGATAATGTCACCCTCACACACTCTGGCAATGGCAAAAATACACAAGAGCATTAAAATCCACAACACCATGAGGCACAAAGTTTTGAACTATATTTGAGTTTCTTCTGTAAAAACAACACAATAGTGTAACTCATGTCCCGTAAACTATATTTGAGATATCATTATGAGGAAAAATAATTCAATGAAAATGTCCTGGTCAATAGTTATCCCTCAACCAACATCATGAAAGCAGATCATTCAGTCATTAGCATATTGCTACTTGCGGAACCTTGTGACCATATAAGCTGCTGTGTTTCCTATAATACATTTCAACAATAGCACTTGATTTGCTGTAAAGCATTTTGGGATGTCCTAAGGCCATCCAAAGGGCTAGACTGATGCAAATCTTTCTTTTTCTCTTTAAATTAAAGAATTTACAGGATGTAATGCGCCAATATTGCAAATATGCAATGTGGTATATGGAACTTACGCTACCACTCATTAGCTTCCGGCCCACCCTCAACAACAGAAATATGCCAGTCCCTGGGACTCAACACTAAGAACACCTCCTCTCCCAGCTCCAGCCCCTGCTCAGGGTCAGTCTCAAAATATGCTTCCACTCCATGGGGCAGGATATGACGAGCACGCGCCCGACCTGAATGACGAGCAACGGTGTCAGGTGAGCGTCCCGACATCATCGCACATTCGCGCGATATTTCGGTCGGCAGGCACGCGCGGGAACGAGCAGCACGCCCGCCGATAATTGACAGGCCTATTAAGGGCATTAAGGTCGTCATCGAATTAAATTTTTCGCTGCCCATCCAACGGCCTTTGTATTTTTTTGCAAAACTTCATCCACGGGCGGGAAGAGGTTTCAATCAGCAGTTTAAAGAAAAAAACATTTCTCAAACTAATTTGCAACACGTCCCTGCTCATGTGACAGAGTCATACGAGGGGGACGTGTTATTAACATTCTTAAATTGTTTACATTTTTATGTTCAAAAAGCTTCAGCTCCCTAGGGCTGCTCTGTGCCTCGCGGAGCTTTTACTGCGCGCACACCCCCGCACATGTGTGAAGTTCCATGCTCGTCCTCCTCCTCCTCCTCCCCCCTCCTACACAGGCAGCGCTGAGCACTGCAGTGCCCAATTACACGCTGGCTGGCCGTTAATTGGCCGGCCAGCGCCAAATGGCAGAAAATCCTGGCGCAGGTCACGGAACTAGGAATGTCCCCACTTTTGGCTTCAACTCACTGAATGTCTCTACACCTAACATGAGTCTCAGAAATACTGCGCCTGGCATCACCAACTCTATCCACTTCAATGACATATATTAAAGAAAAGGACATTTTGCATGGCTATTAGGGAAGAGCTGGGGGCTGGAACTAACTGGGTGGATCTTTCAAAGTGCCAGCAAAGGCACGACAGGCCAAATGGTCTCCTTCTCCACCGTGTCATTCTATACACTCTCAGCCAGCAGATAACAGAAAAGCAACCTCACCCCAACCCTGCATAACCCTGTAAGCCACTGCATGCCCATGCCAGTTCCCACAGCTTATTCAGCTGCTTCACCTCCACGTGCCCACATTATCTGTCCCACCACCACGTCCTGCTCCCCAGCTCCATATCCCACATGACTGCTCCGATATTGTATAGCTGCAAGCAAGCATCAATTAATAAAACATTTTGGTTACTTCCCTTTATTGCTAATGCACGCTGAACATCCACTTCATTATCTCTCCGTCAAAGTAGCTTTTAGAACTTCAGAATCAATACAAATTCGGTGAGCATTGTAAAGAGCATTATATCTAACATGTTTTTCAATATTATGACAAAACATTCAGTACTAATTTTAGAAATTAGATGAAATCTTTAAAACTGCTTTGTGTTTCTCAAATGACATCAATATCTGTAGTGAGTTAAAAGATCAGTCCGGGCATCTGCCATTGGTAAGATTAAGATGCTTTATATCAGGATTTTGATCTTGCTGCTTGAAAACATGGCACCAGGGCATCTGCTGAAGCTTAGGGGCTGGGTATTTCTAGCCCTCTGACCCACTCCCGCTGAGAGTCTCTCCAATGGTATGAGATGAGTCAGCATAATCCTCTCTGAGAATTGGAGTTTCAGGATAGAAAATTGCAAAGGATACGTACACGGGAAAAGAATTCTATGGGCTCATGTAACACTTTAAGCATCCACTCTCCTTTCTAAATGCATTCATTCCCCCCGTGCACCTCAGCTTCAATATAAAACTGACAGTTCTAACATTATCCCTCTTATCAGGTGACTTCCCAACGTGCATGCTCTCGCATTTTAATGAACGCTTCAGGAAAACCTTGGCAGAGCAGCAATCGTTGTCGGATTGCCTCTCCACTCAAACTTTTCAATGACCCGACAGTGCTCCGCTTTCCTAGCCAGGTCTTCCGAGCCTGGCTTCTGCGGAAATGCAGAGCGCATCGTCCATCAGAGAACTCCATCGGCTGTAGTGCTGTGGTGTCAGGAGGAGGACAGGACACGCTCCCTTTTTACAGCACCAGCTGCCATAAGTTAACTTCAAGTGTCCAGAGTGAAGGGATGAGTAGGTGAATGGGCAGTGTGGTAGGCGGGTGAGGTGGTAGAGTGGCAGGTGGTAGGATTGCAGGTGGGTGATGTGGTAGGTGGGTTGGGTGGCTGATGGGTAGGGTAATAGGTGGATAAGGTCGTGGGTGGGTAAGGGGGTGGATGGTTAGGGTGGCAGGAGGGTGAGGTTGCAGGTGGGTAGAGTGGTACGTGGATGAGGTGGCAGGTGGGTAGGTTGGCAGGTGGGTAGGGTGGTACATGGAAGAGGTGGCAGGTGGGTAGGGTGGCAAGTGTGATACATGGGTAGAGAAGTAGTGTGTTGGCCAATCATCAGCAAACATCCCACCTCTGACCTTATGATGAAGGGAAGGTCATTGATGAAGCAGCTGAATATGGATGGGCCTAGGCCCTGAGGAACTCCTGCAGCGTTGTCCTGGAGCTGAGATGACTGACCTCCAACACCCACAATAATCTTCCTTTGTGCTAGGTATGATTCTAATCAGTGGAGAGTTTTCCCCCAGATTCCCAATGACCCCAGTTTTGCCTGAGTTTCTTGGTGCCACACTCGGTCAAATGCTGCCTTGATGTCAAAGGGCAGTCGCTCTCACCTCACCAGTTCAGCTCTTTGTCCATGTTTGGACCAAGACTGTAATGAGGTCTGGAGCTGAGAGGCCTTGGTGGATTCCAAACTGACAATCAGAGAGCAGGTAATTGCTGAATAAGTGCCATTTGATAGCACTGTCAATGACATCTTCCATCACTTTATTAATGATTGGGACCAGATGGGTGGGCTGTAATTGGCCAGGTTTGATTCGTCCTGCTTTTCTGTGAAAAGGACATAAGTGGGCAATTTTCCACATTGTTAAACACACACCAGTGTTGCAGCTGTACTGGAACAGTATGGCTAGGGGCGTGGCTAGTTCTCGAGCAGGTAATCAGTACCACAACAGGACTTTGTCAGGACCTGTAACATTTGCTGTCTCTAGTGCTTTCAGCCATTTCTTGATATCACATGGAATGAAATGAATTGGCTGAAGACTAGGATCTGTGATGTTGAAGCCTCAGGAGGAGGCCGAGATGGATCATCTAGTCAGCACTTCTGACTGAAGACGGGTGCAAATGTTTCAGCCTTGTCTTTTGCCCCTGGAGGAAAGAAGATTCACGGAATGGAAACTCCCAAATTTCCAGAGATTTGTTACAATAGGATTCAAATACATTTTTGACAAGAATGGGACACGTTTAGTATAATTGTAAGTGATAAATTGCCTGGGAACTTAAAGAGACCAACTTGTGTGCGGCCTGCACAGGGGCATTGGGGTTTCCGTGCCACTGCATTGCTTACAGGGAAAATTGGTGGTCCCATCTTTCAGGATGATTGAGGTTACAGGCGAAGGAAACTCCCAGGACCCTGGAAGGACAGGAAATTTGCCCCTCGGCACAGGAAGTGGGCAGGCGTTGGATATTTCAGCCGCATTTAATGAGCTCCACATTGATGTTTTTCCTTCCTACCGATGCAGTACTGGAAGCCGCCAGCAGAGGTGATCCCAACAAACCACTGGGTCCATAACCCATGAGTTTCTGGGGGTTACCACCATTCTGGGGTGTGGCAGCTTACCGGTTAGGTTACTGGGCTGGTATTCCAAAAGGCTGGATAAAGATCCAGGGACGTGCATTCAACATCCCACCACTGTAACAGGGAATTTAAATCCAATGGAATAAAAAAACTTACATCAGTAATGGTGGCCATTATTGGATTGTTGCAAAAACCTATCTGGTTCTCCAATGTCCTTTAGGGAAGGAAATCTGCCATCTTTACCCGGTCTGGCCTGTGTCTGACTCCAGACACACAGGAGTGTGCTTGACTGCTAACTGCCCTCTGAAGTGGCCTAGCAAGCCACTTAGTTGTATTCGAGAAGGAGGCTCACCACCCCTTCCGAGGGCAATTAGGGTTAGCCTTGCCCACGTCTTGTGAATGAATTTTTCCAAAATCCCCCAGCAAATAACATTAAACTGCTGTTGGGAGTACCAGCGCTATACTTTTTAATGATCTACTATACATTGAGTTCAGTAATGAAATCAAAGTGCATTTGCCCTCTTTGAACCCATGTAATTATTTCAAACCTGGCTCATTCATCTTTCAAAAATTTATTTCAATCTTATTGTAATAATCTCATTACTGACAGTCCTGGTTCTAAATCAACGCCAGCGCACAGGCAGGACTGGTTGGTTTGATATTAAATTATGGAACTGACCAGAAATTGATAAATGGATCCTTGGAGAGTGGGAAACTGAAGCTTTAACCCTTTCAGGAACGGATGGCCACCCCCAGTGCTTTAGAGACAGACACTGGGCCCAGAACTCCGATTGCATCGTGCCCGTACTTCTGACCGGAAACGGATGTGGAAGGATTCAGTATGGGGTTGGGCGTGCACGCGGTCAGGCCGTGCACAGGAACGCGGCACTCACTGCAGAAGCCCTTTAGCCTTCCAGGGCACCTGCCTGATCCAGGCGCTAAGCAAATCGATAAGCTTCATGACTGTTCCAGGTTCCTTCGCCCAAAACCGGGTCACAACCGATTGTGGCAAGCGCCCAAGCACGTTACCATCAGGTTTCGCCCGCCCTCCGGCAGCTAAACAAGTCGCCTTTAAATGGGCCACCGCCAAAAACACCAAGGGAAATGGCTTATTTTTACCTGAACGTGGAGCTGACATGAGCACCGTTCCACCAGTCAAACTCACCTGCTGAAATACAAGCCAGTCTTGCTGCCAGACCTCCCCGGTATCAGTGAGCCTCCACAGGGGTTGCAGCTGGTGCCTGCAGCTCACATTCAGCGAGCGGACCTATTTCCGACAGTCCCACTGCCAGTCTCACAGGCAGTTACCAGGAGTCAACGCACCAGGACCCCTTTCGAATTTGGACGTGACCCAATTTCAAGGTCATTATTCCTCACCTGGTTTCACTCGGTAAAGAAGTAGACTCAGCGATGACGGGATCAAAGCCACAACAAAAAAACATGCATTGCATTCCACAAAAATGACAACTTTTACATTCATTTGGGAGCGGAAGGGCAATATTACTGATTTCCTTGATGCTTTAATGAATAAATTCACTTCTGGAGTCACACAGGACTGAAGATACCACATTCACTCCCAGGTCTGTGCTGCACATGGTCATCGAACCCAGGACCAAGTGGGAGTGTTTGTATTGTCCTCATTATCCCTGGGCTAATAAGAGGCTTCTTGCTCCTGCTAGTTATTCATTGCTGGAAAGTGTACACTGAGTATGGGTTTTCCAAGCAGCAGCAGCTTATTGATATCTCACCAAAATGGCCCTTCTGAATGTCATCCTTGATGCCATACGTTAGTAAGATGCTCAAGGCATCTACATAGAGTTATGCAGCACAGAAATAGGCCCTTCGGCCCATCGTGTCCATGCCGGCTATCAAGCACCTATCTATTCTAATCCCATTCTCCAGCACTTGACCCTGTATGCTATGGCACTTCAAGTGCTCAACTAAATACATATTCACTCTTGTGGTTTGGAATCAGTGTACTGTCATTGGAAGTGGGAACTCTGATCCAGCACCAATCCCAACAACCCCACTGGCACCCTGGCTCACATTATCTAACTCAGGTGTCAGCTGTGGCTCAGTTGGTAGCACTCTTTCCTCTTTGGGGAGGTGATGGCGGAGTGGTATTGTCACTGGGCTAGCAATCCACAGACCCAGGGTAATGCGCTGAGAACCTGGGTTCGAATCCCACCACGGCAGATGGTGGAATTTGAATTCGATAAAAACCTTGAATTAAAGGTCTAATGATTGCTGTAAAAACCCATCTGGTTCACGAATGGGGAAGGAAGAAACCTTTAGGGAAGGAAATCTGTTGTCCTTACCTGGTCTGGTAAGGACGATAGACCCACAGCAATGTGATTGACTCTTAAATGCCCTCTGAAATGGCCTAGCAAGCCACTCAGTTGTAACAAACTGCCACAAAGTCACCAAAAGGAATGAAACCGGAGGATCAACCTAGGTGCCGGAAACGATAACGGCAATCTCAGCCCTGTTGATCCTGCAAAGTTCCCTTTACAAACATCTGGGGGCTATTGGTGACACAGTGATATACAGCCAAGAAGGAGTTGCCCTGGGAGTCCTTAACATCAACTCTGGACCCCATGAAGTCTCATGGCATCAGCCCAAACATGGGCAAGGAAACATCCTGCTGATTACCACGTACTGCCCTCCCTCAACTGATGAATCAGTGCTCCTCCATGTTGAACACCACTAGGAGGAAGCACTGAGGGTGACAAGGGTGCAGAATGTACTCTGGGTGGGGGACTTCAATGTCCATCACCAAGAGTGGCTCGGTAGCACCACTACTGACCAAGCTGGCCAAGTCCTAAATGACATAGCTGCCAGACTGGGCCTGCGGCAGGTAGTGAGGGAATCAACAAGAGGGAAAAACATATTGACCTCATCCTCACCAATCTGCTTGCCACAGATGCATCTGTCCATGACCGTATCGGTAGGAGTGACCACCGCACAGTCCTTGTGGAGACGAAGTCCCAGCATCAAGCCAGGGGATCAACCCTGGTTCAATGAAGAGTGCAGGAGGGAATGCCAGGAGCAGCACCAGGCATACCTAAAAATGAGGTGGCAACCTGGTGAAGCTATAACACGCGACTACTTGCGCGCCAAACAGCATAAGCAGCAAGTGATAGACAGAGCTAAGCAACCCCACAACCAACGGATCAGATCTAAGCACTGCAGTCCTGCCACATCCAGTCGTGAATGGTGGTGGACAATTAAACAACCCAATGGAGGAGGAGGCTCCACAAACATCCTCATCCTCAATGATGGAGGAGCCCAGCACATCAGTGCAAAGGATAAAACTGAAGCATTTGCTACAATCTTCAGTCAGAAGTGCTGAATTCATCAAGATTCATTTCGGCCTCCTCCAGAGGTCCCCAGCATCGCAGGTGCCAGTCTTCAGCCAATTCAATTCATTCCACGTGATATCAAGAAATGGCTGAAGTCACTGGATACAGCAAAGGCTCTGGGCCCTGACAATATTCCGGAAATAGTACTGAAGACTTGTGCTCCAGAACTTGCTGCGCCCCTAGTCAAGTTGCTCCAGTACAGTTACAACACTGGCATTTACCTAGCTATGTGGAAAATTGCCCAGGTATGTCCTGTACACAAAAAAAAAAGGACAAATCCAACCTGGCCAATTACTGCCCTATCAGTCTACTCTCGATCATCAGTAAAGTAATGGAAGGGGTCATCAACAGTGCTATCAAGGTGCACTTGCTTAGCAATAACCTGCTCACTGACACCCAGTTTAGGTTCCACCAGGGCCACTCGGCTCCTGTACTTATTACAGCCTTGGTTCAAATGTGGAGAAAAGAGCTGAACTCCCAAAGTGAGGTGAGAGTGACTGCCCTTGACATCAAGGCAGCATTTGACCATGTATGGCATCAAGGAGCCCTCGCAAAGCTGGAGTCATTGGGAATCAGGGGGAAAACTCTCGGCTGGTTAGAGTCATACCTAGCACAAAGGAAGATGGTTGTGGTTGTTGGAGGTCAGTCATCTCAATTCCAGGACATCACTGCAGGAGTTCCTCAGGGTAGTGTTCTCAGCCCAACCATCTTCAGCTGCTTCATCAATGACCTTCCATCATAAGGTCAGAAGTGGGGTTGTTCGCTGATGATTGCACAATGTTCAGCACCATTCGAGACTCCTCAGATACTGAAGCAGTGCATGTCCAAATAAAGCAAGACCTGAACAATATCCAGGTTTGGGCTGACAAGTGGCAAGTAACATTCGCGCCACACAAGTGCCAGGCAATGACCATCTCCAACAAGAGAGACATCCATCACCTCTTGACGTTCAATGGCATTACCATCGCTGAATCCCCCACCATCAATATCCTGGGGGTTACCATTGATCAGAAACTGAACTGGACTAGCCATATAAATACTGTGCCTACAAGAGCAGGTCAGAGGCTAGGAATCGTGCGACAAGTAACTCACCTCTTGAGCCTACAAAGCCTGTCCACAATCTACAAGGCACAAGTCAGGAGTGATGGAATACTCTCCACTTGCCTGGATGAGTGCAGCTCCAATAGCACTCAAGAAGCTTGACACCATCCAGGACAAAGTCCGCTTGATTGGCACCCCTTCCACAAACATTCACTCCTTCCACCACCGACACACAGTAGCAGCAGTGTGTACCATCTACAAGATGCACTGCAGGAATTCACCAAGGCTCCTTAGACAGCACCTTCCAAACCTGCGACCACTACCATCTAGAAGGACAAGGGCAGCAGATAAACGGGAACACCACCACCTGCAAGTTCCCCTCCAAGTCACTCACCGTCCTGACTTGGAAATATATCGCCGTCCCTTCACTGTCACTGAGTCAATACCCTGGAACTCCCTCCCTAACAGCACTGTGGGTGTACTTACACCACATGGACTGCAGCGGTTCAAGAAGGCAGCTCACCACCACCTTCTCAAGGGCAACTAGAGATGAGCAATAAATGCTGGCCCAGCCAAGTGACGCCCACATCCCGTGAATGAATAAAAAAAAGTCAAAAGGCTGTGGGTTTGAGTCTCACTTCAGAGACTTGAGCACAAAAATCTAGGCTGCCCGCACGTTACAATACAGAGGGAGAGCTACACTGTTGGCTGCCACCTTACAATTGAGATGCTAAACAGAGACCCTGTCTGCTCTCTCAGGTGGATGTAAAAGCTCCCTTGGCACCATTTTGCAATGAAGCTATCCCTGGTTTCCTGGCAAATATTTATCGCTTGTCAACATCACTAAAACAGATTATCTGGTCATTATGACAATGCTGCTTGTGCATGGTGTTTGCAAACTGGCTGCACATTGCCTACATTACAGTAATGAGCACACTTCAGGAATACCTCATTAGATGCAAAGTCCTTTGGGACATCCTGAAATACACTAAAGAAATGCAAGTCTTTCCTTTTTTTCATCACATGATTGTCCTAATCTGTAGGGATCTATGATATTTAACCCATTTACTCATTGGGCAGATTGCTATGTTTTTTTAATTTCATTCATGGGATGTGGGCGTCACTGGCTAAGCCAGCATTTTTTGCCCATCACTAATTGCCCTTGCTAGGGCTATTTCAGAGGGCAATTTGGAGTTACATGTAGGCCAGACCAGGTAAGGATGGCAGATTTCCTTCCCTAAAGGGCATTAGTGAGCCAGATGGGTTTTGTGCAACAATCGGCAATGGTTTCATGGTCATCATCAGACTTTTAATTCCAGATTTTTATTGGATTCAAACTCCACCATCTGCCATGGTGGGATCTGAACCTGGGTTCCCAAAGCATTACCCTGGGTCTCTGGATTACTAGTCTAGTAAAAATACCACTTTGCCACCACATCCCCATATGTATTTTGTATATTATTTCACAGTATACGATTACTTGACAAGCGATTTTCAATCTTTTTTTTTAAATTATTCATTCACAGGATGTGGGCATCATTGGCTAGGCCAGAATTTGGTGACCATCTCTAATTGCTCTTGAGATGGTGGTGGTGAGCTGTCTTCTTGAACCGCTGCAGTCCATGTGGTGTAGGTACACCCACAGTGCTGTTAGGGAGGGAGTTCCAGGATTTTGACCCAACGACAGTGAAGGAATGGTGATATATTTCTAAATCAGGATGGTGAGTGACTTGGAGGGGAACTTCCAGGTGGTGGTTTTATTTTTATTCGTTCATGGGATGTGGGCATCGCTGGCTGGGCTAGCATTTATTGCCCATCCCTAATTGCCCTTGTTCAGGGGGCGTTTAAGAGTCAACCACATTGCTGTGGGTCTGGAGTCACATGTAGGCCAGACTAGGTAAGGACAGCAGATTTCCTTCCCTAAAGGGCATTAGTGAGGATCTCCTGCAGTGATGTCCTGGAGCTCAGACGATTGATTTCCAACAACCACAACCATCTTCCTTTGTGCTGGGCATGACTTCAACCAGTGGAGAATTTTCTCCCTGGCTTCACTTTTGCTAGGGCTCCTTGATGCCACAATCGGTCAAATGTTGTCTTGAGTTCAGCTCTTTTGTCCATGTTTGGACTAAGGCTGTAATGTCAGAACCCAGACTGAGTGTCAGTGAGCAGGTCATTGCTGAATAAGTGCTGCTTGATTGCACTGTCGATGATATCATCCATCAATTTGCTGATGATCGGGAGTAGACTGATGGAGTGGTAATTGGATGGGTTGGATTTGTCCTGCTTTTTGTGGATATGACATACCTGGGGAATTTTGCACATTGTCAGGTAGATGCTAGTGTTGCAGCTTCTTTTGTTTCTATTCTTCCATGGGATGAGGCATCGCTGGCAAGGCTACATTTCTTGCCCATCCCTAATTGCCCTTGAACTGATTGGCTTGCTAGGGCTATTTCAGAGGGCAGTTAAGAGTCAACCACATTCCTATGGGCCTGGAGTCACGTGTGGGCCAGACCGGGTAAGGATGGCAGATTTCCTTCCCTAAAGGGCATTAATGAACCGGATGGATTTTTACGACAATCGATGATAGTTTCATGGTCACCTTTCTGAGACCAGATTCATGAATTGAATTTAAATCCAACCATCTGCCGTGGTGGGATTTGAACCCATGTCCCCAGGGCATTAGCCTGGATTATTAGTCCAGTGATAATATCGCTATGTCACCGTCGCCCCTTAACCCCCTTGCCATGCTCCACCAGCCCACTGCCAAACATGCCTAGAAATCTTATGTAACAACAAGGGACAGTCACTGATCCTCACAGAGCTTTTGGGTCTAATCAGCAACGTTATTTACCCAGGGTCACAGGTTATTTTCTCCATTTGCGATGTTGATGTAAATCCATCTCCTCACACCGCTTCATCAAAGGCAATCAAACCATTTTTCGAAGAAATAGTGATCAGGCAATCTGTTGTTAGTAACCTTGGTCAAGGAATAGATATTGGCCAGGACTCTGGGCAGAATTCCTCCCCCCCCACCTTCTCCGAAATAATGGCCGGGATTTTCCGGTCCCCTCCCTGGCAGGATCTGTCGCGGGCGGGACGGAAACTTTGACGGGACTGGCCAAAGGCCCATTGACCACGGCCGGGGATTTCCAGTCCTGTCCCGGCCAATGTCGATCGCTACAACAACTGCATTTATGTAGCCCATTTAACAGCGCGAAAACGTGCCAAAATGCTTCACGTGAACGTCATCAAACAAATTTTGCCACCAAGTCACACAGGGAGATATTAGGACAGG
Source organism: Cetorhinus maximus (assembly GCF_964194155.1). Classification (NCBI taxonomy): domain Eukaryota; kingdom Metazoa; phylum Chordata; class Chondrichthyes; order Lamniformes; family Cetorhinidae; genus Cetorhinus; species Cetorhinus maximus. The sequence goes on along the minus strand of NC_135899.1, from coordinate 81,545,476 downwards.
TCAGGGAATATTGAAAAATATGTGAAACGGTCTATAAATAGGTTAACCGCGTGTACATAGAAAAGGAAATAGTGGGTCGCTGAAACATCCCAGAGGCACTTGTCAAGTGACCAGATGAACTCAATGAAGTCTTCATTTCCCTGTTCACAAGGAGACCATGAGCAGTTCAGCCGAGCACACCGAGAATGAATTCCTTGAGGAGAGGAGGGCAGCAAATGTTACAGAAAGGACAAAACCACTAAGATTGATGTTAAAGCTCTCAATTTTCTGCTGCTCTGAGTTTGAAGATGCTAGCGATGGTGCGAGCTGTTTCTGCCATTTCAAAATGAGCGAGCATTTCACGACAAGGTTCACCACATTTTGTTTGCTCAAAGAATTTATGCTGTTCGAAGGGAGTGATCGATAATCTTGTTGCCAGTGAAGTGAAAATTTGCAAAAGTGGAAAATATTTGCTATCATTTAAAGCGTGGCTGCTGCATGCAGTATCCTGGAATTAGTTTAAAGATTAGTCTAAAATTCGGGGTGATGGATTACCACCCTTAAAATAAGCAGAGTATCTCACCAGTGACTGAGGGTTCCTGTTGGTCTTTGATTGGTGCACTAGACCATGTGTAAGCGTTGGACCTTTAAAATTGTCATGCCCCCTATCACTGGTGTGAAACCTCTGTGACATTTTGTTCTCCAGCGCTTTCCTATAGGCACAATCTTGTTTCTTGATGGCGACTAATAATTTGAATCTTCGTGAACAAACCTATAAATGTACAGCAGCAAAGAAAGTACCAGAGAAACAGCCCACCCGCGGCAATTGTATCATCGTAAATTCATTACCGACTCTCTCGTATTTGTAAAATGTCTTGCGGCGTTTGTGAATTATGGTCCCCTTGCACCCTTGAATGACAACAGGAAAGTAGCCTCGTCTTTCGATTAGACGCTTTACAGCCATCTAAGCCCAACATCGAATTCAACAATTTCAGACCGTGAACTCTGTTCCTCCAATTTGTTTCTGCCTTTTTTTTTTGCATGTACCAGTCTTAATCTTGCTTTTCATCTTTTTTGCTTTCGGACTCATCTGTTCATAATTCTACCATTCGCACCCACTCAAGACAGATCTTCTGTCTCTTTACTACAGCCATTGGCCTTTCGTACCATTTTGTCAGTTAACCTCTCCCACCCTCCACCCTAATACAGACCTTCCCTTCTGTTCTTCCACCGCCCCCCAGCCACACCCAAAACCAATTACATTTCCTTCAGTTCTGAAGAATGATCCTTGACCTGAAACATTGGGCAAAACTGTGTACCCTCCACTAAAGCGAGTTTGGTGGCGGTAGGCGTTTAATAGGGTGGAAGCAATCTTCCCGCCTCCACCCCAATTAAATTCATGGCAGGAAGGCCTGTGGACAGCTTTCCATCCTGCTGGTATGAACCCAGCAGTGGGCAGGGGGTTTGCCAAGCAGGGAGCATGGCAAACAAACCCTGGCGTATTTGCTTGAGTGTTCCCATGGGGGATTCCCTCATTCAAAAGCTACTCACTGCCTGATCAAGGGACCCAGCATTGGGAAGATTGGGGGGTGGGGGTGGAGGGTGCATGGTGAAAGCCAACCCCTTGTCCTTGCTGCCAACCCCCTCACCCCCTTCCCCATGATCCTCACCCCACGACGCCTTTCCCACCATCACGCGCCAGTGCTTGGTCCCTCCTCGATCCAAGGCCTTGGCTGGTGTTGTACCGGCAGCAGCCACCACCGTGCTGGCGGTGCTACTGAGTATAGAAGAGCTGCCATCCTCTGATTGGCTGGCAGCTCTCAGCAGGTGGGACTTCCGCCTCCAGGGTCCTTGATCCAGGGGGCAGGCCAGCCACTGGCCTGTTAAGTGCCTGCGTGGCACAAGGTGTGGTGGGCCTTCCCAAAAAGAGGCAATGCACCCTTTGAAACTGCCACTGCAAGTCCCTGGGTGAAATTTTCTAGATTAATTGGGTAAAATTTTTCAAGACAAATAATGGAGAAATAGCGAAATGAGGCGGTGTGGGTCTCTCGCCAGCTCTCCAGCTGGTGACCGAGACCTCCACCCCCCCCACCTTGCCACAACAACATTCCACCTGATAACTCTGTTTCTGCCAGACCTGCTGAGTGTTTCTAGCATTTTCTGTTTCTATCTCGATGTTTACATGAAGTAAATTTACCCGGAGTGATTTATGGCTGGTGCGCTATGAGCCTCGAACGCCACTGCTGGGACTTTGGCCCATACCTCTCCTGTGTCGGTCCACTGACAGCAATGCCCTGTCACTTTATCTAGTTTTGATTCTTGTTGTTTGCCTCTCTTGCCTTCTGTTCCTCTCTCCTATTCCCGGTGCTCAGTCTCTCCGTCCAGGCCTCTGCATCGTCACCTCCTTTTTTCCATTTGATGGACATCACTCCTGATGTCAGTAGTGTACCGATTGGTCACAAATATAAAGACCTTGGGCAGAATTTTGTCCGGGTCGGGCGGGCTTGGCGGGGGCGGGGCAGGAAGCCGACTGCCGCCCACAATCGGGGCCGGACCGCGATTTCAGGCCGACGGGCCAATTAAGGCCCACCCAGGGTGAATCACGACCTGCAACACTCTGCCTGTGTTGGGGGGGGGGGGGGGGGGGGGGGTGAGGAGGTCGAGCGGGGGAACTTGGCGCATGCGCGCGGGTGCACACTGGAAAAGCTCCCTGAGGCACGGAGCTGCCTCAGGGAGATGAACGCTTTTTGAAAATGAAAAATAAAGCATCGTAAGATGTGAAGAAAACATGTCCCCTCGTGCGACTGTGTGACACGAGCAGGGACACGTTAGAAATAAGTACGAAAATGTTTTTCTTTTCTTTTTTAATGACGGGTCGAAACCTCATCCCGCCCGTCGATGAGGCTGTGCAAAAAGTGGAAAGGCCGCCTGGCCCCTTTCGCCTGCCCGCCGACCGGGAGGTTGGGCAGGCAGCGAGAAATTCAGATCAATCGGACTGTTAATGGCCGCAACAGGCGGGCGCGTGCGGGAGTTGGCCGACCGAAATATCGCGCGAGTGCACGATGACGTCGGGGCGCCCGCCCGGCATCATCACGCGTTATTTTACGCTCGCTCGGGTCTGGCGTGCACATGCCCGACGAGCGAAAGATTTTGCCCCCTGTGTTGCGTAGACCCCCCAGTGGGTCGCAGGGCTAGTGCATTGAACCTACACAAACACCAAATGCTTCAATGTGTCACATTATTTTTTTAAAGAAGGATAAAGCCATGGACAACAACAACAAAGAGCCGCTACTCAGATTGATGCTAAAGCTCTCATTGTTCTGCCGTATTGAGTTTTAACGAACCAAACAATAACATTACTTAAAGGATTGGACCTCCTTCCCACATAACGGACAGACATAAATCGCAGTGAGTCTAATGTCACACTTCCAGGTTTGGCTCTTCGAATTGCAGAGCGGCTGGTGTAATGAAATGCCCAAACCGCACAGAAGTGGGCAGCTCCCTCTCATCGATGAACCTGCCTGAAATGCTGCCAGGAAACTCCAGAAGAACTGGGCGCGTGAAATCAGGGCCTCTGCGTCTACGCCTGAATGCATACGACAACTCCCAGGGTACATTGTACTCATTCACGCAAGATCAGCAGGTTCATAATGTAGTGGCAAGAGACTTGAAAAATTGCAATTCTGTGAGCTCCTTCGGTTAATTTGCACATGGATGGTAAACAAAGCTCCCGGATCATTCCCGGCTGCAGAGGAAGACACTGTGTAATATTTACTCTACACGGCTATCAGGTTGTGTCAGTTACAGCACATGTCAGGAATCCTACTTGGGAGCAACAGCCTATGTATGATTGGGGAGGGTCTCGTTCAGTACAAATTAACTGAATAATTACTTACTATGAAGCGAACATTTTAGCAAAATTGTACCCATGTTGCAATGCTTGCTGTTCATTCCAGTTTTTCTTAACAGAACGTATTAAAATTGCTCATTAAAAATGTTTAAGACTGCACAGCAGTGTTTTGGCTCAAGACTGTTTAGGAGTTGGGGCTTCAGGAAATGACTATGCATGTGCATCAGTCAAGTTCACTTAAATTACTACTCCTCTGATTAGAAGTGACAATTGCACGGTGTTCAGGTCCTTTTACAACTCCTCAGATACTGAAGCAGTCCAGGCCCTCATGCAGCAAGACCTGGACAACACTCAGGCTTGGCAAGGAACATTTGCACCATGCAAGAGCCAGGTATTGACCATCTCCAACAAGAGAGAGTCTAACCGCCTTCTCTTGACATTCAATGCATTACCGTCATTGAATCCAGCACCGTTTTCATTCCAGGGGTCGCCACTGGCCACAAACTTAACTGGGTCAGCCATATATATATTGTGACTACAAAAGCAAGTCAGAGTAACTCACCTCCTGACTCCCCAAAGCCTGTCCACCATCTACAAGCCACAAGTCATGAGTGTGATGGAATACTCTCCACTTGGCTGGATGAATGCAGCGCCAACAACACTCAAGAAGCTCGATCCAAGACGAAGCATTCCACTCATTGGAAACCCTTCCACCTCCTCAAATGTTCACTCCCTTCTCTACTGGTACACCATGGCTGCAGTGTGTTCCATCTACAAGATGCACAGCAGCAACTAACCAAGTCTCCTCCAACAGCACCTTCCAAACCCGCGACCTCTACCACCTAGAAGGACAAAGGCAGCAGACACATGGGAACACCACCATCTGCAAGTTCCCCTCCATACACTAGGCATACACTATCCTCACTTGGATGTCTGGCATTCCACCCCTTGGTCTGGGACCTCTCCCAGCAATTGTGCGCGATCTTGTCCTGCATAAAGACAGATGGAGAGAGTGTGAGCAAAGCGCATGCCTGGCCAAATGTGAAGGATGGCAAGCCTGTGTGTATGCTGAGTGGAGCCATGGATGGGATAAGGAGGCGATCTCCGAAGAAGATGAGGCCAGATGGAGATGTGCGGGTGTATGTGGTAGAGTGAGTGGTGGTGACCCTAGAGCTGGCAGTGAGTGAGATGCCAGTGAACGTGTGATAGGCTTGTGATGGTTGATTTGAGATTGATGAGGCGGTTGACTTACCCTGGCGGCACAGGTGAGGTCATTGATCTGTTTTCTGCACTGAATGGCCGACCTCTTGAGTGCAGCGTTGGCACTGACCACTTCTGCCACCGCCTCCCAAGCTGGATTGGTGAGACTGACGGGCCTCCTGTAGCCAAAGCAGGGGAAGAGGACTTCACGGTGGGCCTCACGGCATCCAGAAAGTCTCCCAGGGATGTGTCACCGAATTGGGGAGGGCTGCAATCTTCCTGGCTTTTGGGGCCATGTTTTCAGCAGAGCAGTCCTGAGCCACAAGCCAGGAGAAGTGTGCGCACGGCCACATTTTAAATGTGGCGCTCGACATGAGGAAGCGGCAAGGTAATGGTGTGGCAGGCCAATCGGAGGCCGCCCACCAGTGATCCGGCACGTTTCCCGTGACTGCACAATTTATGAGGTGGGAAGTGGATGATCCGGCGTGAAAACCAGCCATTGCGGCTGGCGGGTAAAACAACTTTTTTCACGCCCGCTACAACGCTTAGAGTAAATCTGGGACGATTCTGCCTTATATCTCTGTAACTTCCTCCAGCCCTAGAGTTATCTAAGCCCTAAGCTCTAGGATTCCCTTCACAAACCTCTTCAGCTTACTACCTGTTTGCCCTTAATGATGCTGTCTAAACCTATTTCTTTGACCAAACATTCTGTCACCTATCCTAATGTCTCCCTTTTGACTTAGTGCAGAATTGTCCCAGATTTGCAGTAAGTGCGGTAGCGGGTATGGAAAAAGGACGTTTTACCCACTGGCCGCAATGGCGGATTTTCACGCTGTACCATCCCAAACCCCGCCACATTTATTATGCTGATACAGGAAACACGCTGTCTTGCTGACAGGCTGCCTCTGAATCGCCTGCCATGTCACTATCTCACCGGTTCCTCACTCCAGGTGCCATATCTAAACTGCAGTTCTCTATGTTTGCAGATCAGGACTGCACCAGTGAAGACTCGGCCCTGAAAGCCAAAAGGAGTTCAGTGACCCGTCACTGAAATGCCTTTCGGAGGCCTGCCGCGATGTCCCCCACCCCCCCGCTCTGGCCGCAGGAGGTCCAGCAATCTCACCACTCCGGCTTGGGAGGTGATGACAGTGGGGATCAGTGACAATGCTGCACAGAAGAAGCTAGAGACCCAGTGCAGAAAGAGGATGAATGATCTCACCCATGCTGCCTGGGTAAGGCAGCCATCTCATCACTCTAAACTCACACACTAACAGGCCCATCATACATTCACTGGCAACTCACTCACATCTCTCTCACACACACACCCTCACATCTCCATGTGGCCTCAGCTCCTCTGGAGACTGCCTCCTCAGCCCTCACCATCTTGAGGCCACTTGCACAGATCAACATGTGTTCCCACACACACCCTGGGATACCCCCCTTCCCCAGTACAGTCCTCGCCCTGCAGCTGGTGAAAAGCCACCCTGCCTTACGGCTGGTCTGGTAGGTAGAGACCTGCCCGTGAGCCCCCCTAAAACTGACATGGTGCTGCCTGTGAAGCCTGGCGCTGATGACAGTGAGTGCTGCCCAAAGCAAGGTAGGCAAACAAACCTCGAAACCCCAAGAGAAGTGCAGCTCGCCAGGTGCACGTCGCTTATGTACAGTTGTGAAACACGTCGGCGTGTCATGGACGGCGTTGTGAAAGCAATTTTTGGCCATCTCGCCATATTGTCTGCTCACACCAGCACTTAGTGTCAATTGCTTTCTGATTACATAACTCTGGAGCGCCTGGATAAAAACAAAAAACCACTGCAGATGCTGGAAATCCAAAACAAAAACAGAATTACCTGGAAAAACTCAGCAGGTCTGGCGGCATCGGCAGAGAAGAAAAGAGTTGACGTTTCGAATCCTCATGATTCTTCAACAGAACTGAGTAAAGTTAGGAGAGGGGTGAAATATAAGCTGGTTTAAGGTGGGGGGGAGGGGGGGGATTGGGGGAGAGAAGTTGGGGGGGTGGCGGTTGGGACAAGCAAGCAGTGATAGGAGCAGATAATCAAAAGATGTCACAGACAAAGGAGCAAAGACGTGTTAAAGGTGGTGATATTATCTAAGAGAATGTGCTAATTAAGAATGGATGGCAGGACACTCAAGGTACAGCTCTAGTGGGGGTGGGGTGGAAAGACTGACAGGGCATTACAGGTATAGATTTAAAAATAATGGAAATAGGTGGGAAAAGAAAAATCTATATTAATTATTGGAAAAAACAAAAGGGAGGGGGAAGAAACGGAAAGTGGGTGGGGATGGGGGAGGGAGTTCAAGATCTAAAGTTGTTGAATTCAATATTCAGTCCGGAAGGCTGTAAAGTGCCTAGTCGGAAGATGAGGTGCTGTTCCTCCAGTTTGCGTTGGGCTTCACTGGAACAATGCAGCAAGCCAAGGACAGACATGTGGGCAAGAGAGCAGGGTGGAGTGTTAAAATGGCAAGCGACAGGGAGGTTTGGGTCTTTCTTGCGGACAGACCGCTTCTGCAAAGCGGTCGCCCAGTTTACGTTTGGTCTCTCCAATGTAGAGGAGACCGCATTGGGAGCAACGAATGCAGTAGACTAAGTTAGGGGAAATTCAAGTGAAATGCTGCTTCACTTGAAAGGAGCGTTTGGGCCCTTGGACGGTGAGGAGAGAGGAAGTAAAGGGGCAGGTGTTGCATCTTCTGCGTGGGCATGGGGAGGTGCCATAGTTGGGGGTTGAGGAGTAGGGGGTGATGGAGGAGTGGACCAGAGTGTCCCGGAGGGAACGATCCCTACGGAATGCCGCCAGGGGGGGTGAAGGGAAGATGTGTTTGGTGGTGGCATCATGCTGGAGTTGGCGGAAATGGAGGAGGATGATCCTTTGAATGCGGAGGCTGGTGGGGTGATAAGTGAGGACAAGGGGGACCCTATCATGTTTCTGGGAGAGAGGAGAAGGCGTGAGGGTGGATGCGCGGGAGATGGGCCGGACACAGTTGAGGGCCCTGTCAACCACAATGGGTGGAAAACCTCGGTTAAGGAAGAAGGAAGACATGTCAGAGGAACTGTTTTTGAAAGTGGCATCATCAGAACAGATGCGACGTGAAGGAACTGAGAGAATGGGATGGAGTCCTTACAGGAAGCGGGGTGTGAGGAGCTGTAGTCGAGGTAGCTGTGGGAGTCGGTAGGCTTGTAATGGATATTGGTGGACAGTCTATCACCAGAAATTGAGACAGAGAGATCAAGGAAGGGAAGGGAAGTGTCAGAGATGGACCATGTGAAAATGATGGAGGGGTAGAGATTGGAAGCAAAATGAATAAATTTTTCCAGGTCCCGACGAGAGCATGAAGCAGCACCGAAGTAATCATCCATGTACCGGAGAAGGAGTTGTGGGAGGGGGCCGGAGTAGGACTGGAACAAAGAATGTTCCACATACCCCATGAAGAGACAGGCATAGCTGGGGCCCATGCAGGTACCCATAGCCACACCTTTTATTTGGAGGAAGTGAGAGGAGTTAAAGGAGAAATTGTTCAGTGTGAGAACAAGTTCAGCCAGACGGAGGAGAGTAGTGGTGGATGGGGATTGTTCGGGCCTCTGTTCAAGGAAGAAGCTAAGGGCCCTCAGACCATCCTGGTGGGGGATGGAGGTGTAGAGGGATTGGACGTCCATGGTGAAGAGGAAGCGGTTGGGGCCAGGGAACTGGAAATTGTTGATGTGACGTAGGGTGTCAGAGGAATCACGGATGTAGGTGGGAAGGGACTGGACAAGGGGAGAGAGAAGGGAGTCAAGATAATGAGAAATGAGTTCTGTGGGGCAGGAACAGGCTGACACGATCGGTCTGCCGGGACAGTTCTGTTTGTGGATTTTGGGTAGGAGGTAGAAGCGGGCCGTCCGAGGTTGGGCGACTATCAGGTTGGAAGCTGTGGGAGGAAGATCTCCAGAGGAGATGAAGTCAGTGACAGTCCTGGAAACAATGGCTTGATGTTCAGTGGTGGGGTCATGGTCCAGGGAGAGGTAGGAGGAAGTGTCTGCGAGTTGACGCTCAGCCTCTGCGAGGTAGAGGTCAGTGCGCAAGACAACAGCACCACCCTTGTCAGCGGGTTTGATGACAAAGTCAGGGTTGGACCTGAGAGAACGGAATGCAGTAAGTTCAGAGAGAGACAGACTAGAATGGGTGAGAGGAGCAGAGAAATTGGGACGACTAATGTCACGCCGACAGTTCTCAATGAAAAGATCAAGAGAAGGTAAGAATCCAGAGGGAGGGGTCCAGGTGGAGGAGAATATTGGAGGTGGGTAAAAGGATCCGTTGAACGGGGAGAGGACTCCTGCCCAAAGAAGTGAGCACGGAGACGAAGACAGCGGAAGAAGAGCTCAGCATCGTGCCGAGCCCGAAATTCATTGAGATGAGGGCATAAGGGTATGAAACTAAGTCCTTTGCTGAGCACTGACCTTTCAGCATCGGAGAGGGGAAGGTCAGTGGGTATGGTGAATACACGGCCGGGGCTGGGATTGGAAGATGGGGTGGGGACGGAGGGACAGGCAAGGGTGGAGGGTCCTGGATGGGTGTTTGTGTCGATGAGTTGTTGGAGCTTGCGTTCCTTAGCAGTTGAGAGAAAGAGAAAAAGTTTCTTGTTGAGGCGTCGGATGAGATGAAGAATAAAATGAAACTGGGGGCACGCGCAGCTTTGAAAAAGGGTGAGGCAGTGCTGCTGGAGGGAGAGGTCGAGTGTGTTCATATGGCGACGCATGGCACTGAGTGTGGATCTCAGAATGCGACGGGAACAGCAGTCCGAGAAACGTTTTATGTCCCGGCGATACCTATAATCCTGGGTGGGTTCGAAACAAGAGGGATGGAATTTCAGTTGAAATCCACATGGGGTGAGTCGGAGACGGAGACAGTCACTGAGAACGGAAATATAGCTGTGAAAGCGGGTTTTAGTAAACACCTTGTCAAACAACTGGAGTGCCTGGGTTGGATTTATTCGGTTAAAAGTGCTATACAACTTGTTTTTGATGCATCTCACTATACTAATGTTATAAAAACTGTCCATTATTACACAAAAATGGAAATCCGTGCTACACTGACCAATTCAATTTTAACAAGATGTGGGGATCTCAGGGTGTGTCATGCCACCAAGATATTTGTCATTCAGACGTTGTCTCTAGTTCCCTTACCACATGCTAGCCAATGATAGCCTGACTCAGGTGCCACAATCTTCCCTCCTAGTGCCTTGGATGGTGACAAGAGGTCTGGGTGTCTTTGCCTTTCTGGTTTTTGTGAGTCCCGAGTTCATTGGTTGGGACTGAAGGCAGCCACAGTAATGCTTATATGTTGTTCGAGTCAGTGCATAAAATGTCTTGTTATAAAAAAAAAGAGATAAAAATACAAGGAAGAGTCAAAACAGTCCCTCTCACTATTGCAGTTTAATTATTACTCAACTCACAATCTCCTGGGAATTGGATCCAAGTTGCACTTGTACCCTTTCCTAGCAGAGCTATTAAGGAATGATTTTCTTCAATAGATTGTTGACCTAGTCTATTTGTGGCATTTGAGTTAAAAGTGTAATTAAATTACCTGTACATTCATATTGGGTCAAAATGCCACTTTCTCTCACTGCTTACATGAAGCTCATGTCTGACAAGTTTTATAAACGATATGAATTTGGAGTGGAGTTGAGGGAGAAGGTACTATTTATCCTAACTGAAATGCTTTGCATTTCAGAAGTGTACTGAATTAACATACAGTACTTCAGTAATCTGTTCTCCATTTTTACTTAGCTAAATATAACCTCTACATTTGATGAGGGCTTGAGTTAAAGGAAAATATGATTTTCTAATTAACCTAATTTGCTTGTACAAACTAGGAGGAATTTGCATAATTTATTGAACATTTATCCCTATTAGCATAATGATATACGTTTTGTATTTTGCGAATAAAGGTAACCATTTTCCAATTATTAATTAAAACTTGGGAAAAGTTTAAACCAATAACATTGGTGCTGTGTTGTGCACATCTCCTGTGCTGATATTTTATTATTAAACAGCAAAGCAATCACCTTCAAAATGGGGATACAATACAACATTTTCCATTGTGTCTGACTTAAATCAGGTGCATTGCTCCTTCACATACTGGATAGAGTTTTATACCCCGGGGGTGGCCTGGGAGGCAGGCGGGCTGTAAAATCGGGTGGTACTTCTGCTGCTCACGCCCATCACTTTCCCGCCTCCGCTGCTATTTTACCAACAGCAGAATAGGTGGTGGGTGATCCGCCCCCCCCCCCCCCAACCCCCTTAGGTCAATTGAGGTCTTTAAGTGGCCAACTAGGGGCTGGTCCCACCGACACTGGTGCTTCGCCCCCTGGGGTGGCCGCCCGGTAAAACCTGGCAGTCTCCCTGCCGGCTCCGTGAGGGGCTGGGGGAACTTCCTGATCTGCACCCTGTGGCCCGCAGAGGGCCCCCCCCCCCACCCCACCACCCCCTCCTTCCTGGGGCCTGCCTGATTGGCCCTGGTGACCACAATCTCACTGACCACAAACTCCGGGCCTGCTCCACTGTGGCTGGTCTGGGGCCTACTGCAGTCCCAGCAATGGCCCTGCTGGGGTCGACCGGAGAGCTGCCGGCCTTTGGATTGGCCAGCAGCTCTTGGAGGCCCCCCCACAGAGGGTTGGAAGCCACAGCTTCAGTCAACTAGTTGCCTAAACCAAGTAAAATTCAGTCGTGGCTTCCAGGGCTGGTGGAGGCAGGCTCACCCCTGACTTTCCAGCTGGTGGGTGGGGTCACCATTGCATGTGATATCCCGGCCATTGAGTTGGTGGACCACATATTTCACACTGAACTAAACATAAAATATAAACAGAATATATTTATTCAAAAAAAGATGCAGTATTTATCTACTTAATCGTTTTTCATAAGATTTATTTTTCTTTCTGCATATGTTGCACAGCAGCTGGATTCTAATCACTGCAATGCATATGACAGTAGCTGTCATCGTTTAAGATTCACTGAGGTTTTCACTGTTTTTATTGTAAACTTATAAGCACATATAAATGTACTGTATTATAACATTGACAATTTCCCTCTTCAGTAGTATAGTGCTCAATGGTTTACTTGATCTGTGTTTAATTATATTAGTCTGTTGACTGATCTATGTTCACTGTGCATGATTGATTAAGCCTGGGAGCAGCCTCTGAGAAGCTTCCAGAAACATCTGAGAAGTCAGAGCTGTGAACGTGTGCGTACAAATCTTGTGATTGAAGAGATATTTTACACCATTGTAAATAAACCTGTTGCAGACTAATGTCCAGATTTTCGTTCCCGGGGTTGGGTGAGCAGAGACAGGCAAATTCCCAGCTCTGCGAACCCACCCTTTAAAAATGGCCACTGGCAGGTCCTATTTTTATTCTGGGGTGGGGTCAGGCTGGTTTGGGAGTCGGGCCCGCCGACCTCGGAACAAGTGCGGAGGCTGCTGGGTGCAGAGGCAGGCTGGGGGAAAAGCCTGCCCCTGTACTCCAGCACTGTGTGGAATTAAATTTTAAAAAGGAATAATACAAAAAACAGCCCTCCAGCCCTCACCTACTCATACTCTCGTGTCCCACCCATGCCAACTTATGCCACCTCATTACCCTCTACCCACCCCCATTGCCCCTTATACCCCCAGGTCAACACATGCCCCTCCACACACACACCCATGGCCCCTCATACCCCCTATGTCATCCCATGCCCCTCTACCCATCCGCAAAGCCCCTCATACCTTCTATGTCCTCCACATCCTCATGGCCATTTATAGCCTCTATGCCAATTTAGTGCCAACTCATCCCAACCCATGCCACCCCATCCACACCACCCTTTTCCCTTTACCCCTCCATGCCAACTCACCTGGTATCCTTTGACAGTTCCTTTACATCTTTGACAGTTTGACAGTTCTTTGACAGCTTGATAGTTCTTTGACAGTTCCTTGATAGCTTGACAGTTCCTTGACAGCTTGACAGATCTTTGACTGTTCTTTGACAGCTTGATAGTTCCAATGAGTTTATTCATTTTTTACACACAATCATGTTTACTTTTAACAACCCCAATGAGTGACTTGCTTCCCTCAAAGGTTGACTTACCTCCTTCAAAGGGTGACTTACCTCTCCCAAAGGGTACCTTAGCACACCCAGATGTGTCCCAGGACCATATCCAAAGGGTACCTTACCTCTCCAAAGGGCTATCCAAACAAACCCACCAAGTTCAGACCTCCTCTTACCTGGTCTAATCTCACGCTTCATGTTTCACACTCCTGGCCTACAAAAGTCCCATTTCAGTGAAGGCAGCTGGTGATTTAAATGGCCAGCAGTCTCCATAAACCAGGCACGTGTGAACGCCAGCCTGAATCGACTCCATTTTGCCCACAAAAATGGAACATGCCGTGTTCAGGGGCGGGACTTGGAATTTCTGGCCACTTCCATGATATTCACCACAACAGACAGGCTCTCCATCTGGGCCTTCGAATTAGTGTCATCTCTGAATTTCTCTGAGATAAATCAAATATAAACCAACCAGCAAATACACAGCAGGTAGATTATTTAAAATATGTATTAACGTTCTAAGTTTGATCATTTTCCCCTCCTATTTAAGTTCCCCAAACTTTGTACCCTGTATATCTGAAAGGTAGATAAGCATTTCACTTTCCTGCCAGGGGATTGGTGGCTTACTCACCTCTGACCTTTTATGCCCCATTTCTCTCACCACATGGAAGGTTAATCGTAAATTATTATCTTACTAGTGCCGGGTGTCATGGTAAACAGAATGTTCCATGCAGCTGGCTCTTGGTGACATCCACGCTAAAGGATTAAGAAGTGTGATGTACACTGCAAAGTTATGAAGTGAAAAGTTACCAGATTACTAGCAAGTGACAGATGAGGAAGATTGCTCCTGTGTTTTATGTGGAACAGCATTGTAAGCCTGGTTCTACAGAATGGGCTGATAATTAATCGCAGTGCACAGAAGGAGTCTTCCACCAGCATTAGAACATATATTAAAGAAATAGCTGCTTCCTCGGTGAAATCACTTATGTTTCACCAACTTCCATAAAACACTGCTATATTGTCAAAAAAATGACAAAAATGTGATGCTTTCAATATGTGGAAATCTCTTTTAGGATAAGACTTGCATGAAATAGTCTATTGGGTTATCAATAGCTGGCTTAAAGTTGTAGGGTTGTACTCAATAAGGTTGAAAAGAGAAGCAAAGAAAAATGACATACATTGCCCTTCAGTGCAGCCTATTTGGTATTTGTATCATGCAGGCAGAATCAGATTTTCAGCATCCTCTTGAGATGGCCTGCAGGTACTACAAGATCCAGAGTCACAGATTCCTGTTCTCTAAATCAATAACATAAGTTATCCCTGTAAAAGCTTACTAAGGGTCTGATCGGAATGCAATTAAAGAGCTGCCCCTATTGTTGGCATCAAAGGGTGAAATATATTCAAAAGTTAAGGGTATTGTGAATGAATTAGTTTTGTGGTAAAGCACGATGACCATGTTTACTTATATTGTCGAGACAGAAACAGTCAGTACTTTAAATCTGAAATTAGAACAGAAAATGTTGGAATTGCACAGCCGGTCAGTCAGTGTCCGAAATGGGTAAATGTTCCGGGCAGGGACACTTGGACAAAGAGATTACTCAAAACAATCCCCTGCTTTTCCCTTTTAAATTTTTTTAATTCAACCTTGTAATATATTTTGTAATGCCAAAATACAGCTTGCTAAATAGACTATGTAAAATGTCTGAACTGCAGAGTGTCAGTAAATTCTCATATTTGGTGACAACTTCCACTACACTAACTTTTCCCATTTTCCATTTTGAGAGGTGCCAAAAGGCACCCAAAGAGCACTTTTATGAGAGTTCCAAATTACGAAGCCTCAGGTAGTCCAACAGAAATGAGACTGGTTCACTGAATTTAAAAATAGAAATGTATTTCAAAGCCCATTCCTGCCAAGCCCTGGAGGCAGACATGTTAAAATAGTGCCAGCTTCGCAGGCGTTTATGTTCAGTAATGACAGTTGTTAAGACATCACTTCTTTCTTGATTTTCTCACACGATGTGGGCATCATTGACCAGGCCAGCATTTATTGCTCTCGTGAGAGTGGCGGTGAGCTGCCTTCTTGAACTGTTATAAGTAAGTGTAGCAGTTTGGTGCAACTGAATGGCCTGTTAGGCCATTTCAGCCAACATTTAAGAGTCAATCACATTGCTGTGGGCCTGGAGTCACATACAGGCCAGACTGGGTAAGGGGGGCAGATTTTTCTTCCCCGAAGGTGGTTCACTATGACAATCCAGTGGCCCCATGGTCACCATTGCTGGTATGAGCCTTTTATTCCAGGTGTGTTTAAACAACTGAATTTAAAATCCCCTAGCTGTCGTGGTGGGATTTGAACTCATGTTGTTGAATCATTAGTCCAGGAACATAACCACTATGCTGCCATATGTGTGGCTCCTATTCAAGAATTTGCATGTGTGTCCAAGTTAATTTTCCTTGAACGCATACTGTTACTTAGCATGTAATTCTGTCAGATGATAAAGCATCAAAGGCTTTTTTTAAGTGACCCGTGTAAATAGCCAATGCCCACAGGCTGGGCCCGGTCAAAGTTAAAAAGAGTGGAAGACAAGGAAATCGAGTAGAGTTTAGATATTAACGAACGTCGGTGTTCAGGGCCTGGGGATTGCAGGCGTTGAGGAAGACTGGAGGAGATACGGAGCACCGCAATATTGAGGACCTGGGGTAAAAAATGAATTAGGGCGGGAGGCAAGGTAATTTGGCAGAGTTGCTTCGTTTGGGGTAGGAGAGAAACCTGCAGTTCTGTGCATCTATTTCATGAAACCATGCACAAGCAAGGTAACAATGCTTTTAAACATGATTTATGTCATCACATCACGTTGGTAAAGAAATGTATTGATGTTTGTGAAACATTCCCTTTGATACATAGTCAGAGGACAACTGATGGTAAATGGGAATGATTCAAGTAGACTTCAAATGAATAAAGAAATTGAAACAAAAAAATAGATGTTAATAGAATGATGGAAACAACAAATGAGGCCTCCAGGTTCGAACATTATTATCACGACTGTGTTTTAACACTTTGGGTGGAATCTTGTGCCAGTCCCGTGATGGGTTTGCTGGTTCGGGAGCATTGAATCAGATAGGAAGGAGGCAGGTGGGTTCCCACCACCACCTTCCGCCTCCATCCCGATTAAGTCCATGGCGGAAAGACTTGAGGGTGGCTTTCCCTCGCCGCCGTCAATTGAGACTCTTAAATGGGCAATTAATGCCCACTTAAGGGCCTCATCCTGCCACCACTGGTATTAACCCAGCAATAGGGCGGGACACATCATTCAACGATCATGACAAACAAACTCTGGTGTGTTCGCTTGCAGGCATCTGGTGGGAGGGGGTGCTATTCCTCATTCAAAGTTCAAAGGCCTGATCGAGGGACATGGCTCCGGGAAGGAGGGCTGCTGAAAGCCACCCATATTCTTGCTGCCAATCCCTTTCTATCTCTCCCCACAAACCCCACTATCCAGCCATCACTCACCTGTGCTTGGGTCCCTCCCTGATCTGAGGCCTTGGGTGGGTGTCGTACTGGCAGCAGCCATCGCCTCTCCGGTGGCGCTGCTGAGTACAGGAGAACTGCCAGCATCTGATTGGCCAGCAGCTCACGGTGGACGGGACCTCCTCCCCCAGGGCCCTTGATCCAAGGGGAAGGCCAGCCACTGGCCTGTTAAGTGCCTGAGTGGTACAAAATGCGGTGGGCTTCCCCAAAAAGAGGCAGCGCACCCTTTGAAACTGTCTCTGCAAGCTCCTGGCTGAAATTTACCCGATTAATTGGGTAAAATCTTTCAAGAGAAATAATGGAGGAATAATTCTGTTTATTAATTTCAAATCTTTTTTTTTTGTTATTCATTCACAGGATGTGGGATTCGCTGGCTGGGCCAGCATTTATTGCCCATCCCTAATTGCCCTTGAGAAGGTTCTGATGAGTTGTCTTCTTGAACCGCTGCAGTCCATGTGGTGTGGGTACACCCACAGTGCTGTTAAGGGGAGTTCCAGGATTTTGACCCAGCGACAGTGAAGGAACAGCGATATATTTCCAAGTCAGGATGGTGAGTGACTTGGAGGGGAACTTCTAGGTGGCGGTGTTCCCATCTATCTGCTACCCTTGTCCTTCTAGGTGGTAGTGGTCATGGGTTTGGAAGGTGCTGTCAAAGGAGCCTTGGTGAATTCCTGCAATGCATCTTGTAGATGGTACACACTGCTGCCACTGTGCATCAGTGGTGGAGGGAGTGAATGTTTGTGGTTGTGGTGCCAATCAAGTGGGCTGCTTTGTCCTGGACGGTTTCAAGCTTCTTGAGTGTTGTTGGAGCTGCACTCATCCAGGCAGGTAGGATGTATTCCATCACACTCCTGACTTGTGCCTTGTAGATGGTGGACAGGCTTTGGGGAGTCAGGAGGTGAGTTACTCACCACAGGATTCCTAGCCTCTGACCTGCTCTTGTAGCCACAGTATTTATATAGCTAGCCCAGTTCAGTTTCTGGTCAACGGTAACCCCTAGGATGTTGGTAGTGGGGGGTTCAGTGATGGTAATGCCATTGAACTTCAAGGGGCGATGTTTGGATTCTCTCTTGTTGGATATGGTCACTGCCTGACACTTGTGTGGCACAAATGTTACTTGCCATTTGTCAGCCCTAGCCTGGATATTGTCCAGGTCTTGCTGCATTTGGACATGGACTGCTTCAGTATCTGAAGAGTTGCGAATGGTGCTGAACATTGTGCAATCATCAGTGAACATCCCCACTTCTGACCTTATGATGGAAGGAAGGTCATTGATGAAGCAGCTGAAGATGGTTGGGCCGAGGACACGACCCTGAGGAACTCCTGCAGTGATGTCCTGGAGCTGAGATGACTGACCTCCAACAACCACAACCTTCTTCCCCTGTGTTAGGTATGACTCCAACCAGTGGAGAGTTTTCCCCCTGATTCCCATTGACTCTAGTTTTGCTAGGGCTCCTTGATGCCACACTCGATCAAATGTGGCCTTGATGTCAAGGGCAGTCACTCTCACCTCACCTCGGGAGTTCAGCTCTTTTATCCATGCTTGAATCAAGGCTGTAATGAGGTCAGGAGCTGAGTGGCCCTGGCGGACCCCAAACTGGGCATCAATGAGCAGGTTATTGCAAAGCAAGCGCCGCTTGATAGCATTGTTGATGACCCCTTCTATATTTTACTGATGATGGAGAGTAGACTGACAGGGCGGTAATTGGCCGGGTTGGATTTGTCCTGCTTTTTGTGTACAGGACATACCTGAGCAATTTTCCACATAGTCGGGTAGGTGCCAGTGTTGGAGCTGTACTGGAACAGCTTGGCTAGGGGCGCAGCAAGTTCTAGAGCACAAGTCTTCAGTATTATTGCTGGAATATTGTCAGAGCCCATAGCCTTTGCAGTATCTGGCTGAAGATTGTAGCAAATGCTTCAACCTATTCTTTTGCACTAATGTGCTGAGCTCCCTCATCATTGAGGAAGGGGATATTTGTGGAGCCTCCTACTCCAGTAAGATGTTTAATTTTCCACCACCATTCATGACTGGATGTAGCAGGTCTGCAGAGCTTAGATCTGATCCATTGGTTGTGGAATCGCTTAGCTCTGTCTATCACTTGCTGCTTATGCTGTTTGGCACGCAAGTAGTCGTGTATTATGGCTTCACCAGGTTGACGCCTCATTTTTAGGTAGGCCTGGTGCTCTCCTAGCATGCCCTCCTGTACTCTTCATTGAACCAGGGTTGATCCCCTGGCTTGATGGTAATGGTAGAGTGGGGGATATGCCGGGCCATGAGGTTACAGATTGTGTTTGAGTCCAATTCTGCTGCTGCTGATGGCCCATAGCGCCTCATGGGTGCCCAGTCTTGAGTTGTTAGATCTGTTCGCAATCTATCCCATGACAGTAGTGCCACACAACATGATGGAGGATACCCTCGATGTGAAGGCAGGACTTCATCTCCACAACAACTGTGCGGTGGTGACTCCTACCAATACTGTCATGGGCAGATATGTCTGCGGCAGGCAGGTTGGTGAGGATGAGGTCAAGTATGTTTTTCTCTCTTGTTGGTTCCCTCACCCAGTCTGGCAGCTATGTCATTTCAGACTCCACTAGCTTGGTCAGTAGTGGCGCTACCGAACCTCCCAGAATACATTCTGTGCCCTTGCCACCCTCAGTGCTTCCCCCAAGTGGTGTTCAAAATGGAGGAGCACTGATTCACCAGCTGAGAGAGAGCAGTACGTGTTAATCTGCAGGAGGTTTCCTTGCCTATGTTTGACCTGATCCCCTCCCAATGAGGCCCAGAGTCAATGTTGAGGACTCCCAGGGCAACTCCCTCCCGACTGTATATCACTGTGCCAGCACCTCTGCTGGGACAGGACATACCCAGGATGGTGATGGTGGTGTTTGGGACATTATC
This sequence comes from Cetorhinus maximus, assembly GCF_964194155.1. Classification (NCBI taxonomy): domain Eukaryota; kingdom Metazoa; phylum Chordata; class Chondrichthyes; order Lamniformes; family Cetorhinidae; genus Cetorhinus; species Cetorhinus maximus. The sequence continues at coordinate 81,525,955 of NC_135899.1, read as the reverse complement.
TGTCAGGTGTGATTCTGTGAGGATGACTATGTCAAGCTGTTAATTGACTAGTCTGTGAGACAGCTCTCCCAATTTTGGCACTAGCCCCCAGATGTTAGTAGGGAGGACTTTGCAGGGTTGACAGGGCTGAGATTGGCTGTTGTCGGTACCTAGGTCGATGCCAGGTTGTCCATCCAGTTTCATTCCTTTTTTGTGACTTTTTAGTGGTTTGAGTGGCTTGCTAGGCCATTTCAGAGGGCCTTGAGTCAATCACATTGCTGTGCGTCGGGAGACCAGGTAAGTACAACAGATGGGTTTTTAGGACAATCGAAAGTGGTTTCATGGTCACCATTAGACTTTTAATTCCAGGTTTTTATTGAATTCAAATTCTACCATCTGCCGTGGTGGGATTCGAACCCAGGCCGCCAGAGCATTCCCCTGGGTCTCTGGATTACTAGTCCAGAGACAATACCACTCCACCATCACCTCCCCCTATCTGTGGTGAATGTGGACTTAGTACAGTCTGAAAGAGAGTCAGGTTGGCCTTTCCATTCCAGAGCTGGAAACAGGAGGCGGGACCGTTTCTGGATTCCAAATCCGCCCCCTGATGGAAAAAGATACATTTCAAGGCGGTGTCACCTTGATTGTCCCAGAGACAGACCCCACCCCCAAATGCAGATGGCACGCAGGCTCTCAAAGCTGCAGGGCCAATCAGAAGCCTTCAAGCTTGAGAGGGGTAGCAGCTGCAGTAGAGGGTAGGTAACTGGGAGGGTGCTTCAACATGGAGGTGTCCTCTCGCCAACTGTTTTTTAGAACACCAAATAAAAACCAGATTACTCCACTGTCGAGGAGGGCCGCGGCATGGGTGGATTGTGGGGTGGGGGGCGGTGGGGGGCAGTGAGGATCCCTCTACAGGGCAGTCTTTGGCTGCATCATCAACCAGGCAGCCAGGGAGAACCTCTAGGCCTGTCGGGAGCGCAGGCCCTACAGTCTGTTGCTTGGTACCTGCCTCCAGACAATTGAACTGCCCCCTGTAACATTGGGAAACTGGAGGTGAACTGGTCGGCCTCCTCTAACTGTGGCTAATAAGACTGTCAATGAGCCCTGCCAGTACTGAAACCACCCCCCACCCCCAGCAAGTATGGCCCATGATGGGAAATGGGGGTCGGGAAACTGATATACCTTCGTTTTTGACTTCGGAGGGGCGGGAAAATTCAGCCTGGAGTAAATGCTGTTTTGTTTTTAGCGATATGATTTGATTTTGCTTAAGTGGGAAATCAAGGCTCCAGTGAGATGGTAGGAGAAGGTTACAGTTATTACGCAGGACCAATATTCTAAAGCCTCTTAGGATATGAAGGGAAAATGGAGACTCCTGCAATCCAATTTGAGTCACTTCATTTACGTGAGCTTCATAAATTACCTATCAGGCCTTGAATGGTTTCCATCTGGAACAGTGCAGCACTGTACTGTTGAGTCTGAGCTCAGAGTCTAGGCTCTACGTTAATGTGATGCAGAGTAAACAGGGCAATGAGCACAACCTATGAAGAAGTAAAGCAAATGGAGAGGCAAAGGAGGGAACCCTACTGAGTAACACCTTCGATGTGACTGAAACAAAATAACTGGGAGTCAATATCCAGGTCTGGCAGCAAGTCTACAGCAACCTGGAGACTATGAATTGCCAAGAGGTAAATTTGGTACTTTTATCTTTGCCAAGGAAACTGCAAAATGAGAGAAATGTCCAAAATAAGAGGAAGGTTTGCGTGTTCAGCCCAAGCCTAGCACGCTAGATGTGGAAATGATTAGCGGATGGCTTGCTAAATAATAAGTAACTATTAAAGGCAGCTGATCGTACTGCTATGTGGAATTTTTTTCTTTCTCTCTTGCAGAATAACAGTAGCAGGCTGGCAAAACAAAATACTTTATGTTTCTCCTATGAATATCAAATATGAAATATCTCAACTGCCGATCTCCTTAGGGGAACAGCGGCCAAAGCTTAAATTAAAGATATCAGAGAATGGGCAGAGAAGCTGCAAATGGAAATATGTGTAGGAGGTCAAACAATTGAGGGTCTGAGAGAAGTGAAATAGCGGGCTTTATTAAATAATTCTTTAGAAGAAGGAAATATTGCCATCTACAGGACTTGACTGATACTGTCTGCTCCTTGTTGCAAGGTTTGAGGTCTTTCTGCTCGAGTGCAGACAAAGCTTGCGTTCAATACACTACGTTAAAGCAAACATGTTTACAAATTGTCTTGAGAAGCCAGAACCCCGGGTTGTTATTTTTTTTGGAATATTAAGATGGAAATGATACGCCATCCTGATTTTCATTCTTTAGCAATCAACACCACAGTTGAGATTCCAGAGGGAGTTGGAGTCCAGTCTCCGCAGCTATTTATTAATATGCATCTGTAACCACAAAGAAATAATGAAACTATACACTAAGTGCCAAGAGAGGAAAATTTGGCACAAAGTGGAGTGAAAGGGCAGCTGGGGAGCAAGATTCTTTCTCGGGTACCTATTTATTTTAAAAACTCGCTACGGTAGCACTTGTCTAATAGTGCCAACTTGGAGCACAGTTACATTGCCCATTGTATTAAGGTCACATAGCCTTTTACCTGTATGATGTCACATATCCTTGGGCATAGTTGGGCAGCCTTTTGCGTTCCCGAAATGCTTTCTACTGCCAGAAAAGAGCTGATCCGACTATTCTTTTCAAACAATAGCACATAGGAAAATGGCCTCCTACACTACAGAAGATTGGGCTTCCAGCAGCTATAGTTAAACTGCAAAGCAAAAGCAATTTGAGCATCTTGGAGACAGTCTTGCTTGTGTCAGTACTGATGAGATTGGGCTGGCATTGTTGTATGCTTGGTGCCAGCACAATGAGAATCTTGGCACAGTGTTGGGACCAGAAGAGCTATATAATGACACAAATTATGTTCAAAATGGATCAGGGTAATGATTAGAATAATGTGAACAACACGATCTCTGGTATAATTTATGATCATCTCTTCCCTGTTTCAGTCTAAACAGAGCTGCACTTACGAAGTGGCTCCACTCTGCATGATGGTTAAAAAAAGAATGAGTTAAAATTGGACTCTACGCCCCATCAGTTCTGGAAATTAGGAAGTGGGTGAGGGCGCTAAAATATAATTGGCAAGGGAGAAGGTGTCATGCATGCGTCCTGCCAATGCTGGAAGTGCCAGGTATGGGGCAGAATCTTCAGCTCAGCAAGCGGGGGCGGGGCCCACTCGCCAAGGCGTAAAATGACGCGGGGTGAGGTCAGGCGTGCATCCCAACGTCACCGCGCATCATTTAGATTTTCAGTTCGGCAAGTGCGCAGCCGACTCGGCTGTCAAAGGCCTATTAAGGCCTGTTAAAAAGCAATCAAGGCCATCAGCTGAGCTGCCCGTCCAACCTTAAGGTTGGCGGGGGGCCAGGCGAAGAGCCCAGGCGGCCTTCACATTTTTCATGGAACCTCATCCACGGGCGGGACGATGTTTCATGAATGATTTAAAATTTTCAGAAAAATTTTTATTAAAATTAATGCGCACGTCCCAGCTCATGTGACAGCTTCACAAGAGGGGACATGTCGTAAAAATTTTTACCACACTTTATTAGACTGTTTAAACTTAAAACTAATCTCCCTGAGGCACCTTGTGCGCGAAAGAGCGCACTCCCGACTCAGGCAACCCCCTACGCCCCCCCCAGCCCACAGATGGAGCGCTCAGCGCTTCCGGGCGTGCGTCACGCTAGGCGGGCCTTAACTAGCCCGCCCACGTAAAATGGTGGCGCCCAGCTGATCGGGGGTGCCGATCGGCTCCACCCCCGCCGGCGCCTGCCCCCACACAACACCCCCCCCCCAACAGGGAGAAAATTCTCCCCATGGATATGTTTACAAAAGAGGCCGATATTGGGGAGGAGGCTAATATTGAGTTGTTTCAAAGCAGGGTGAAGCTGAAAAAAGAGACAGGCCCTCAGAGCTTTACATCTTGCACTTATCAGGACAGATTCACAAGAATACCAACTGTAAAGGGAACAACAATTTATACTGCATGAGAAGAGAGTGCTGATTGATTGGCAAGTGGACTCTGAAGGGTAGAAGCATTGCCATGGAGAATGCACAAGGGAACAGTTAACTGCCAAGCTTTTGTTTAAATTCAAACCAGGCCGGTCAGCTCTGAGAGCCATGGGTTCAAATCCCATCATGGCAGCTATTGGATTTACATTCAGTTAATTAAATAAAATCTGGAATACAAAACTAGTATCAGTAAGGGTGACCATGAAACTACTGAAATATCATAAAAACCCATCTGGTTCACTAATGTCCTTTAGGGAAGGAAATCGCCCATGCTTACTTGGCCTGACCTATGTGCGATTCCAGATCCACAACAATGTGGTTGATTATTAACTGACTTCTGAAATGCCCTCATTAAGCCATTCAATTGTATTCAAGAAGGCAGCTCACCACCACCTTCTCAAGGGCAATCAGGGATGGGTAATAAATGCTGGTGTTGCCAACAAGGCACACAACCCATCATTGAATTTTTTTCAGCGTGCTGGGACCTAATTGGGTACATCTAGACATCCAGAGGGAAATGGAAGAAATAACAGAGATTCCGGGAGAAATGTTAAGTTTCCTACTAGCCTAGTGAGGCAGTGGTCAAAGCAGTACTGCCTCACCCATTTAAGGCTAGAGTGTGGTGTTAAATGGTGCCAACAGCCTGGGTTCAATCCTTGTAATGGCTATGGTATTCATGGGGGGCTACCTCCTGGTCTTGCCCCTCAAGTGGTGCCCCTCAAGCTATATAACCACTTGTCTCTCTGTTCCTCTAACAGAGAAAGATGCCTATGGTCTCTCGTGGACTATGCCTAATTACCTTACCTTACCCATCAAAAATGCAGATACCAAAGACACACACCCAAAGCTGATGGGCCTAAATTTTACACCACTAACCTTAGGCCCAGTTCTTAGGCCCAGAGAGAGAGCCTCTCTGTCGCAGCGAAAACGACAGGTGAGCCCAGAAATACTAAGCCTCGTCCCCAAACACGGCACTTCTTATTTTCACAGGGCCAGTGTTCACACATGTGCGATTTACAGAGACAGCTGACCATTTAATTCACCAGCTGCATCCACTGAAGTGGGATTTTGCTAGTCTGGGAATGTGAAACCCCAGAGTGTACAGATTAAACCAGATAAGAGCTGGTCTGAACTTGGTGGATTCATTTGGATAACCACGGTACCCCTTTGGAGAGGTAAGGCACCCCTTTCGATATGGTCCCTGGGCACCTTTGGAAGAGGTAAGGCACCCTTTGGGATTGTTAAAACTAAACATGATTGTGCGTAAAAAGTGCATAAACTCATTGGAACTGTCAAGAGCTGTCAAAGAATACTAGGTGAGTTGGCATGGAGAGGGTAAGGGCATGGATTGACATTTGACACTAAGTTGGCATAGAGTCTATAAAGGGCCATGTGGTGTGGGGGGGTAAAGAGGGTATGAGGGGCCAAGGGGTGGGTATAGGGGCATGGGTTGGCTTAGGGGCATGAGGAGCAATGTGGGGTGGGTGGCAGCATGAGATGACATAGGTTGGCATGGATGGGTCATAGGGAATGGTGAGGGTTCGAGGGATATTTTTTGTTTTATTCTTTTTTATGAACCGGGAATTCTTCCAACTCTAACCACCCAGCCTGGGAGCGAAAATCTGGGCCTTCGAACCAGAAATTGTTCAGGGTCCACTGTAGGTCACTTCCTGTTGCTTGAATTCCCACTCATGCCCAATGACCAGGCATTGATTCCTGCTGGTTTTGAGTGAGAGTAAATCAATGACATTGTAAATCGAGCATCCCATGGTGCTGTCGGACAGTGCTTGCTCATGCCCAACACACCGATCAGTGCTTGCCCTTAAAATTGTCCCCAATTTTCCTGGCTCTCTTGAGAGTGCACATGTTCCAGAGGACTGGAGAGCAGCTAATGCATTGTCTGATTTCAATACGGGGGACAGATCTAACCCAATTAATGACAGGCAAAGGCAAAACACGGCGGGTGCTGGAAAGCTGATGAAAGGTCATCAGCTTGAAATGTTAACTCTGTTTCTGTCTCTACAGATGCTGTCAGACCTGTGGAGTATTTCCAACACTTTCTGTTTTTATTATTATCAATAACAAGTGGATTGACATCAATGGCAGAGAGAAGCTTGGAACCTTTAATTAAAGATGAAATTACTAAAGCCCATGCATTTCTATGGCATCCATCTATGCATATAGGTTTTTCACTTTACAAAGCTTTTCATTGCAAAATATAGATGCAAAAGGTTGCAATAATGCCTATTTATTTGTCTCTCTAAATATTTCCACAGCAGTGTTCTGTTGATCCCCATAGTTCTCTTAGCTCCACATGTTCCCCTCCCTGAGGACTGTACGTGTACATGTGTGTGTGTGTGTGTGTGTGTGTGTACATGTGTGTGTGTGTGTGTGTGTGTGTACGTGTGTGTGTACATGCATGTGTGTGTGTGTGTATACATGCGTGTGTTTGTGTCTTTCTTTGCCACAGTAAATTACACAAGGATTTACACTCATCACTGACTGTTCCAGTTCATGATGTCTAATTGCTATAAGCTTGAATTGTGTTTTCTGATCTTCCTCAGCCACAGAGTACAACAGCCAACCAATTGTCAGTCCTTGGAGTGACAATTACCTTCAGAATCTGGCACTCGGAGGTGAGAAGTTTTACATGCCTGTAATACTGGAGTAAATCATGCCCCATTTGCATGAGAAATTTAGCTTTGAACCAACTGTAAAGTTGCAACAAAGGCTGTTCTGATGTTGTAGAGCCTTTTGCGGAGGTGTGGGGGGAGTGGGTGCAGGAGCTTTGCACTGAGTTCAGTGTCACTGTATGAGTGTCGGTAATATTGTATTCATCAAATGGAATTTATTCTTTTTCACTTGGATTAAGATAGCACACTTGAAACAACCAATGGGGTGACTTTAACCTTAAGGAAAGAAAAGGAAGAATTTGCATTTATATTGCACCTTTCACCACCATAGGATGTCCCAAATCACTTTTACAGCCAATCAAGTATTTTGAAGTGTGATCACTGTTCTAATGTAGGGAATGTGGCAGCCAATTTGTGTACAGCAAGGTCCTGTAGTATAGGGGCCTGGCACACATAGGGTTAATGTAGAACTGAGTACAGTAGAACCCACACAGTGATGTAAGAGAACACATGATCCACCCTAGGCATCAGTCTAGTGTTGGACAGAGCTGTGTGCACAAGCAAGCATGGAGACAGCTCCTAGCTTGAACCCTTAACTACAAAAACTATGTGCATATATACAGTAAATAAATACATACAGTTAACCTACTTAACACTACGAAGACTTCATTAAGACCTACTGAACAGTATCCTACACCCCACGGCAAGTCCTACAAACAACAATGTGATAATGACCGGATAATTTGTTTGGTGATGGTTGAAGATAAATATTGCCCAGGACACTGGGAAGAACTCTTAGAATAATGCCTATCGGCAGCCCAGAAGGCACCACACAGGCCACTCGTATGTTGTTCCCTTTAAGATACCACACATGAGCAGCAAAGATAAAGGTACCGAGCGTTCAAATCAACCAGCTGCGCACAATGGAAAAGATTTAGAGAACTATTGCTGCCAGCCTAAATTTAGTGCTCAAGTCCCTAGGATTGGACTTGAACCAACAACCTTCTGCCTCAGAGACAGGAGGTTAGGGCTACCCATTGAACTCTGAATAACACCATATAAACCCACCCCCCCAGAGGAATGTTACACACAGTGAAGAGGACCTGCCAGGAGTTTACCCCGCCCAGGAGTTTACCCCACCCAAAGGCAGTAAGTTCCTTTTCAGCACATTTACACTGTGTCTCAATAATATCCTCGAGACCTGACTGTAATTTTTACTAATAGTGGCTTGGCAGTACAGAACTTGGATATTGCTGAAAAGAGAGACATATTGCTGAAGATTTATGTCTTGCACTCATCAGGACAAATGCAAGAATACCAAATTTCAAATGATCACAACAGTTTATACCGCAGGAGAAAATGGTGCTGATTGGTTAGCAAGTCGACTCTGATTGGCCATGCCATTGCCATGGAGAAAGCTAAGAACAACTATAGGCTCCCCAAGATTGTGGAGTTTCCACCCTCTCCCCAGCCTCAGGGAAGGGCAGTAAATTCCACCCGGTAAGTCTTTTTGCCCGTCCTGCTCCATATTGTGATGGCCATTTTATTGGCCATTGAAATCTTCTTTAGCTGACCTTTAACAAACGCGTAGCTTTATTTAGTGAGATGTAAGCTTATGTCACAAAAATCATCACAGAAAATAAACAGGAAGATTTATTGCAAACATACTTACTGGATACTTACATCCTGCTAACCCAGCAAGGGAGCAGATCATAGAATGTCAGTGAAGTGAACAGAAATCATTTATTAAGACGTTGGCACACATGCAGTACAGATGTAATGTGTGTGACCACCACTCAGGCATAAGTTACAAGCAAGTTTATTATTTACAGGGCACAGTTCAGAATAATTTACTATGGGATTTGTTTTGTTTTATGATGACAGGTCATGGAGGAATTCATCAAGGAAAACGCTAAATTTATGCCTCATGCAAGTCAGACTCTTTAAGTTACCCACGCACTTAAATAAATCATTCGCACACTCCCAGAAACAAATGATGGGAAATGTTGGTGGAGATGTTATATTAACTGAGGCCTCATCAGCCTGTTCATGGGGATGCAGAAACCCATCACAATATTCAAGGAGTTGGGGCATTTCCCCAATGTGCAGGCCCAACATCTATCTCTCAACCGAGGTCACTATACAGAGATTAGCTGGTCACACGTTTTATTGGTGTTGGTGATACAACGCTGCATTCAAATTATTTGCCATGTTTTCCTGCAGAAACTACATTGACGTACACTCCAAAGTAATGCATTCATTGGCTGCAAGGCACTTTGGAACCAAATGACATGGCTATATAAATGGAAATCTTTTTTTCTGGATTTTAGCCCAGTTTCAAAATGATAGGCCTGAATTTTATGCATGTCGTGTGTGTGTGATCGGCGGGACTGGAAGCAGTTGCGTTATCTGCTCCCATCCTCAATTGCAACCCGGACACAATCTCACACTGGCTGGCCAGTTAACGGCCAGCCAGCAGGAAATGCGCCCAGACTTTGGCTCAGCACTGCCAGCGGGGGGGCAGGAGAGTGGCGGGCACTGGGTGCAATGTTGACCCCGAGGGGGCAATTGAAAAAGCACAGGCAGCTCCCTGAAGGCGGCAAGGAGTTGGCAAGGACCCTCAGGGAGCTGTCCACGAGAGAGTGCAAGATTATATGCTTGGCAACAGTGATGGCCTCAGCACCCGCTGGGCAACAGACGGGAGGGCAATGCCGGTGGGCACTCTGCCCCCTCCCCCCGCTTCTCTGACGAGTGCCTGCGTACTCTAATGGAGGCAGTAAGTGTCCAGTGTGACATACCCATGCTGCGGGATGGCAAGAGCAGACCACCCCACCAGATGAAGAAGGGCTGGATGGAGGTGGCTGCCCAGGTCAGCGGGTATGATGTTGTGCACTGCACATGGATCCAGTGCCGGAAATGGTTCAATGATCTTCTGCGATCCACAAGGGTGAGTACCAACCTGGCATGGAACTGTGTATAGATCCCATGGAGGGTGGCCATCCTTCACGGCACTCAGGGATGTGAGATACAGAGTTCCAAATGACAGATATCCCTGTGCCGGCCAAGGCTGGGAGATGTGCCGCTTGCCTTGTGCGTATAGAAGGGTGAAGAGTGCCAATCTGATGGGCACCTCAATCTGGGCCTCCTTGGGGTGGAGGGCAAGGCTGTGATCATGTGTCAGGTAGAGGGTACACTAGTGAATGCACTTTTTCCCATACAAGAGAAGAGAAGCCATAATGTGAGTACGCACGAACAGGTTGTGTGGTCCCCAACATACTGATACTTTGCAAGTTCGAGATAGACACCCTGGACATGGAATACGAGCATGGAGCAAGGTCCACAGGTCGCGGAGAGGCAGGAGTCTCAGAGGATGGTAAGAGTCCAGTGGACAGGTGAGAGACTGGGGAAGTGTGTACGAGCTGTAGGATCGTGGCATCTCCAATGAGAAGTTCTAATCAACAGTCCCCATTGCTGGTCTAATCACAGTGCCTCAGTGAGGCAGTTGTCCATTCTGACAAACAACTTTGTTATAATGTAATCAACTGACATATTCTGTTCCTCCCTCAGAAGCACCATCCTCATGATGTCCGTTAGACCCCGAGGTCCCTCCCTGGACACTCGAGGAGACGCGGATACCCGCGTCACATCGTCTCTCTGAGCCAAGACCCAGCACAGACACACGCACCAAGATGTAGCGCTCACAAGTGGAAGCTTACGGCACTATAAACACAAGAGGGGTTGCCATGGGTGACATTACTTCAGTTGAAACATGTTCTATGTTTAAATTGTGCAAACATGCCACCATTTAAAGATGTTATGAAGTTTCACGGTCTGACTGTGCTTTATGTTACTCACAGGTGTTGGGCATGGGAGTGGCTTGTGACAGACGGGAAGGGCTGCAAACCTTATTTCCGAGGTAGTTAGTTGACATGGGGGTCACAGGACGGCCTCATCCGGAACATTCAGTAAGGGGGCATCACCCTTGCCCTCACTTTCAAGCCAAGCCTTGGATACCTGGCTGAACAGAGTGTCAGGGCCTCCCTGCCTCCCACAATGTTCATCACTCCTGCAGCCATGTCCTCACCCTGGGTCTCCTCTGGCTCCTCATCAGACCCATCAGTTGAGCCATCCTCTGCGGCCTGGGGGGCCGCCTCCCTGTCTTCATCCTCCAGAAGGTCCCCCCTTTGACAGAGCCGAGTTGTGCAGAGCGCAGCACACAACGACAATAAGCGAGAACACTCTGGAGGATATTGCAGTGCTCCCCTGATCGGTCCAGGCAGAGGAACCTCATCTTCAGCAGCCCAAGGGTCCTCTCAACTACCGCCCTTGTAGAGGCATGACTCCCTTTGTACCTCTCTTCATCTCTGTCCTTGGGTGTCGGAGTGGCATCATGAGCCACCTTTTCAGGGGATATCCTTTGTCACCCAAGAGCCAACCATCCAGCCAAGCTGGAGTGATTAAAAGCCTTGGAGCCTGGGAGTGCCACAGGATGTATGCATCACAGGAGCTGCCAGGGTACCTGGCACAGACCTGCAAAATCTGTATCCTGTGTTGCAAACAATCGGGACGTTGGTGGAGTGGAAGCCCTTTCTGTTGGCAAAGGCACCCAGTTCACCCACTGGCGCCTTTATGGCCACATGAGTGCAATCTATGGCACCCTGGATACTGGGGATACACTGCAATTGCAGTGAAGCCTCTGGCTTGCTCAGCCTGGCTGGCTTCATCGGTCCAGCCCTCCTCTTCCTTCTGGCCCTCTCAGAGGAGGAGGCCCCGCCAGCAGAGGAGACAATCCCCATTTGCTGGAATACAGATGGTCCAGGATAGTGCCCTTGTTGGCAGAAAACCACTAACAAAGCTTGTAAGCCAAAGATTCCTCCAGAAAACACAGGAAATGCAAATAACTATCAGAAAAGCACCTAGAACCACCTCTCACCTAAACCCCTACCCACTCGCAAAGCCACGGCTCTGGTCGGCTTTTATCTCGCCCTGGATTGAGTTTCACTTAAAAACAGGATGGCCGCCTGGCCCATGTGCCAACTGCAAAATTGCACGGGCGGGCCATGTCAAATTTCAACCAATTGCCTTTCTAATGGGCTTCACTGCTCGTTTTAATTGTCGGCTGGCCGCTTCCGACTCCCGCGCGCACCCATCGACCGGAATACGACGCGACACGCGATGATGTTCGGAGGCGCGCCCGACATTTTCTCACGCGAAGTCGGGTCAGCCGCGCGCCCGATCCTGCAACGTCAAACTCTGGCAGTAGTTTTTTTTTAAAACTATAATCCGGTGAACTGAAAGGCAGATACGTAAATCAATTAAACACTTCTTAACGTAGGGAAAGCTCATTTTGTCATCAACGTTCTACATTAGAACCTGATCTGACCATCCTTCACTCCCACCTGCCCAAAGCAAATAGCCTCGACTTCCTAATCAAGAACAAACAGAAGGTGAGTCAGCTCCACCACGGCAGAATGGTAATCTATTCCAAAAATCAATGCGACTTAGTAAATGTGAAGACACTATTCATTACGTTAAATTCAGCATCTGTCTCTTTTGGCTTCAAATGCACCTTCAGACCCTCCTATGTTGGTTTTACAGAAGTAGCACTCAATATCTACATAATTGATTTCCTTCATTATTTAAAAGCTTGGATCGTGTATCTTTTCAATCCTCTTACTATTGAGGATAGCACAATGACCAAAAATCTGTAATCATCTGTATTGTCCTTTCCTCAATCCTTTGCGCGGCTTCTCTGTCTCATATCATACGGCCACAATTGCGCATGATTCTTCCCCTGCTACCGCATTCATTTTTTTTTTAATACTAGCAGATGCTCACAGTAAGTTAGAGAATATATTGCTTGATAGGGACCGGAGTGTTAAGCCATGTAAAGCGCAATGTGTTAATCTTATGTTAGGAGGAAGCTGTGACCCCTTTAAGGTCACAATGCCCAATTGCTGTTACATAAACATAAAGTGAGGTCAAACCGAACTGCAGTTGTTTGGGGAGAGGATCGTGCAGCTTGGGAAATGCTTGATAGTTTCATCAGGTTAAAAGCACGCAGCATTAAGTACCAAATAAGGGAAGATGGTGATGTAATGCACTGGACGAGTATTCTTGCAGCCCAGGCTCTGGGGACATGGGTTCAAATCCCACCACGACAGCTGGTGGAATTTAAGCTCAATTAACGAATCTGCGCATATAAAGTTAGTCTAAGTAATGGTATCCATGACAACTATCATCCGTTGTTGTAAAAAAAAAACCCACTTGGTTCACTAATGCCCATTAGGGAAGGAAATTTGCTGTCCTTACCTGGTCTGGCCGACACATGACTCCAGACCCACAGCACTACAGTTGACTCTGAAATGGCCAAGCAAGCCACTCAGTGGGTATTAGGGATGGGCAACAAATGCTGGCCTTGCCAGCGACACCCACATCCCAGGAAAGTAAAAAAGCACAGGGCTGGCTGGATTTTGCACCCTCTCCCCAACCTCAGGAGAGGGCATTAAATTCCACCTGATAGGTCTTTTTGCAGTTCCTGCTCGATATTGTGACGGCCATTTCAGTGACCTTTGCGATCTCCTGATCCTTCACGTGACTTTTATGTCACAAGAATCGTCACAGAAAATAAAAGGGAAAATTCATCGCAAACGTATTTACTGAATAGTTTATTTTTAGGTGTCAATTTTATTGCCTCCACAAACTGCATTTCCCTTTAAAAATGTCACATTTGAAATAATGTGCTTTCTTGAGTTAAACGCTTTGTGCTCCAAGATATAGAAATGGCAAATGTGACACTGATGGCAGTGCATTGCTGGTGACTCTTCACAGACCTATAATTAACCAGCATTGCTGCGCGTGAGTAATAACAGTATTTCACACAAGAGGAAAAAACAACTTGTCCTCACAGTTATCTATTTAGATTAGACAATGCATCTGTCATGGCCTAACCACTCCCTAAGTTAGTTTCTGAATCCACATCGCGCCGCTTGGCCAGGTAAGTTAGAATGTACATCGGCATCAGGTGAGTGCTGTTTCAGATCAGGCTTTCTGTGAAATATGCAGAGAGTAAATGTAAATTCACCCCAAAGAAAAACACAAACGGGAAGAGAACTTTGTTTTGGTTTTTGGTTTTGCTGGCCTGTTTCTTTCTTTATCCCTTCACGTTGCGCTCAGGTGGCTGCTATACAGTCATTCACACCTCACCTGGACACATCCTCTGGGCAGATTCATCCCGCGTTTGCACAAGGTGCGGTAGCGAGCCGGGAAAAAGCCGTTTTACCCGCCGGCAGCGATGGCGGGTTTTCCATTCCCATTCCCACCTCATTAATTATGCAGCCGCCGGAAACTTCCCGTCTTGCTAAGCTGGCGGCCTCCAATTTGCCCACCGCGCCCTTACCTCGCCACTTCCTCACACATGGCATCGTATTTAAACTGTAGCCACGCACACAGTTTTCAATGCTTGCAGCCCAGGACTGCTCTGGTGAAGATGTCGCCCCCCCCCAAAAGCCAAGAAGAGTGCAGCCTCCCCCCTGATTCAGTGACACATTCCTGGAGACGCCTTCTGGATGCAGTGGAGGCCCATTGCGATGTCCTCTACCCCCCGCTTGGTCTGCAGGATGCCCATCAGTCTCTCTACTCCAGCTTGGGATGAAGTGGCAGAAGTGGTCAGTGCCAACGCTGCACAGAAGAGGTTGACCATCCAGTGCATAAACTGGATGAATGATCTCATCTGTGCCTCCAGGGTAAGGCAACCATCTTATCACTCTAAACTCACACACTCACAAGCCCATCACACATTCACTGGCATCTCACTCACTGTCAGCTCAAGGGGCATCACCATTCACTCGCTCACATCTCCATCTGGCCTCATCTCCTCTGGAGACTGCCTCCTCAGCCCTCATCATCTTGAGGCCACTTGCACAGATCAACATGTGCCCACACACACCCTGGAATAGCCCCCTTCCCCAGTACAGCCCTCGCCCTGCAGCCCCTTCCCTTGCCTGAGACCACTTCTCCCCTTCCCCAAGCCCTAGCCCTGCCACCATTGAAAAGCCACCCCCACCTTATGGCTGGTCTGGTGGGTAGAGACCTGCCCATGATCCCCGCTAAAAGTGATGTGGTGCTGTCTGTGAAGCCTGGCGATGATGACTGTGAGTGCTGCCTGAAGCAAGGTAGGCAAATAAACCTCAAAGTCCCAAGCGAAGTGTAGCTCACCAGGTGCACGTCGCTTATGTACACTCATGGCACTTTACAGCCTTCCGGACTTAATATTGAGCTCAATAACTTTAGATCATGAACTCTCTCCTCCATCCCCACCCCCTTTCCGATCCCCCTTTTTCCAATATTTTATAATTTTTTATATATTTGTTTTTATATATATTCTTCTTTTCCCACTTATTTCCATTATTTTTAAATGTATTTCCATCCATTGTTTTATCTCTACCTTTTAGCCTATTTCGATCCCTTCCCCCCACCCCACCCCCACTAGGGCTATCACTTGCTCGTCCTGCTTTCTACCCTTAATGTCCCCATTAGCATGTTCCTCTGCTGATATCACCACCGTCAACATTCCTTCGTCCTTTTGTCTATGACATCTTTCGTAATCTCTTCTTTGCCCCCACCTATCACTGGCCCTCTATCCAGCGCTACCTGTCCCACCCCCCTTCAACCAGCTTATATTCCACCTCATTTTTATTTTACCTTAGTTCTGTTGAAGAGTCTTATGGACTCGAAACGTTAACTGTGTTCCTCTCCGCAGATACTGTCAGACCTGCTGAGTTTTTCCAGGTATTTTTGTTTTTGTTTCGCTTATGTACAGTTGTGAAACACATCGGCGTGCAATCACACCAACATGCCTGGATGATCCAGAGACGGGGGGGGATGATTCCGGCGAGCAGGGCTGATAATGAGATGCTAAAGTATTAAAATTAGGTTGCCAATGTGCGGCGGCGTGAAACGCGGCCCATCGTTGACGATTGGAGCGGACAATCACAAACTGGTCTCACGACGGCATGACACCAATTTTTCTCACCATATTGACCCACCCCCCACCCCATCCACCATGACGCCCGGCACAAACGGGAAAATTCCAGCCTTTGTTTATTTACTATACCCATTCCCACTCTCTTTGGCTTTTGCATCATGAAGTCTTTTGTTAGTTAATCTCTCCTGCACCCTATCGCAAACCTGCCCGTGTGTCCTTCCTGCACCACCCCCCCTCCTTAAAAACGCTGACATTTCTTACTTCCCTCTATTCTAATGACCTGAAACGTTAACTGTTTCTATCCACAGATGCTGCCTGACCTTCTGAATATTTCCAGCGTTTTTGTTTTTATTTCAGCTTTGCATCATCAGCAATGTTTTGCTTCCGCAGACATGGGCACATGACTTAGCACTAAACTACCATTAAACCTGGATGCATTTCTTGAAGAGGATTTGACCACAACAGGGTACAAATGTTTTCCTTGATAACATCACAGTTACTAAATCTTTTAAGAAGCACTCTTAAATGTTTTGATACTACATCTACAGGATCCCCATTATCCACTTTGCTTGTCACATCTTCAAAGAACTCTAGCAAATTAGTCAAACATGATTTACTCTTCATAAAACCATGCTGACTCTGATGGATTGCATTTTGACTTTCCAAATGCCCCATTACTGCTTCCTTAATAATGCATTCCAACAATTTCCCAACGACAGACATTAAACTAACTGGTCTATAGTTTCCTACTTTCTGAAAAAGGGCGTTATATTAGCATTTTTCCAATCCACTGGAACCTTTCCAGAATCCAGGGAATTTTGGAATATTATAGCCAATGCATCCACTATCTTGTCTGCCACTTACTTTAAGACCCTGGGATGTAGGTCATCAGGTCCTGGGGACTTGTCACCCATTAATCCCAATAGTTTGCTCAGTACTTTTTCTCTAGTGATGGCAATTGTTCTAAGTTCCTCCTTCTCTATACCCTCTGCGCTACCTGTTACTATCGGGGTGGTACTAGTGTCCTCCACTGTGAAAACTGATCTTTGAGGGTCACTCTGTTATTCAGGACAGGATTTTCAGTTCAGCGGGTCCAGGGTCAGCCGGGGAATGGACCGCCAACCGCGATCGGCCCCAGACCGCGATCTCACGCCGGCTGGCCAACTGACGGCCGGCCAGTGTGAAAGGCTCAGCGCTGCCGGGGGATGGGGTGGAGCGGGGGAGCGGGAAGAGGGCGGGCGCTGACGTATGCGCTGGCATGGGAAAGCGCAGAATGAAAGCTCCCTGAAGGCAGAGGCTGCCCTGGGGAGCTGAAGAATTTGAAAGCAACGAGTAAGGATTGTAAAACCTGAAGAGAAATGTCTACGCATCAGAATCAGTCACCTGAACATACAGATGATGAAAATTCTGTCCAAACTTTTTTGTTTCATTTAATAACGGAAACCTCACCCCTGCCCTTGGATGAGGTTTCATCAAAAATGCAAAGTCCGCCCGGCAGATTCGCCCCGTCCGCCAAGACGGTTGGACAGGCCACAGAAAATCAGGGACAAGTTGAACTTTAATGGGCTTAATTGCCTCTTAATCGTCGACGGGCACGCTTCTGACTTTCACGCACACCCACCAACCGGAATATCGCACGAGCGCAGGATGACACCGGGACGCCCGCCCAACGTCTTCACGCCCTGGTTTACGCTGGAGCAGGTCGGGCGTGCACCCGAGTGCCAAGCTAAAAATTCCGCCCGAAATGTGTTCCTGGAGGTTTCATCGCATGCCTCGCCCCCCCACGCTCCAGCCATTAGTCAGCCAACGCATCCATCTTTGTGATGCACTATCTTCCTACACCAATTGGAAAGCAAAAAGACTCATTACCCAATTGGATGATGCTCGACTGTTAGCCATTTTACCCCCCCCATTTTCAATGTTTTTATATCTGGTAATAAAGAGAAATGTTCAAAGAAAATGAAAAGAAAACAATCTTTCTTAATGTTGCGATGATTTTTCTCAAGGATTGCACAGTACAGCAGTGTCCTGGAAACTGACCTTCAGTTCCTGGAGACTCCAGGCCAATCCTGGAGGGTTGGCAACTCTATTCTGGTTCAATGGTAGTAAATGGCCTTTGAGTCATAAGGTTCTGGGTACAACCCCCATTCCAGGACTTGAGTACATAATCCAGACTAACTTTTCAGTGCCGTGACCAGGGATAGCTGCAGAGTTGGATTTTAAATTGAATCCATTGCTTGGCTCAGAGGATCTCTTGGCACTACTTGAAGAAGGGAAGTGGAGTTCTCCCAAACTCCTAACCAATTTTTATCCCTTAATCTACATTTAAAAAACTGCTCTATATCTCATTGCTATTTTGTGGTTTCTTGCTGTACAAAAATTAGCCGCTGCATTTGTCTACATTAACCCCCGAACTCTTCAAGAATAGCTCATTGTGAAGTCAGGTCGCAGCACAGTGGATATGATGTTCACTGTGATCAGGTCACAGCACAGTGGATATGATGTTCACTGTGATCAGGTCACAGCACAGTGGATATGATGTTCACTGTGACCAGGTCACAGCACAGTGGATATGATGTTCATTGTGATCAGGGTGCAGCACAGTGGATATGATGTTCACTGTGATCAGGGGGCAGCACAGTGGATATGATGTTCACTGTGACCAGGGTGCAGCACAGTGGATATGATGTTCACTGTGACCAGGGGGCAGCACAGTGGATATGATGTTCATTGTGATCAGGTCGCAGCACAGTGGATATGATGTTCACTGTGACCAGGGTGCAGCACAGTGGATATGATGTTCACTGTGATCAGGTCACAGCACAGTGGATATGATGTTCACTGTGACCAGGGGGCAGCACAGTGGATATGATGTTCACTGTGATCAGGTTACAGCACAGTGGATATGATGTTCACTGTGATCAGGTCACAGCACAGTGGATATGATGTTCACTGTGATCAGGTTACAGCACAGTGGATATGATGTTCACTGTGACCAGGGGGCAGCACAGTGGATATGATGTTCACTGTGATCAGGTCACAGCACAGTGGATATGATGTTCACTGTGATCAGGTCACAGCACAGTGGATATGATGTTCACTGTGACCAGGTCACAGCACAGTGGATATGATGTTCACTGTGATCAGGTTACAGCACAGTGGATATGATGTTCACTGTGACCAGGGGGCAGCACAGTGGATATGATGTTCACTGTGATCAGGTCACAGCACAGTGGATATGATGTTCACTGTGATCAGGTCACAGCACAGTGGATATGATGTTCACTGTGACCAGGTCACAGCACAGTGGATATGATGTTCATTGTGATCAGGGTGCAGCACAGTGGATATGATGTTCACTGTGATCAGGGGGCAGCACAGTGGATATGATGTTCACTGTGACCAGGGTGCAGCACAGTGGATGTGACGTTCACTGTGACCAGGGGGCAGCACAGTGGATATGATGTTCACTGTGATCAGGTTACAGCACAGTGGATATGATGTTCACTGTGATCAGGTTACAGCACAGTGGATATGATGTTCACTGTGATCAGGTTACAGCACAGTGGATATGATGTTCACTGTGACCAGGTCACAGCACAGTGGATATGATGTTCACTGTGATCAGGTTACAGAACAGTGGATATGATGTTCACTGTGACCAGGGTGCAGCACAGTGGATATGATGTTCACTGTGATCAGGTTACAGCACAGTGGATATGATGTTCACTGTGATCAGGTTACAGCACAGTGGATATGATGTTCACTGTGACCAGGGTGCAGCACAGTGGATATGATGTTCACTGTGACCAGGGGGCAGCACAGTGGATATGACGTTCACTGTGACCAGGGGGCAGCACAGTGGATATGATGTTCATTGTGATCAGGTTGCAGCACAGTGGATATGATGTTCATTGTGATCAGGCTGCAGCACAGTGGATATGATGTTCACTGTGACCAGGGGGCAGCACAGTGGATGTGACGTTCACTGTGAGACAAATCCAAGAAAAATGCCTCGAGCAGAACATGGCCCTTTACTTCATTTTCGTTGACCTCCCAAATGCCTTTGACACGGTCAATAGGGAGGCCCTCTGGAGAATCCTGGAACGGCCTGGTTGCCCAAAGAATTTGTCAAGATCATACATGTTCCACGATGGAATAATGGGCCAGGTCCTTTTAAATGGCGAATCATCAGCTCCCTTTCAGATCTCAAATGGAGTGTAGCAGGGCTGCAGTCTAGCATCAGTCCTCTGTAACCTGTTCTTCACCTGTGTCATTAGCCATGCTGTCAAGGATCTCGAAGAGTGGGTGTATTCTCCGATATTGTCTTGACGGCTCACTCTTTGACCTACGATGACTTAGTGCAAAAACCAAAACTGATCCTTTCTGCTGATGATTGTGCCTTAATGACTCGCAAAATGAGAGGTTTGCAGATCATGGCTGACAAGTTTTCAGAGGCTTCAAAGCTGTTTGGATTGACCATCAGTCTTGGAAAGACGGAGGTTCTATACCAGCCCTTGCCAAATTCCAGCATTGTTCAACCAGACATCTCCAACGATGATTTAAAAACAGCTGAACAATGTTGATAGCTTCAAATACCTTGGAACCATCATCTCCAATGATGGTTCGCTTGATAATGAGATATCAGCTAGAATCAGCAAGGTGAGCCAGGTGCTCAGAAGGCTTCATGTCAGAGGAGTAAACCACCACAGCATTAGACTGTCCATGAGGATCAAGATGTACAACACTCTTGTCATTACTTCCCTCCTCTATGGCTGAGAGTCCTGGACTTGATATTGCAAACACATAAGGCAGTTCGAACAATTTCACATGCTTGCTCTTCACTCCATCCTCGGCATTTGCCGGCAAGATCGGATCACAAACCTCAAAATCTTAGACTGAACCTAGACAACAAATGTTGAGGCAATGCTCCTGAGAGCCCAACTGTGCTGGGTAGGGTATGGAGGACCATCGCATTCTGAGACAGCTGCTGTAGGAGGAGTTAGCGTCTGGCAAAAGAAACCAAGGTTGACTGCGCAAGCGCTACAAAGACCTGCTTAAGGGAAATCTGAAGTACTGTAGCAACAAGCCTAGTGAGCTGGAAGAGTCAGCACAGCTGGAGAGCCCTGATCAGTAGAACTTCTGCCACTTTTAAAAAGGATCAAAGTCAACGTTTTAGTGCTGTTTGTGAACAATGTCACAACATAGGAGTTCCAATGTCCCAACTCTTTCCAACTCTCTGCTTTCCGACTGGGACCACATAAGCATCCCCGTGTTGATAGTTGATGAGTCTGCACATCCATCGTTTTCCTAGAACTTGAAAGGCAACCATCATCACAACAGATTATACAGGGTGATACAAAATGCAATCACGTAAAACAGATGAAAGAGGATAAGGAAAAATCACCCACCAGCCCCCTCACACAGTCCTTTGAAAGGGGCAAGAAAAATAGAGAAAAAAATCATCTTTGACCAAATTAAGAAATAAACTGTGGGAAATCCTCTTCCAACCCCTGAGGGCAGCAATCAAGCCTCAAGAGAGACATTGGTGAAATAACCCTCAAATAACCGCCTAGCTTCTATTGATAACAGTGTTTACCATTTACAGACATTTAACAATGCCCTTTTGGATGCTGGTAGCTAATGTGTAATGCTACAGTGAGTGTTGGACCACCAATTTTCTGCAAATGAGAAGCACCTCCTAGCGTACAAACAAGTTCTATGTTTTAGCATGATGGAAGGCAAGACAGAGTGATGAGCAAGCACCAGACCATTGTCGCATACCTCACCATATTTATCTGCTGGTGGCTGAGGAGAACTCCTTCACCCTCCACCCGTTCAATGGGGAACTAATGCAGAGCTATGAGCATTGTTTCTAAGTGAGGCTCATTCTCAGCTAGTGTTGCAGCAATGGTTAATGCTCTCCTCGTGCATGTATCACTTATATGACTGATGCACTAGTCAACATGACCAGCACTTTTCTTTTCCATTGAGCAGCACGAAACAGCTACCCAATGGAACTGCACAGGTCCAATTCCCAAACCACAGAGGGCCCATGAGTGCTGGTGCAAGGCCAATCTGGAGCCTATTCAACAAAGGAGTTTAGCAAAGGTTTTCAATTTTCAGCTTAAATGTGTGCCCTGCTGAAATTTAGATATCCGTGAGATATAGTGAAAGAGCTCAAAGATTATGTGAGGGCCTGGCAAATTTGGAACCTCCTCCCCCCAAAAAGCTGTTGAGGTTAGGTCAATTGAAAATTTCAAAATTGAGATTGATAGATTTTGTTTTGTTAAACAATATTCAGGGTTACAAAATGAACGCAGGTGGATGGAGTTAAGATGCAGAAAGTCATGATCTAATTGAATGTGGAACAGACTTGAGAGGCTGAATGGCCTCATCCTGTTCCTGTGGGATAAACAAGTAGTAAACATAGAACAGATTAACAGGCATTTTGTGGTGTGCAGTTTTGGGTCACTTACCTGGCAGACGGTACCTTTAGATAGTCTTATCTGACAGGAGATGGCAGTGTAATGTAATGTTACTGGGCTATTAATCCATTGGCACAGGGCACTGGATACATGGGTTCAAATCCCACTATGGCAGTTAGTGGAATTTAAATTCAGTTAATAAATCTGGAATATTAAAGCCAACTTCAGTAATGGTGACCATGAAACTACCACCAATTGTCATAAAAAAAACCATCTGATTCACTAATGTCCTTTAGGGAAGGAAATCTGCCGTCCTGACCTGGTCTGGTCTAAATGTGACTCCAAATCCACAGAAGTGTGGTTGACTCCTAACTGCTCTCTGAAATGGCCCTAGCAAGCCACTCAGTTCAAGGGCAATTAGGATGGGCAATAAATTCTGGCCTTGCCAGCGGCACCCACATCTCATGAAAGAATAAAACATAAGCCACGTTTTCCTTATCTGTTCCTGAGTCCTAGAGGTTTATAAAACCTTATCACCACCTCCTACCGGTGATGGTGCATTGTCTGGAGAGCCAAACAGAGCTTACCCTACTCAATGCTACTTCCTAGAGTTGTACATCCATTTCACCAGTAATCAAGCCTATTGAGGTGTTGCATTAACCCATCACTTTCCCACAGCCTCCATTTTGTGTCCCTATATTGGGATTGCCTTGTTTTTGACCAAGTACTTTGCCCATATAACTTTTAGAAAGGTTGATAAACATCTCAAATTTCATTTCAGTGCACATATGGCAGAATGTTGTCCTCCAATCCTGAAAGATCAACAACCCCATCGTCAGAGGTGGGAGCTGCTAATGTAGACCGAGAGAGAGGGAAAAACCACAAGATGGAGGAGTCCTCTGAAGACTTTCTGACAAGGTGAAATTAAAATTGGCGATTATGGCCTCAGGAGGTTGGAGATGGTCAAAAATTGTTGATGGAGCCCTGGCTCCGGGGAGGCCACCTCCATCCCTGGGCCAGGATTTGCCTTCAGTGTGGCGGGGGAGGGTGGGGGAGTCACTGCTTGCTGAAAAATTCCAGTTGGCATCTGCACTGAGCTCATAATGGACCCTTTAAGACCCTTACTTGGATACCCATCGCTTGCAGCTGGATAGCCACACCTTTCCCCGCACTCCCCAACCATCCACTTCTAAAATGACCCAGAGGCAGGAACATGCTGGCAATCCGGAATGCAAGCCAGTGCCGGGGAATTCCAGGCCTGCCTCCGTTCCTGCCTCCTCTGGAAATTGATCATTCTGACCATGATGTTTTTGCTTACTTTTCAGTGTTATAGCTCAAAGAAAACTTTTCGACCGCTAGGCCCCATCAACTCTCCAATCACATGCTCTGCATCAGGTCAATGTGCCCGGGAAAACCTGTTCAAATAACTTAGATGACATAATCTGAGGTGAACCTTCACCTATCGCCTCTCTGCTTGTTGGCACATAACAGCTCCCAGTCCAGCAATACCTGTAAGTTAAAATTTAACTTCATTTAAAATTCTCATGCTTGTGTTCGAATCACTCCATGACCCCGTTTCTCCCTATCCCTCCCAGCTTCTCCAGCCCTCCAACCTTGAAGATCTCTACCCTCTTCCAATTTTGGCCTCCTGCTCATTTCCATCTCCCCACCATCGGCGAACGTGCCTTTAAGCTCTGGGACCCCTTGACTAACCCCCTCCGCCGCTTCACCTCCCTCTCCACCTTTAAGACATTCCTTAAAAACTATCTCATTGACTTAACTTTTGGTCATCCATCCTAATACCACTGGATGACAAACGTTGTCTTATGACGCTCCTGAAAAAGTGACTTGGGCTGTTCTACTATGTTGAAGTTACAATCTAACTTCAGGAAACTGAGGTTACAATCACATCAGTCACATCTTGAATGGCAGAGCAGGCTCGAGAGGCCAAGTGGCCTACTCCTGTTCCTAATTCGTACATTCGCATTAAAGTACTATATAAATAGATAGATGTTGAAAATTGCATGGTATGTTGTTGTGGCCATGTTAAATAGCACATCTTGATTTAACAAGAGAAATGATATTGAAGATCCGCCAGTTTATGTTGTAAATAACAATGTGGTAAGTGGAAATGTCTTAACATTCAATATAAATCTTTCAAACTACACATGAGCCCTTGATGAGATAACTCCCTGGTAATCACTCCCAGATTATCATTTGCTTCCTTTCCTTTTTAGGAGCTAACACCAGCTGCAAAATCTATTTGTCGCAGCTTCTAAAATGATGCCAAGCTTGCATCTAAGGGAGAGCTTTGGCCAATGTCCTTTTAAAACGGACGTGCTGACATTTCTTTAAAGAACCGGTCCTTTCTGGATCGCAATCAGTTTGAATTGACTTGGCTGCCAGTGTTGAGATCTGTTAGTTACCAGTTACCAGTCCAGTTGCTTACACAGAAATGAGTGCCAGATCCATGCAGCGATGTAGTTAGTTTTCGGATCAGGATAAAAGAATGGGTTAATGTAACAGCAGTCAATTGTTGCAAAGCATTTACATTTTCCAGTCTGTATACACTACAGTAATTAGCTCGCTGGGGTGAAATTGATCTACGTCAGCCATAGTACAAAACAGACGGGTAGTGAAATGGCAGCTGATTTTTTTTTTTATCACCGCGCCAGCTTTTATTTTTTCTTTGTTGACTTGGAAAATATTGCCAAGATTTTTAATTTCTAAACGAGTACGAGGGACAGGGAGACTAGGAAGCAAGTCTCCAAAAAAAAAAGCCTGAACAATCGTTCTGTGAAATTCAGTGGGAAGAATATTGGGCAGGGTAAACAATCGGCTACCGATTCACCGCAAGCCCCTTTCACCCTGCTGGCTGAGATCAGTTTCACCCCACATTATCTTTGTCCTCTTAAATAGTGAAGTACTTAAATAACAATGGAGTCTGGCTAAACTCTTTGAAAAAAGTCCAAAGGTACAATTCACATTCTGTACTCAGTCCAACTATTGCATTTCCTGGCAAAATAGTTCCATTAGAATGTCCGTGCTAGAAACAATTAGCCATAAACAGATCAAAGCCAATCACAATACTGTTCAGTAAGAACACTGGCATTTATCTGGAAAGAAGGCTAATCACTTTAAGGAATAGACCAATTTGAGGCTATTAAAATTTGGGGTGTCTTCCAAAAAGAGAAATCTTAAATCCTTTTAATAAAGTTTGTCGCCTTAGTACCCAAATGCCAATGTTCAACTGCATTTTATAACAGCATAAATCTGCAATTGTATTTGGAGCCATTTGTGCAGGCAAGATTGAGGCTGAGTCAACAACCAGGACAACAGCTTGCATTTCATTAGGACCCAGGTGAAATAATCCCAAAGGATTTTTCAGAGGAAGGATGATGAAGGAATTTGAACAGAGAGACAGCAAAGGCACCATCAAACACAACAATAACTTGCATTTATATAGCACCTTTAACTTAGTTAAAAACATCCCAAGATGCTTCAAGGAACATTATCAAAAAAAAAAGGACATTGAGCCACATAAGGAGCTACTAGGGCAGATGATCAACAGCTTGGTTAAAGAGGTAGGTTTTAAGGAGCATCTTAAAGGAGTAAAGGGAGGTAGAGAGACAGAGAGGTTAAGGGAAGGAATTCCACAGTTAATGGCCTCAGCAGCTGAAAGTATAGCTGCCACTGCTGGAGTGTTGGAGCTAGGAACTACCAGCAGCAATATTAGCAAATGGAACTTAATACTTTCTCTTGATATTCTGCGGTCCACTGCTTTAATGGACATATTAACCCATGTCATAATTACAGATTTTTATGAGATTTTTGAAAGGGGAAAGAGAGTGCTTGAGGGAAGGAGACTAGGGGCAGAGAGATCAACCTCTGATGGTGAAACACAGAGGTGATGGATAAGATGCAGTTCAAAGTCAGAAGAAATTAAGGTCAGGATGAGGAAGTATGGCTTAAACAGATTCCTGAGACAGAGCGGGCCAAAACCGAGGAAGGATTTTAAAATGTGGAAACTTCTTGTGTCTCAAGGTGCCTGACATATACAGAAACCCATCGCCATGTGTAAGTGCCTCCAACCCAAATTACTGTAGAATGCACGAAGGTACAGTTTCTGTTTGCCTGATAGGGAAAGCACAATCCCTCCTCAAAGGAAGAGAGGTCAATTTCCTAAATCTAAAGACCTTAGCCATAGATTTACCAAGGATTGACTTAGGGACCCACAAGTGTGCACATGGGCACAGTTGGAGTTTAACTCTGCAACATTCCAGCATCGAGTATTGTAAGGAACATGTCTTTTTATTTCTGTTAGACTGTTGTAAAGAACATATCTTTTTATTTTCTACTGGACTGTGGATTAAAATTACAATGGCTGCAAGTTGAAAGACATGTCCACTGGAACAGGATGAGATATACATACAATGTTGCAGTCCTGGAACAGAATGTGCCATGAAAGACAGGATGGTGCCGGAAAGGAGTCCTGGATCAAGGGAGCTGCCTGGCAACAATGATTTAATTGGTTCTTGATCAGGTGACCAGGTTTTTGTGTGAGGGAAGTGCAGCAGAATAGGTCCTAGCCTAAAAGGAAAAAGACCTAAAACCTCTCTCTCTCCTGCATGTGTAAGATTCCAGTAATCCTACAGTAATAGCTAGCTGTCATTTGTCCTCCTTACATCTCTATAACCTGCTCCCTCTCTGAAAACCCCTGTCAAGAGGCAAAGGGGAAAAACACTGTTAGAGACATTGAAAGGCAAGTGTTCAACCAGTGAACTAAATATTGAAAGTGCTGGAAGACCACTATGTGTCATGAACAAGAACCAAAAGGAACTTGAAGACATCGATAAAATCAACCCATCGAATCCTGTACTCCAGAATTGGTGCTATTGAACTGTTTTATCCCACCCTTAAAATCCATGTTTTTGTGTGTCTTGCACATGTGTTTATAGGGATTTAAGAAGGGGTAGAGTTTAGGTTATAGCGTTAGAAATTAGCAGTTCATATTTCTTTCTTTTGCCACTGGTTAACGACAGTTTGTTCAATAAACAGTTATTTACTTATTAAGTTTACAAACCTGGTGCTCGTATTCTGTTAGCCTAAGTTAAACAGTTAGGTAGAATCGGGACAATCTGGTAGCTTGATCAAACTTTTCACATTTGTCGTGGCGTTACAGCGCACTATCCCCAGTGCGTGGTGACAGTATCCAAAAGCTTTCTAGTGTAGCCCAGTCAAGACCACCTGTCCCGTGAAAGCATTGCCCTGCAGGATTACCTGGAGCACAACAGGAACAATCCCAGTTCCTAATAATAGGTCTGCTCCTCCAGATTCCTTCAGTCAGCCAGATGGATGATCCATTAGGGGTCATGACCTTGAGCATTTAACGCTTGCCTAGCCCAGCTGTTGGATTATAAAGTTTACTGCAGAAAGTTTAATTCTGATCCAATTTTCAACCGAAGGAGCGACATCAATCCCAAAGAGACCTGGCTTAATTCCTCCTCCGTCCAGGACAATAATCAGGTGTTGATTATAAACCTGACAAAGCACAGGATTCACTCGGCGGGGACTAGTTACCAGGGTCCCCCATTTCCCATGCCTCGCTGGCCCTTGATACGACAATAAAATGCAGCATTCTCTTATATTTTTATTTGTCATTCCCTTCTATTTTCCAGACGTATTTGGGTTTATTCATCCAGCAGTTTTTCTGCATTCGGATAAGCATGGAAACAATTTCGGGGGAGTTGTTCTCACTGCTGTCGATAAAGTGGAAATCTGCTCCAAGATTATACAGGAGTCACCATGGAATTTCCATAGCTTTCTCTTAATGACCCTACTGTAGCCCCACACTATGTATATCCCAATTACTCTATTAAGCATTCTTGCTCTGGGTTTCATGTCTATCCTATGTTGAACTGACAGTTCCCTTGGTTCCAGCATTTTCCTGTCGATCTGTATTTTATCTCTTTTTCCAATATCGGTAATTTTCCTATCTTGACTCAATGGGTAGCACTGTCATCTCTGAATCAGAAGGTAATAGGTTTAACCCCTAACTCCAGGACTTAAGCACATAATCTACACTGATACTTCAGTCCAGTTCTGAGGGAGTGCCAAATTGACAGAAGTCCTTGGTGGCTTGGCCAAGGTTCCTCTCAAAAGAACCATCATCACAAAAACACCGCAGCTTAACTGATAATCTCATTGGTTGTTTGTGGAGCTTTGCTCTGCAAAAATTAGCCATCATCTTTGTAAGGAAGCACAACATTATGCCTCAAAAAGTACTTCAGTGGATGCGAATTGCTTCAGGACTTCTTGAGAATGTGGTATGGTGATATTTATTTTCCAGCAAAACATGGACTAGGGGTGTACATGGAAGGGGGGGGGCAGAGGGAGATTGCTGGTTGATAACAAGTGTGAGATCAGCCATGTGTCTGTGGGGCCCACACAAAGCCCGGGTCAGGAGGCCCAAACTATTGTCAGCTTCAGTCCTCATTTTAACTTTTCCAGCATACTCCCTGTGACAAGTGGTCACTCAGTTTCTCAGCTAGCCGCTTTCTCATCTCAGAAATTCATCCAACTTCTCCATAGAAAAGGCCGGGAGGTAGGTCCTGTTGTAGGGTGACATCCCACTTTGGCTGAGACAGTCCTAGATTTTCAGTAAATGTCTTGGAGTCCTGACAATTTCCTCGAAATTGTCCCGACGTCCGAGTTTTCAGCTTTCCCCCTTTCTGGACAACCCTGTAAACTATGCCAAAGCAAAATACAGCGGATGCTGGCAATGTGAAATAAAAACAAAAAAGTGCTGGAAATGCTCAGCAGGTCAGGCAGCATCTGCAGAGAGAGAAACAGAGTTAACGTTTCAGGCTGAGGTGATCTTTCATCAGGCAAAAGGTTCATCCTGAAACGTTAACACTGTTTCTCTCCACGGGTACTGCCTGACCTGCTGAATATTTCCAGCATTTTTTGTTTTTATTTCCGCAAACTATGCCCATGGGAACAAGGAAGTGGCAAAATACTAAAGCAACCGGAATGTAAACCAAGACGATAGAGCAGAACTGGGGTGGGGTGGGGTGGGGTGGGGTGGGGTTGGGGGAGTGGGTAGCGGGAAGAGTGGGAACACCCTGGGATGATTGACAGCTGATCCTAGGGAGACACCCTTGGGTGTGTGCTTCAGGAGTTCTCATGAGTTCTGCTCATGGCACTCTCCCGAATGTGGTGTTGGCAGCGCCTCTTAGCAACCATGAGCTCGCTGACAGCCAAGGATGTGCGGCAGGTGGTGCAGCTCCAGGTAAAAGTGCTCAGTGAGGGGGCCCTGGGAGATAGAGCTCAATACTCTATTGAGGGGCACAATCACACAGACTCTCATATCCCCTTAATGGGAAGCTCAATATTATCAGGAGCTTGGGTTGCCAATGCTCCACGATTGACCTGGAATCTCCAGAATTTGAAGATCAATCTCTAGGACACTCTTGCATGCAGCCCTGGAGAAATATCATCGGGACATTAAAATGATTGTTTTTTTCTCATTTTCTTTGAACATTTCTCTTTACCAGATATAAAAATATTGGAAAAAATGACTTTGTCACGATGACAGAAAACTGTGACCGAGTGAGAGCTACCTACAACTCCACCAGCTAACCACAGGCATATTGAGCTGTTTAAAGAAGGCCTGTTTTTTTTAAAAATATAAAGTAATAAAGTAAAGAACAAAGATGGATACCAGCAGTCACCTGATGTCTGGTATTGTAAATTACCACTTATCTGAAAAGTTCCTATATGGATTGCACTGCAGAACTGCTGTGAGATGTTGCATGGAATTTCACACCTGGGGGGGTGTAAAGGTCCACTTTAAACAGCCAGTCTTGAAAGGAAGGCATTAAAAATGCAAAGCGCTGGATTTTTAATCCACTGTAATTCTATGAAGACAATGGGAACTGCTACCCAAATATAAAAGCAAAACACTGCGGATGCTGGAAATCCAAAACAAAAACAAAAATACCTGGAAAAACTCAGCAGGTCTGGCAGCATCTGCAGAGAGGAACACAGTTAACGTTTCGAGTCCATATGACCCTTCAACAGAACTAAGTAAAAATAAAAGAGAGGTGAAATATAAGCTGGTTTAAGGGGGGGTGGGACAAGTAGAGCTGGATAGAGGGCCAGTGATAGGTGGAGATAACCAAAAGATGTCACAGACAATAGGACAAAGAGGTGTTGAAGGTGGTGATATTATCTAAGGAATGTGCTAATTAAGGGTAGAAAGCAGGACAAGCAAGGTACAGATAGCCCTAGTGGGGGTGGGGTGGGGGGAAGGAATCAAAAAATGCTAAAAGGTAGAGATAAAACAATGGATGGAAATACATTTAAAAATAATGGAAATAGGTGGGAAAAGAAAAATCTATATAAATTATTGGAAAAAAAGGGGGGGAATCGGAAAGGGGGTGGGGATGGAGGAGAGAGTTCATGATCTAAAATTGTTGAACTCAATATTCAGTCCGGAAGGCTGAAAAGTGCCTAGTCAGAAGACGAGGTGCTGTTCCTCCAGTTTGCATTGAGCTTCACTGGAACATTGCAGCAAGCCAAGGATGGACATGTGGGCATGAGAGCAGGGTGGAGTGTTGAAATGTCAAGCGACAGGGAGGTCTGGGTAATGCTTACGGACAGACCGAAGGTGTTCTGCAAAGCGGTCACCGGGTCTGCGTTTGGTCTCTCCAATGTAGAGGAAACCGCATTGGGAGCAATGAATGCAGTAGACTAAATTGAGGGAAGTGCAAGTGAAATGCTGCTTCACTTGATGCCACTTTCAAAAACAGTTCCTCTGACATGTCCTCCTTCTTCCTTAACCGAGCTTTTCCACCCACGGTGGTTGACAGGGCCCTTAACCGTGTCCAGCCCATCTCCCACATATCCGCCCTCACGCCTTCTTCTCCCTCCCAGAAACATGATAGGGTCCCCCTTGTCCTCAATTATCACCCCACCAGCCTCCGCATTCAAAGGATCATCCTCCGCCATTTCCACCAACTCCAGCATGATGCCACCACCAAACACATCTTCCCTTCTTCCCCCTGGCAGCATTCCGCAGGGATCATTCCCTACGGGACACCCTGGTCCACTCCTCCATCACCCCCTACACCTCGACGCCCTACCACGGCACCTTCCCATGCAACCACAGAAGGTGCAACACCTGCCCCTTCACTTCCCCTCTCCTCACCGTCCAAGGGCCCAAACACTCCTTTCAAGTGAAGCAGCATTTCACTTGCACTTCCCTCAATTTAGTCTTCTGCATTCGTTGCTCCCAATGCGGTTTCCTCTACATTGGAGAGACCAGACGCAAACTGGGTGACCACTTTGCAGAACACCTTCGGTCTGTCCGCAAACATTACCCAGACCTCCCTGTCGCTTGCCATTTCAACACTCCACCCTGCTCTCATGCCCACATGTCCTTCCTTGACCTGCTGCATTGTTCCAGTGAAGCTGAACGCAAACTGGAGGAACAGCACCTCATCTTCTGACTAGGCACTTTACAGCCTTCCGGACTGGATATTGAGTTCAACAATTTTAGATCATAAACTCTCTCCTCCATCCCCACCCCCTTTCCGATTCCCCCCACCTTTTTTTTCCAATAATTTATATAGATTTTTCTTTTCCCACCTATTTCCATTATTTTTAAATGTATTTCCATCCATTGTTTTATCTCTACCTTTTAGCATTTTTTGATTCCTTCACCCCACCCCACCCCCACTAGGGCTATCTGTACCTTGCTTGTCCTGCTTTCTACCCTTAATTAGCACATTCCTCAGATAATATCACCACCTTCAACACCTCTTTGTCCTATTGTCTGTGACATCTTTTGGTTATCTCCGCCTATCACTGGCCCTCTATCCAGCTCTACTTGTCCCACCCCCCCTTAAACCAGCTTATATTTCACCTCTCTTCTATTTTTACTTAGTTCTGTTGAAGGGTCATTCAGACTCGAAACGTTAACTGTGTTCCTCTCCGCAGATGCTGCCAGACCTGCTGAGTTTTTCCAGGTATTTTTGTTTTTGTTTTGGATTTCCAGCATCCGCAGTTCTTTGCTTTTATCATTCATGTTTTTTCTATTCCCCGCTGGGGCTCCTGGCCTGCCCGCCAGCCTTAAGGTTGGACGGGGAGGGCCTTTAATTGGCTTAATGATCCTGTCAATGGCCTCAGTTGGCCATTGACAGGTCGGCGGGCGGACAGCTGATCTCGCTGTGCCCCCGCCTTCCTGAAAATTTAAATAGGGCGGGATGACGTCGGGGGTTCCGCCCAACGTCATCCCGCGTCAGCGAGCGGGCCCCGCCCCCCCCTGCTCGCCGACGGGGAAATTCTGCCCCCTGCTGCACGTTTCCTCTTCCAAAGCGCTGCACTAAAAATGATGCCAATCAGTCAAATGGCGAGTTGCTTTAGTCTACTCAAAAAACTTCCGGGCAGCTGGTGCTTCTGAACAATAGATTTCCAAACTGGAGGAGTTGTAGCGTAATAAGGATCACGCTGTTACCTGGGGCAGCAGACGTTAATGTCAGGAAAATGCCAACATGCCAGCGGCAACCTTAGCGAAATCTAAAACGGCACTGCACAGTTTTTCACCTACCAAAATCATGTCCTGTCTGGTTTTGGCTTCCAGCGCATTTTTAAGTTGTAACAGGAACCTGGAGCTGAATAAAACCCCCGTTGTGCCTTGTATTTTAATCCAGCTCTGTGCTCCCTAGTCCAATGTAAACTGTGCTGGAAAACTGATTAGAATAATGGTAGCTAGCGCAACATATAAGCCCTTTTTGAGAGGTTCATTAAATTTTATCCCTTCAAACCGTGACCCTAGTTATTTCTTTGTTACTGGGTGAACAGAGAGTCCCGGGCATGTGATCCGCCCCATTGTCCTCACTTCAGCCCATCTGCTATGTGCTGTGCCATTTTATTTTGTTATTTATCACCTACTTTCAGTAACACTGCTTGTAAACCCAGAGACAGGAGTCGCTCCATTATTTTGTACTGATTTAACTCTTTGAAAACTGAACCTCTTTCCAAATGATGGCTAGTTCCCGCATTTTAACTTTTGCAAAAGAAAAAACAATTTTTTTTTAACTGCGAGCCCTAATGAATATTATAAATAGATTAGACAAACCTGTGGAGTTTTAGAACCTTTTTTCAATTACAAATCTCAAGATAAACAGACAATGCTTCACCCTATGCTTTTATATTAGTATTGGCTTCTTCCTCCTGTAATCAAAAGTCTTAAACCAGTGCTGCTGTGGTGCATTGATCGCTTCGCATATTGTGAAACATTGTTTTCCTATCTTTTAATTGAGAGAGCTAGGAGTCAATGGTTATTGGAATTAATGCTGAGCATCGTTGAATCCTCTCTGTGGGAGCATTCTCATGGCAGGCAGATTGTCCCTTGCATCCCGTTTCCATTAAAAATATTATAAAGCTAGGATGCACAACTAATGGGCCTTGGTCCAAATTTGTCTCCACGTGTCCAGGGGTTTCCAGTGGAATCTGATACACACAGATTTTAGATAAAGGGACTATATTCCATTGGACTACTGCCAACATTTTGGGGAAACTAGTCAAGCACATGAGCGACGAAGGAATAGAAAGATGTATTGATAGGGTGACATGAAAAGGGGTAGGGGAAGGCTCATATAAAGCATAAACACCAGCGTAACCCAGTTCGGCCAAGTGGCCTGTCTTGGTGCTATGGACGCTATAGGGGAGAAATTCTCCCACAGAACAGGGAATGGAGGCAGGATACTAGGAAAGCGGGTCACATCCTGGCCTGAACTGGCAACCATTGTTGTGGCTGCTGTTTACAAATTAAAGTTTTTGGAGAGAAGTTGGTCAGGTTCAAATTTCCCAAATTTCGCCAGCAGGCAGCCTGAACTCAGGACAGGTTAGGCTGGTGACGCATTTTAAAATCAATGAATTTTTAATGATAGGGTAGGACCTGTCTGCCATACTCAGCCTCTTCAGTGCCATTTCAAAGTGCATCTTCTCACACGAGCTTACGGCCGACCCTCTCCCTGCCTCTGCCGAGCTGCTCTGACTCCCGACAGCTGCTGAGTTCCAGCTGCTTTGCTGAAAATTGGAAAACTTAAGGGAATAGGCTCTGAATGAGCCCGCAATGATCTAAATTGCCTTTGTGAATAGGAGCTGGCGGATTCCGAGGCCCGCTTTCTCCCCTGCCCTCAGGAAAATGGTGGAGGGCGGAGGTGGGGTTTCTGGCTGCGGAGCTTGGCGTCCATTTTGTTTGCGGTCCAGCCTCTAGAAAATTCCGGCCGAGATCTTACGCTCGCGCGGGCCTGGAGAGAGAACACACAATGTCTACTGGTACGCATGGGGGCCCTCTCACATGGTGGGCATGGCAGAGGCAGGAGTGAGTATTGGACGGGACTGATAATATTATTTAATTTTGTAAGTTTTCTTTGGTTGAGTCCTTTATTAGTTGCCCCCTTTAATATGGGGGCACTTTTGTTTGATTTTTGAGAACACTGGATCTAGTGTCTTCTTTATGGCTCTATTAGAAAAGGCATTTAAACGGCAAACAAGGATTGTTTGATTGACCTGCACCAACATTTGCAGAAATCTCTTACCATATAATATTTAGTATTATGTGACAAATAGTGAGAACACATTCTTTAATGGCACTTTTATCATTTTCTTAACCTAGGGCTAGGCATTAGGAAATATCTGGAATTGTTTCTTAAGAATGTGTTTCTTCTGCTCAGCCAAACCTTATGATCTGTTGTATTTAAGATGCCCATCAATGAGACCCAGGTGCAGCCATCTGCAAAGTGGGAACGACTGTCAACCTCACAACAGGCTCTTTCTTAAACATGTGGATCCCACCAAAAATCTAAATATATAACTCCGCAGAAAACTGTCTGCAGTATGAGTCATTATGAGAACAAATGCTCTCTTTAAAAAAAAAAGTCCAAATCACCAGGAACCCATTAGTTGTTGTGCACTGTGAGACATTAGAAAAATCATTACCTGCCCATTTACTGATTGACACTGAAAGAAATCACTAACTCTCCCATACTGATTGGAATTGTAAAAAATCCATCCAATAATCAGTCATTTTTGTCAGCATGCTCCTACTAGTTGCCTATTTTGCTTAGTTGATTATTTTCTCTCCCTGCTTTTTTTGGTCTGGGCTTGATTACTGGAGGCTGATGAAGGCCCACAATAGCTAAGTGTGGTTTAGTTAGCAAAAATCTGCAGAGTGGTAAATGGATCTGCGAAATGGAACTGCAAAGACTGTCATTAGCCAGCGACTGAAGAGAGACTGAGCAACGAGAAGAAAAACTGACGGGAGAAGGAAGGGGAAAAAAACAAAACAAAACAAAACAAAAAACAGGCCTCGCCGAACAGCTTGAATATAACAAAAATCAAAAAAAAGGAATATAAATGAAGAGAAATTGAAAATGTTAAGATGGAATGAGAATTAAAAACCAATGGGAAATGTAAAAATGACAAACATTAGAATATTCTTGAATTAAAAAATCCGCCCCAGCGCCTAGAATAGAATCTAGGGGGACGGCAGGGGTAACCTAATAGAGGTATTTAAAATTACAAGGGGGTGGGGGTTGATAGGCCACACCTACAGAAAATGTTCCCTCTTGTGGTGGAGCCCAAAACTGACTTAAGAAATAGGAGCAGGAGTAGGCCATTCAGTCCCTCAAGCCTGCCCTGCCATTCAATAAGATCATGGCTGATCTACCCCAGGCCTCAACTCTTCTTTCGTGCCAGCTCCTCATAGATTTTTGAAATATCAGGGAGTTGAGGGCTATCTCCCCCCCTCTTTAAATACTTTCAGTGATCTAGCCTCCACAACTCTCCGAGGTAGGGAATTCCAGACATCCACTACCCTCTGAGAGAAGAAATTCCTTCACATCTCCGTTTTAAATGAGTGTCCCCTTATTCTGTAACTATGTCCCCTAGTTTGAGATTCCCCCACTAGTGGAAACATTTTCTCAGCATCTACCCTGTCAAGCCCCCTCAGGATCTTGTACATTTCAATAAGACCACCTCTTATTCTTCTAAACTCTAATGAATAAAGGCCTAACCTGTTTAGCTGTTCTTGTTAAGTCAACCCCTTCATCCCAGGAATCAGCCTAGTGAATCTCTTTTGAACTGCCTCCAATGCCAGTATATCCTTTCTTAAAAAACAGGGACCAAACTGTACACAGTACTCCAGGTGCGGCCTCACCAACACCCTGTACAGTTGTAACAAGGCTTCCCTATTTTTAAACTCCAACCCCCGAGCAATACAGGCCAAAATTCCATTTGCCTTCTTAATTACTTGCTGCACCTGCATGCTAACTTTTTGTGTTTCATGCACAAGACCACCCAGGTCCCTCTGTGCTGCACTTTTTTGGAGTCTCTCTCCATTTAAATAATAGTTTGCCTTTTGATTTTTCCTACCAAAGTGCATGACCTCACATTTTCCTACATTAAACTCCATCTGCCAAGTTTTTGCCCACTCACTTGACCTATCTATATCCCGTTGCAGATTCCTTATATCCTCATCATAACATGCCCTCCCACCTATTTTTGTATCATCATCAAATTTGGATACATTTCACTCCACCCCCTCCTCCAAGTTATTAATATAGATGGTAAATAATTGAGGCCCTAGGACCCATCCTTGTGGCACTCCACTAGTTATGTCTTTCCAACCCAAAAAAGACCCATTAATCCCGACTCTCTGTCTTCTGTGTGTTTTCCAATCCTCAATCCATGCTAATACATTACCCCAAATACCGTGATAATATCTTGTGCAATAATCTTTTATGTGACCCCTTATTGAATGCCTTCTGGAAATCCAAATACACTACATCTACTGGATCCCCTATATCAACTCTACTTTTTATATCCTCAAAGAACTCTAGCAAATTTGTCAAACATGATTTCCCTTTCACAAAACTATGTTGGCTCTGTTTGATTGCGTGAAGCTTTTCTAAATGTCCTGCTATTTCTTCCTTAATAATGGACTCTAGCATTTTCCCAATGACAGACATTAGGCTGACTAGCCTATAGTTTCCTGCTTTTTGTCTCCCTCCCTTCTTGAACAGAGGCGTCACATTAGCAGTTTTCCAATCCACTGGGACCTTCTCGGACTCCATTGCGTTCTAAAATATTTTGACCAATGCCTCCACTATATCTGCAGCCACTTCCTTTAAAACCCTTGGATGTCAGCCATCAGGTCCTGGCAACTTGTCTGCCTTTAGTCCCATTAGTTTGTCAAATACTTTGTCCCTTGTGATAGAGACTGTTACAAGATCTTTCCTCCCATTGGTTCCTTGCTTATCTGATATCTTTGGAATGTTTATAGTGTTCTCCACCATGAAGACCGATGCAAAATATTGATTTAAATTATCTGCCATTTCCCTGTTCCGCATTATCAATTCTCCAGTTGCATCCTCCAAGGGTCCCACACTCACTTTAGCTACTCTCTTTCTTTTTATATACCCATAGAAGCTCTTGCTGTTTGTTTTTATATTTCTTGCCGATTTATTTTCTTAATCAATTTTCTCCCTCTTTATTAGCTTTTTAGTCATCCGCTGCTGGTTCCTGAAAGATTCCCAATCCTCTGGCCTATCACTAGTTTTCGCCGCTTCGTATGCCTTAGTTTTT
Organism: Cetorhinus maximus; assembly: GCF_964194155.1. Classification (NCBI taxonomy): domain Eukaryota; kingdom Metazoa; phylum Chordata; class Chondrichthyes; order Lamniformes; family Cetorhinidae; genus Cetorhinus; species Cetorhinus maximus. Next base: position 81,488,192 of record NC_135899.1, on the reverse strand, counting down.
GATTGGATACTCTCCTTGACCACCTTTGTTAACCATGGGTGGTTCATCCTTCTCATCGAGTCCTTCTTTTTGACTGGGATAAATTTTTGCTGAGCGTTATGAAATATCTGCTTAAATGTCTGCCACTGCTCATCCACTGACCTTCCCCTTAGTCTATTTTCCCAGCCCACTTTAGACAACTCTTTCTTCATACCTCTGTAATTGCCCTTATTTAAGTTGAGGACACTGGTTTGAGATCAGAGTTGCTCGCCCTCAAACTAAATTTAAAATTCTACCATGCTGTGATCGCTAGCACCTAGAGGATCCTTACCTATGAGATCTCTTATTAATCCTACCTCATTACGCATTATTAGATCTAAAATAGCCTGTTCCCAGGTAGGTTCTGCAATTTATTGCTCTAAGAAACAATCCCTGATGGACTCTACAAATTCACCTTCCATGTTACCCCTGCCAATCTGATTTGTCCAGTCAATATGCAGGTTAAAATCACCCATGTATCAATCACAAATTGTAGCGCCCTTCTTACACACCTCCATTATTTCTCAATTTATACTTCGTCCTACAGTGAGGCAACTCTTCGGGGGCCTACAGATAACTCCCACCCGTGACTTCTTCCCCTTGCTATACCTTATTTCCACCCAAACATATTCCACATCACAATCTATTGCACCTATATCACTACTCAACACTGCACTGATACCTTCCTTTATTACCAAAGGTACCCCACCTCCTTTTCCTTTTTGCCTATTTTTCTGGAATGTCGAATACCCTTGAATATTGAGTTCCCAGTCTTGGCCACCCTGCAACCACGTCTCTGTAATAGCTATCAAGTCATAGCTGCTTATTTCTATTTGTGCCGTCAACCCATCTATCCTATTACAAATGCTGCATGCATTCAGATAAAGAGCCTTAATCTTTGACTTTTTACCTTTATTACTCATTCTGGTTCTAGTTTCTGCTGCACTCTTCTGCTTATATGTTCTGCCCCTCCCTGTCACACTTTTATTATTGTCCACCTCTTCACTACCCTGCACCTCTGCTCTCTCGCTTATTTTTGATTTTCTAAACTTCGCTTCAATTGAACCCTCCCCCCCCACTAGTGAGTTTAAAGCCCTATCTACAACCCTAGTTATAAGATTTGCCAGGACACTGGACCCAGCATGGTTCAAATGAAGCCTGTCCCAATGGAACAGCCCTCTCCTTCCCCAGCACTGGTGCCAGTGCCCCAAGAATCGGAACCCATTTCTCCAGCACCAATCTTTGAGCCACGCATTTAACTCTCTAATTTTATTTACCCTACGCCAATTTGCACATGGCTCAAGTAGTAATCCGGAGATTATTACCTTTGTGGTTCTGCTTTTTAATTTAGACCCGAGCTGCTCATAGACCCTCAGCAGAATCTCTTTCCTAGTCCTACCCATGTTATTGGTACCTACGTGGACCATGACAACTGGGTCCTTCCCTTCCCACTCCAAGTTTCCCTCCAGCCCAGAAGAGATGTCCTTGGCATATATATGTACACACAATGTGGTCACATATATGTATATATATATATATATATATGTGTGGAATTGAAGCATTTGCATACAAACATGCGAAGTAGGAGCAGGTGTAGGCCATTCGGCCCCTCAAGCCCCTTCCACCATTCGATAAGATCATGGCTGATCTGATCGTGGCCTCAACTCCACTTTCCCATCTACCCCTGATAACAGATAGGGTTCGATGAAATATGGTGGAAGGAGGCTCATGTGGAGCATAAATCTCGGCACAGAGCTATTGGGCCAAATGGCCTGTTTCTATGCTGTGTATTCTACGTAGCGCATCGTCTGGACATTTGTATTTGTCAACATACTAAAAGGAAGCTTCCAGAGAAGAAGAAGGTATTTATTAAAAATATCACTTTTATGTCATTTCTAAAATGTCACTTTCAATTTTTGACAGCGAGGTCTTCAACTTCTGTTAAAGTGCTCAGCTTTGTCGGTGCAGACAATTATTTTCTTAATATTTATACGCGAAACCAAGGTGAAAGCTATATTTTCTTGTACACCTATAAATTTTTCAGACATCTTAAAGCACACATTCTTAACTACTTAGTGAGTTTAATCCCAACCTGCAAATGTAATGTAAAATGTTAGCCAAATGCTTAATGTTATGGTATTTTTAGAAACAGCCTTTTTTTTTTCAGTGAATCTCTCAGTAGGCTGCTGGATAACAGAAATTATCATAACATTCTGAACATATCAGCTTTTGTCAGCTGTGTTCTGCGTAGACTAAATCCCTGCAGTTCTTATTATCTTTCAATGTCTTTCCTTTCATTCTGTGTGCTGTCCCTCCTGCTGAAATAATTACATTAAAATGTCCTGGAGCAGAATCACTGATGAAAAGTTGGCTCTCTTGCAGCATTATTTTTGAATCTAATTTGTGTAATATATTATCTGAATCAACAGTTATTTCCCATGAAGTGCAGGACAAATGAAATATCTGCTTCGAGACAAACACTTTTTGCCTCTGGGCGACCCCCGGATGGCCATTGATTTGAAACTTGATCTTTGCTTATAGATAAATTCAAAGCCAAATCATTTCCGGTGACTGGGATCTGACACGGAATCAACTTCTTTTGCATAAATGCAGCAAACAAAAAGGTTCAATTTGTTACTGGGTTCTCTGGGCAAGCCTGAACTAATTAAAATTGATTCTAGTGCTACTGATGACCTTTGCTGAGATGTAGCCGTATCTTCATTAAGTAAGCTTTATCAGAACCAATTTGAATCAGTTCTGCTTATGAGGAGATCTAGTCATTTAACTTGTGTTTTTTTTTTAAATTACCAGGGAGGTTTAAAATAATTGACTTCATTAATTTAACAGTTTAACCCTTGGCCCTTTCCACTAGAACCTAGCGTATGGCTGCAGGTTTTGTAAAAATATTTAGGGAGCGAAGGCAATCGAGACACACGCATGCCGAAGAAAGGTCAACTGGCAGATTCACCTGATTTGCCTGTTCGAAAGAAGAGTGTGCTGCTGAGCCTTCAGCCCCTTGCAAGAGGAGAAGTTCACACTGTTAAAAAAAATGCACACATGCGCACATTCACATATACGGACACTCCCACACACACTCACGCTCACACCTGCGCGCACGCACCTGAACAGACACAAGCAAGCACATGCGTACACCCAGGGGCGCACCCACGCATTATAAAAACCACACGGGCCTTTGCACACACAGATGCGTGCACAAACCCACACATGTGCAGGCATTGATATGCACGTGCACGTGCGCCGACACACGTGTGAACTTGCTGGCACACCCACGTAAATTATAGAGGAATGCCGTCAGTGTACTATCATGTAACAACGTGAAAAAAAATATTTTGTGAACATAAGTGTATTTTCATGCTGCTAAGTGTTACTTTAACATGGAGAAATATCAGGGACTTGCACTATACACCAGCATTGCCTCTCCTCCCTTCCCAATTCCCATTACTGAACTGAATAGCACACTACGCACAGCCTGGCTCTGATATGCCAGCATTTTCTGTCCTGACCCATTTAGTCCCAGTACAGAAAACCAGGAGGCAATTTTAGCTACGGGACTGAGAGGCCAGGCAGCTGTGCACCAGGGGTATTTTGCCTGCTGCTGGTGTTATCCCGAAGATCTGTTTTTTAAGGTTATATTTTGCATTTGTCCTCCACTTGCTGCAAGTACAAATGAGAGGCCAAGTACGCCCCCTTCTGTCTCACAAGCATGATAGCAGTACGCCAGTTTCAGCCTCTAGTGCACAAGCTTGTCCAACTCTGCCTTCCCCGACTCAGGGAATGCTGAGAGGATGTCCAGGGGCAGATAGCTGTGAGACACATCTCCTCCCTATTTTGTGACAATGGCCAAAAAAAAATCTGCTTTTAGTGATGTCAGTTTAGGGATAAATATTGGTCAGGACACTGGTGATATCTCACCTGCTATTCTTCCCAATAATATCTTGGGATATTTTCCATCCCCCTGAGAGGGCAGGTAGGCCCTTGGTTTAACATCTCATCCTTGGGCAGTGTAGTATTCCCTCAATAATGCAATGGAGGGGCAGCATTGGTTTTTCTGTGCTCAAAATTTGGAATGGATTGAAACCTCCCGACTCAGAGGCAAGAGTGCGACCAGCTGACACACTGCTGACTGCTTTCCAAATGTTCTCCTTTTGCCCCGATGTTACAAGCCGGGTGGTGTAGTATCCTGGGTGAGATAACTTGATGTTGTACCATCGCCGTGGAGGTCTCGTGCTGCAGTGGGTACCTCCCTGCCTCTGAGCTGGAAGCTCAGGTTTTGAGTCCCAGCCCAGGACCTGATGGCCAAGGAGGGTGTGTTCATAACACGGCCACAAACAGGTTGAGTGTCGACTTGTAAATCCTTCCAACGCAGGTGATAAGAATGGGTGTGGTTCCCGGTCAGCCATGTGTTGGAAAAAGTGTTGGGGCCTCTGCCACCACCGTCCATAACTCCAGACTACAACATGTTGCCACAGCAACTCAGGCTCCCGTAAACGGTATCACACCACTGCCACCACAGATATCCCTTGCGCCCCTGGAACATAAAAGGTTAAGGGCTGATTTAATTGAGGATTAAAGGATTTCGAAAGATATGGTTAAGGATTGTAGCGAGAAACTTTTTTTCCACTGGTGAAGGACTCTAGGACAAAAGGGACATAACCTTTAAATCTAGACGTACCTTTCAGGAGAGAAGTTGACTCCTTCGTGCAATGGATGGCAGAAGTGTAGAGCTGTCTCCTACAAAGAGAGGTAGATGCTAACAATAATTTCAAACCTGTCATCAATAGATTTTTGCTAGCCAAAGGCATTAAGGGATATGGACCCAAGGCAGGTAAATGGAGTTAGTGATACAATGCAGCCATGATCTCATTGAATGGTGGAACAGGCTCGAGGGGTTCAATGACCTTCTCCTGTTCCAACAAAACAATGGAGAATTATTCTCGGAACATAGAAACATAGGAGCAGGGGTAGGCCATTCAGCCCATTGAGCCTGCTCTGCCATTCAATTAGATCATGACTGATCATCTACCTCAACACCACTTTGCCGTGCAATCCCCATATCCCTCGATGTCATTAGCATCCAGAAATCTATGGATTTCTGTCTTGAACATGCTGAATGACTGAGCCTCCACTGTCCTCTGGGGAAGAGAATTCCAAAGATTTGCCACCCTCTGAGTGAAGAAATTCCTCCTCATCTCAATCCTAAATGGCCTGGCCCTATAATCTGAGACAGTGCCCTCTGGTTCTGCACTCACCAGCCAGGGGAGACGTCCTATCTACATCCACCCTGTCACACGCTGTAAGAATGTTGTAAGTTTCAGTGAGATCACCTCTCATTCTTCGAAACTTAAAGAATACCAGCCCAGTTTTCTCAATAGAAGCAAAATACTGCGGATGCTGGAAATCTGAAACAAAAACAGAAAATGTTGGAAACTCAGCGGGTCTGACAGCATTTGTGGAGAGGGAAGAAGAGTTGACCTGTCTGTGGGTCATACTCTGGCCACAGATGCTGTCGGACTTGCTGAGTTTTTCCAGCATTTTCTGTTTTTGCCCCACTTTTCTCAATCTCTCCTCATACAAAAGTCTTGCCATCCCAGGGATCAGTCTGGTGAACTCTCAGGGTGAGAAAGCTTCAGCTGTATGTTGGCAATGGACAGTTATATGCCGAGATGAAAAACACAAGAATAATACAAACCAGAGCAAATAATTGGGTGGCCCAGTAATTCCATACGAGGGAAACCCGACTCTTCAGCACGTCAAGAGAGTTGGCCAATGAAGAATTGGATTTGAAGTAACCAGCTGAGGAATGCCACATTTAGACAAGGGCAGGTTTCAGAATAATACCGGCTACTTGCCTGCCAAAGGGATTCTTGTGCTGGGGGAATCCCTTCGAGGTTCTCTCGATCGAATGCTGTAATCTCCGGTTTACACCGCATATCCAGGCTTTCCACAAGAGGTTACAGTGAGATCAGGGAACCACGTCCCTAGAACTTCCCTGAGCCTGGGGTCTGCTGTACCTGAAACAATGGGACAAGTTCACATAGGAAGGTCACTTTATCAAAGGGCCTAGCAATTTCTAATAGGATATAATATAAGAACTTAATGCATAACTTAGAAATTGGGCACCTGAATTACGTCGACAGAGCCTTGGACAGTGGTGCCCCACCCTCCAAGACTTGCTGGACATGAAAACTGCACTGAGCACTTGGTTCTCTGGGCAGAATGCCGCCACAGAGCCACTGGTACATCTCCATTAGGTAAAAGGTTAATAAATCCGGCCTGTTTTAACTTAGTGTGAAAGTTTTCACTAATTTGTTAATTTGTACACTGTAAAGCTAAGGGTGTAATGGAGTAAGATCGAAAGCTCTGTCCATGAGTGGCACTGTGCTCAGGAGTACGCTTTGCGACAGTGAAAATGAAGCTATAACCAAATATTTATCTAAATAGCGATGAACATGCAGCCCATGTTTGTTAATACTGCACTGGCTGTTTAATCAGGGCTCAGGCTTGATAGACCAGATATCCTAATTGGAACAGTGTTAGAGAAACACCAATGTGATCATTCAACACCAGGCAGATTTAGCTGCAGAGACCAGCTACTGATTAGCTTGATTTCAGACAAAACTTGCTGGTTCCTAAGAAATGGAGCGATTCACCAGGAAGTTGATGTTTTGCAATAAAAGCCCAGGAAATGCAGCGGGAGGTTCATTGGGGTGGAATTTAACTGAGCCGGCCAGAGCGGACATGATAGCGGTGGGGGGCCGGGAGCATTGGGCAGGAGTAAACACATCAGCTTCCTGGCATCTGTCCCCCCGCCCCCCCAAGAAACAGGGGAAACTGTCACCAACTAAGTTGGGGAGGGAAGGGCTCGAGGTGGGAACCCCACCCCCCCCCCCCCACCCAGAACCCCAACCCCCCTTCCCCCATTTCCCAACCTCTCACACACCCACTTCTCCCCACTTTCCCACAACCCCCCATCCCCCACACCCCCCTCACCCCCTTCCCCATACCTGCCCCCCTTCCCACCCCCTTTCCCCCCCTTCTCACCACCATCCCTTTCCCAACTCCCCCCTTTCCCACACCCCACCTTCCCCCCCCTTTCCAACACCCCACCTCCCCCCCTTTCCCACATCCCCCTTTCCCCCCTCCCACATCCCCTTTCCCCCCTCCCACCCCCCTTTCCCACCCCTTCCCAACCTCTTTGCCACACACCTCTTCCCCCCCATCCTAAACCCTACCTCCCCCCATCCCACACACCCCCTTTCCCCGCCACCTCCCCCGCCCTATCCCACACCCCACCACCCCCCGCCTTTCCCACACCCAACTTCCCCCCTTTCCCACACCCCTTTCCCCACTTCCACACCCTCCTTCCCTCCTTCCACACCCCCCTTCCACACCCTCCCTTCCCACCCCTTCCCCCCCCTTTCCCACCTCTTCCCTCCTTTCCTCCCTCCCCACACCCCCCCATTCCCCCTCCCCACACCTCCTTCCCCCTCTCTCCACATCCCCCATTCCCCCCACACCCTCCTTTCCTCCCCACACCCCCTTTCCCCCCCTCCCCACGCCCCCTTTCTCCCCCTCTCCCCACGCCCCTTTTCTCCCCCCCTCCCCACTTGCCCCTTCCTCCCTTTCCCCACAACCCCCCCTTTCCCCCACAACTCCCCCTTTCCCCCACACACCCTCGTTCTCCCCCCTTTCCCGCCCCCTCTCTTTCTCACTCCCCTTCTTTTCTACATCCCCCTCCCCCTCCCTCCCTCCCCTTCCCCCCTCCCCCCTCCCCGCTTCCCCCTCTTCCTCCCCTTTCCCCACCCCTTCCCCCACCCCTTCCCCCACCCCCCCGCCTTTCCCCCACGCCCCCTTTCCACAGATGCTGCCAAACCTGCTGAGCTTTTCCAGCATTTTCTGTTTTGATTTCAGGAAGGGGGTGCTGCTGAAAGCCTCCACCTCACCTCGTCCCCTTCCCTCTCCTCTCCTCCCCCCACAGTCTCCCACAGCACCATCCCTGTGACCCACATCCCGCCCTCACTCGCCTTTGGCCTCGCTCCGTTGTTGATCCTGGGCCTCTGGTGGGTGCATTACCAGCAGCTGCCACCGCTCCCAGGTCCTCGGGGTCCTTGATCCCAGGGAAGGCCTGACTGTAGCCAGTAAAGTGGCTGATGGGCCACAATTCCTTTGGGTCTCATCCTCGGAACTGATGGGGATTCTCCACTGGTTTGAGAGCCGATAGATGAGACCACCCCCTACCTTGGGCCTATTAAGTTCCGCCTACCGTTCAACGTCTGCATCAACTAAACCGACCGAATGCAGGTTCTAAATGATAATTCCTCTATTTTTATAGCCTTTTCCCTCCATTTGCTCATAATTTTGTCTTTCTTATCCGCCGCTCACTCTTATTAGATGCAGAGGGCTGGATTTTTCAGCAATTTTGGTTGGGGTGGGGGGGTGAGGTGCACCCTGCACCCCTAGTGTTAAATTTAGGGGCAAGCCCACCTCCGCTTGGCTGGCTCACTCGGCAGTCATTTCACTGTCAGCACCTCCCCCGCCCCTGGTAAAACCGCAGCGGGGGGAGAGGTCGGGCAGGAAGGTACCAGGGACCACGTCTTCAACATGGCACCCAATTTTGCACCTGCCCCACCCTCCCCTGGGGGGACAGTAAAATCGAGCCCAGGATGTGAAGAGGCAACCTGTTCCCATGAACCCCATCAACCGGCTGCTCAGGGGCAATGTAAAGTGTATGGAGTGCATCGCCCAGTGACAGATTCCCCCCTCCCTTCTGCCTGAGTCAGTGCTTCGCCTTCACCCCTGTTGCCGTCACGGAGGATCCTGCCCAGAGCTCACTTTGTGGAAGAGTTCACGGTCCTGGAACGACATGGGGCAGGATTTTTTTCGGGTGGCAGAGTCAGTGGGGAACTCGTCCCCTGCCGATTCCAGCTGCCCTGCAGCCATTTAACGTTCAACAGGGTGTTAGTCGGCTAAGGGCAAGACTTCTGCCTCCATCTGGGAAGGAAGTCCCGCCTTATAGATCTGCTGGCCAATCAGATAGCCTGCAGTTCCAGTGGCGCCAGTTTCAAACGGTAGCCGCTGCTGGGGATTCAGCCGGTCCCTGAAGAAGAGGAGGTCGCGGAGGCTGGACTAAAGGTAAGTCCGGGACATCAGTGGGGCCTGGCTGGTTCCCCGCCCCCCCCTCCTTGCCCGACAACATCTCGCCCGGTAAAGGTTGCCGGGATACCCACCTGGCGTGAGCCTCCCCCTGCCTTGGGTAAAATAACGGTGGGGGGGCGGGATGTGGTACTTAAGCGGCCAGTAAGGTTCTCAACAGGACAAGGATGGACTGCACCTACACCACCCCCCCACCCCCACCCCCCGTAAAATGGGAGACAAGTCGGGGATGGGCGTGTAGGCGGTGGCTAGGTCACACACTGTATTTTACAAGACTCTCTTGCCTTCAACCCTGCCAGCAGTGGACCATAAAATTCCACCCTTGGTATAAGTTCCCTGTTTAATTCTCAATGGACAAGTGTACTGGCTGCTGGCTGGAGCAGATATTACCCATTTTACTCAATATGCCAGTGTCAGTCAGCTAAAGTGTTAGCACTGACCCATGGAAGCCAAGCAAACAATTCATTCATTGGGCAGATGTACAAACTCACAAGGGATTTTTGAAATACTGGTGACAGGATTGCACTGATTTTATTCATTGCTGTTCTGCTGTAACCTTTAGAACATGTACTATTTGATTATATTTTGTTATAAAAGTCAAACAAAACTTTAATTGCCTTCCCTCTTCAATTATCCTTCTCTCTTCCTGCATTATTTTACATTTCCTGATAATAACTACTTATTAAAATGAAGGGCTCAATTGAGTACAATTTAGTAACATTTTTACAGGTGTGATTTGAACTATTTAGTACCTGTGGGTGACTTAACCAGCATTAATTGCATAAACCACTTAAGTCTCATCAAACTGAAGACTCTGCTGTCATTCAAGAGCACGTACCTGATGGTTTTGCAGGTTTTTATAAAATGGCAGAAACCCCTCAACAGACAACATAGCAGCACCCTAAAAAGGTTCACAGTATTGATGATCCTACACCTGTTTTGATCATAATATGAGAAGTAATCCCAGGAAAGCCTAAGCAGGTCTTATGGCTTGCTGCTGTCAAGGCCTCCGCATTTTGCCCTTTGAAGGAGTCTAACAAAATAATAAGGCTTTTCTGTGAGTTGTAGTTGAAAGGTTACTTGTTTGGCCAAGGAAGAACGTGACACCAGAGAATGGTCTCACTAGAATTAAAGTATAGTAGAGCAACAGGAACGATGGGCTGAGTGGCCTCCTCTGTGCTCTGTGATGCCATGCACGTTACTATGAAAACACAGATTACCTTCTTTTTCATCTTGTTTAATGTAAGCAAGGGTGAACTCCAGAACAATTACAGATACACGTTTTGCATATCTTTAATCTAATGCTTCTGATTACTTCTGTTTTCAATACTTTCTTTTGGCTTTGATTACAAAGCCGTTTTTTCCATCTGAACAATGATTTATTTTTAATGTAATACGTGTTTCAAAAGAGGTCTCTTAATCACTGTTAATTAATATTTTGAATTAGGGCCAAATGATTAGACACAGTTTCCTCAAGCACATCGCGCATAGGCAAAGCAGGTCTCCTTGGAGATTGGTACCAATCTGAAAGGCTGCACGTTGAAGACATTCACCTCTGAACAGCAGGTTTTGTCATTGGGCTGGTGGGCTTTGGGAGATCAGTGTTCATCTGCATCCTACTATATCCACTTCCAGCTGAGGACATGTATGTGTGATTAATAAAGGTTGCTTAACCTTGTCCAGAAGTTTCTTTCCCTTGGGTGTTCTCATCATCCAGCCTGCTGCATGCAATGCTGTAAACCAGACGGAGCCATTACATTATTGAAAGAAACCCACTGACAAATAAGTGTTATTTTGACACCATTTGCAGGTCAATAAGAGGAGATTGAAGTTCCTGAAATTCAATTCTCCTTGAAGTGCCACGTTCTAAATCAACAAAGTTTAGTGCATAGCATCTACATACTAATGTACGGGTCAAGCCTCTATTTGATGATTTGGAATATGATAGCTCAAAAACGTGCCGACAGTAATGCAGTTTGTAAGTAACCTTCTGCTACAGAATCATTCAAACAGCTTAGCTAAAAACATTCGGTAACTGCCGTTCTATGGAGCTGTGATTAAGAATCTGAATCAAACTCAAGGCTCAGATAAATATCATCAAAAGCAGCATGACCCTTACAGAATACAAACATTGGCCACATTTTAATACCTAAATAAAACATGGAACAGACCGTTAAAAAATGTTATTCAGTAAAATTAGATTCCTAAACTAACCTGATGTTTACTTTTCATTGTCCATGGCTTCAGTAACCAGAGATGGAATATTTTAGTTACAATAGGTAGACTTTGGAGCAAATCCATCCTTAATTCTGCACTCAGGCCAAACAGATTAGTGGGTTGGATAAAGATGGTCCATTCTATGCCAGAGTCCTCTCTCCATAGCACCACAGGCATGTGGCTCATCTGTCAGCCCCTACAAAAGATAATGACCAGTAATGAACCATAAGAGCTGTTGGTGCTTGATCCAGGTGTCCGTATTTATATTGGGCATTCGGAATCTGCTGCAGTTATACCTCAACACCCTGAATCAATCCAAAATATCGGTAGAGAATCTGAGTGATAAAGGTTTACACTCTCCCCCTACATGTGAAAATTGACTACTTCCTCAGAGATTTGTGGTCTCCAAATGACTAACAGGGCCACTCATTAGTTTTGGCAGTACTAACCAAGGAACCATTTCAAGCTTACTTGTCCATTTTGTACATAGCAAAAGGCGCGCCTGTCACATATGTCACTAACATGGATTGAAGTAACTCTGAAATAGCTCGGCTGAAAATGGCAGAAATGAGTAAATGTTGAACACTAGATAATGCCACTGCTTTTACAGGCTGCCCATCAGGTAGTGAAGGAAGGTCCATCAGCACTCTGAGCCACAGGAAAACCCCCAATGAATTTGTGCCTTTTTGTACTTGTGCCTTTTATTCACTAATACCTTGCAGAATGAAATGTCAATTTATCACCAGTAAATATTCTGATGGCCATTTCTTGACCCAGTCATATTACCCAAGTTAATCATGACATTGCATAATTCACATTATCCATATTTGATAACAGATGTCATCAGTGCAAGATTTAATATAGTAATCATATAAAGGATGCCATTAAAATAAAATTTCACTAATTAGATTTAATATCAGTATTTGCTAACTGTGTGAAATGGAGCAGTGCTATAGAGCTGTAAATTCAATTACCACGTAGCACCATTTAAAATGGAAAAATAGCCCCATAACCACTTTTTCAAGGGATAAGTAAAGATCCATCTGTGGTTTAATGATGAGCACCACATTAACCACTCAAAAATGATTAATTTACTTTGAAGCATTCAACACCTGGGCTTGTTAACTCCTTTTCTTTTCTATGAACATTGTTCCTCACCTTCCCCAGGAAATGTCTGCACGTTTCTAATACATGAGACTTGGCTCAGTGGTAGCACTCTCATCTCCGAGTCAGAAGTTTGGGGATTCATGTCACCCACCAGGGACTTGAGCACAAACTCTAGGGTGATGGTGCAGTACTGAGGGAGTCTCACACTGTCAGACTTTAGGCTGAGACATTGAACTGAGGCCTCATCTCCCCTCTCAGGTGGACACAAAAGATCCCATGATGTTATTTAGGAGAAGGACAAGGGAGTTCTGGGGGTGTTTTCCTGCGTTAAAGGCACTAAATAAATTCAAGTTGCTGTTGCTGTTCTCCCCAGTGTCCTCACCAATACCAACCTCACTAAAGCAGGTTATCTGTTCATCGTCACATTGCTGTTTGTGGGGCCTTGCTGTGCACAAATTGGTTGCTGCCTTCCCAACAGTGACTACACTTCAAAGATAGCTGATTGTAAAGCACTTTGGGGTGTCTTGAGACCATGAGGTTATTTGTGAATGAACCAAATGGGCACATACTGTGGAGCACAAATTTTTAGCTGAACTGGTTGACAAGGAGACAAGGGTAAAACAGAACACGAATAACGCCTATGTATTGTAATTATCCGCTTAAGTAGGCCTATGGTGGGAGTAAGTATTGGCTTGCATTAGGGTGGGTGTTAAATAATCTTAGAATTAGATTTAGATAAACATAAGATTAAAAATGTGAAGAGGTATGGCAGAGTTAGTCACTTCTATATATATTATATAGTAAATGTTGAGAGATGAGCTCAGTACAAAAAGGAAAGAATGAAGGGTTCAGCATCCAAGAGGCCTGGTATACAGAAGAATCACGGCCCCTAATCCACATGGTTTTGTGCCGATTCACAAGGTATTGCAATTGTATGTGACAAACTGGGTGGACCGAGGAGTCTTTACCTTGAGTCATTGCTCATGTGAAACCAATCACTGAACATCTGATGAGTTTACTGCAGACAGAGAAAAGTAGGTGTGTTTCAAGAAAGGCATAAACACATAACAAAACCCTTTGTTAGGTGAACTCAGCGTTAGGAACAGTTGAGATGGGCAGTACTCTGCACGCCGATGAACTCCCTATGGGTGAGTATATATAGATGTTTAGCTTGCTTGCATTACCCATTTGTGCTGTCCAATAAAATCTGCCAAGTTGATCTGACTCCTGGGTCTCAAGTGTATCTCATTGCATAAGGGTATGAGTCTTATTTTCTCAATGAACTAAAACTTGTAAGCTTATAGTTCTGTATTCATTCTGAAGGTTCCAAGTTTTTCCCTCGCTTGAGGACTTTTTAAAGGTGGGAAGAGAGCTCGAGTCTTAGACTGCACAATAAACATAGTGGACGTCCATGGACGTCCAGTCCCTCTACACCTCCATCCCCCACCAGGATGGTCTGAGGGCCCTTAGCTTCTTCCTTGAACAGAGGCCCGAACAATCCCCATCCACCACTACTCTCCTCCGTCTGGCTGAACTTGTTCTCACACTGAACAATTTCTCCTTTAACTCCTCTCACTTCCTCCAAATAAAAGGTGTGGCTATGGGTACCCGCATGGGCCCCAGCTATGCCTGTCTCTTTATGGGGTATGTGGAACATTCCTTGTTCCAGTCCTACTCCGGCCCCCTCCCACAACTCTTTCTCCGGTACATCGATGATTACTTCGGTGCTGCTTCATGCTCTCGTCGGGACCTGGAAAAATTTATTCATTTTGCTTCCAATCTCCACCTCTCCATCATTTTCACATGGTCCATCTCTGACACTTCCCTTCCCTTCCTTGATCTCTCTGTCTCAATTTCTGGTGATAGACTGTCCACCAATATCCATTACAAGCCTACCGACTCCCACAGCTACCTCGACTACAGCTCCTCACACCCCGCTTCCTGTAAGGACTCCATCCCATTCTCTCAGTTCCTTCACTTCTGTCGCATCTGTTCTGATGATGCTACCTTCAAAAACAGTTCCTCTGACATGTCCTCCTTCCTTAACCGAGGTTTTCCACCCACAGTCATTGACAGGGCCCTCAACTGTGTCCGGCCCATCTCCCGCGCATCCGCCCTCATGCCTTCTCCTCCCTCCCAAAAACATGATAGGGTCCCCTTTGTCCTCACTTATCACCCCACCAGCCTCCGCATTCAAAGGATCATCCTCCGCCATTTCCGCCAACTCCAGCATGATGCCACCACCAAACACATCTTCCCTTCACCCCCCCGGCGGCATTCCGTAGGGATCGTTCCCTCCGGGACACCCTGGTCCACTCCTCCATCACCCCCTACTCCTCAACCCCCACCTATGGTACCTCCCCATGCCCACGCAGAAGATGCAACACCTGCCCCTTCACTTCCTCTCCCCTCACCGTCCAAGGGCCCAAACACTCCTTTCAAGTGAAGCAGCATTTCACTTGCATTTCCCCTAACTTAGTCTACTGCATTCGTTGCTCTCAATGCGGTCTCCTCTACATTGGAGAGACCAAACGTAAACTGGGCGACTGCTTTGCAGAACACCTGCGGTCTGTCCGCAAGAAAGACCCAAACCTCCCTGTCGCTTGCCATTTTAACACTCCACCCTGCTCTCTTGCCCACATATCTGTCCTCGGCTTGCTGCATTGTTCCACTGAAGCCCAACGCAAACTGGAGGAACAGCACCTCATCTTCCGACTAGGCACTTTACAACCTTCCAGACTGAATATTGAATTCAACAACTTTAGATCTTGAACTCCCTCCTCCGTTTCTTCCCCCTCCCTTTTGTTTTTTCCAATAATTTATATAGATTTTTCTTTTCCCACCTATTTCCATTATTTTTAAATCTATACCTGTAATGCCCAGTCAGTCTTTCCACCCCACCCCCACTGGAGCTGTACCTTGAGTGTCCTGCCATCCATTCTTAATTAGCACATTTTCTTAGATAATATCACCACCTTCAACACTTCTTTGTTTCTTTGTCTGTAACATCTTTTGATTATCTGCTCCTATCACTGCTTGCTTGACCCTACAACCAACCCCTCCTCCAACTTCTCTCCACGCCTCCCCCCCCCACCCCCCCCCACCTTAAACCAGCTTATATTTCACCCCTCTCCTGATATTGCTCAGTTCTGTTGAAGGGTCATGAGGACTCGAAACGTCAACTCCTTTCTTCTCCGCCGATGCTGCCAGACCTGCTGAGTTTTTCCAGGTGATTCTGTTTTCGTTTTGGATTTCCAGCATCCGCAGTAGTTTTTTGTTTTTATATATATATATTAATAAACATAGTCTGTTTGCCTCAACAAAGTGGCTGTTCCATTTGGGCCAACTGAAGTTTTTGCACTAATGTGTCCATTTCTTCATGTCACCCAGACCCAGGCAGTCAACAATTAACCTCACAGTCTCATTGGCTTTGAATTGAAATCAGAATGTAAAATTAATAAAAGCAAATCTCAACTCAGTCTTTATTGCCTGCATATGCTTCCTCTTCAAAGTCAATGGCATGGAGCTTGAAATTATGTTAACACTATGGCCTGAACACCCAAAGGCCTTTTCCCCACACTTTCAGCTGACTTATGGCGTGACTGCATTAGCAAGACTGTAAATTAGGCCAAAAACTAGCATGAGTTGCATTTTCAATGTGCCATTATTTGGATTCAAACCTTATATTGGTTTGACTCACTGCTAGCACCTTTACCTCTGAGTCAGAACGTTGTGGGGCTCTGAGTCCAGTACTACATTAGTGTTCAAGCTGTTGCCTTTGATCTCATAGAACCATTATGGCACAGAAGGAGGCCATTCAGCACATCGGAGTTATGCCGGCTCTCCATAGAGCAGTTAATTTGGATGAGACATTAAGCTGAGGCCTGATCTGCTTTGGAACAATGCTATTCCTGGTAAACAGAATTCTTCTATCCAGCCAATTTAATCATTGTTATTTTGAGTTGGATTTACTGAAGAGCCAAGAAAGATTTGATTAATTCATGATTTAAAGTTAATGTATTTTGAAAACAGATAGTGTCAGGTGAATCAGAACCATCTCTGCCATTCAGGGAGCCCAGTACAGAAAGAGCCATTCTATACCATACCGTAAATCGATCAAACTGGCTACAGATAACTAATGGCTGTGTTTTGTGTACAAATGTGCCTGTAGGTGGATGTTAAAAGAGGAGGAGAGAGAAGAGGCAGTTTATGTTTAATCTGTATTCCTGCTTTCGTGTGTAGCAAGTGATAAATAGTTCCTTCCTAGGAAACAGCTTTACCAATATATTTGATGTCCTGTCATCACCTACCCGCTCTTGTCTAGCAAGTAGCTGTTTCTTTCGATGATTCTTCAAAGAGTAAACTCCTATTTCGTATTCATTTTAAACATTGAAACCGAGTCTCTTTTTCTTAAAGGTTATATTACCATCATTTTAAAAGGAACACAAGTTTCTGGATGTAATCACAGGTCCAGATCAGAAGTATCAGGATTGCTGGCCGCACAATCTGCCACAAGCGTTCGCTATAATATCTTCTTTTGATTTCACACCGTGCAGTCCATAACAAAAACAGAATTACCTGGAAAAACTCAGCAGGTCTGGCAGCATCGGTGGAGAAGAAAAGAGTTGACGTTTCGAGTCCAACATGACCCTTCAACAGAACTGAAGTATAGTTAGGAGAGGGGTGAAATATAAGCTGGTTTAAGGTGGGGGGCGGGGGTGGGGGGGGAGGGAGAGAAGTTGAGGGTGGGGTGGTTGTGGGGACAAGCAAGCAGTGACCATCTTTGAATTTGACAGCTGCACCCTGTAAGAGGGATTGTATCATCGGGAATCTCGTCTTTGGAAGCCCGGCATTAAAAGTTGCATAATTGCTGGGGAGTTCGAACATCAAGAATGGGGGCAGAAATAAAGTTCCGCTTTAATCCCTGCATCTACTTTTGTTTCTTTTCACACTTGTGTCGGGAGCTAAATTAACTTGCGGAGGTAAAAACAGAAGCAAAGGGGGTGGCGGAACAATGAGCTGGCAATCGGGAAATAATAAGCCATGGAATGTCGTTTTCCACGGAAAACAGATGGAATGCTGTTGTTCCTGTGCCTCTATCCTGGCGCTCGCACTCTTATCAACAGGAAAACACGCAGAGAGAAAACAGAAAGTGCAGAGAGGAGATGTGTGAGATTTGCATGGAAAATCTGTTGATAGCATTGGAAGTAGTGAATACCCTGATATCATATCAGCTTTAACAGGCCTCATTGACTCGCAGAATTCTTTGCGAGCACCAACTGTCAGCATTCCCCCTGCTAATGTGTTTTATGTTGTCTGTTGAATTCTCCCAGGTATTGCATTTTTTGTCAGCTCAAACGTGCTGTGACAGCCAACACGGGGAGTAATGTGGCGGAGTTGTTGGGGCAACTGGGCATGCCTGAGAACTCACTGATGTGGATAGCAACTCCTGCCCCCTCGATGCGCTCAGTTAACTGTGTGGCTGAGCTCCACTCGCACACCGCATCATCTCCACGGCAGACTGTGACCCACAACCACGTACCGAAAGCGAATATTTGCAGCCACTTAGTGGGTGATGCCAGTTGAAAGTGGCGTCTTGTTCTGAGGCCCATCACCCAGCACGTTGCTGACTTTGACAAATGCTGGTGTTGAAAGGACAAAGTATGCCACACCATTCCGCACCAAATCACTGACAAACACCAAAATGTGAGAGTGCTAGATAAGAAAGGCCCTGCCGAATCCCTAGGGAAGAAGTCACTCGACACTTGGAACACCCGGTGTGAGCTGAGGTTGGAGATTCGTCAGCACGGTTAGAAAAGCAAAAACACAACAACTTTAGTCGTGCAAGGTATAACAAGCTGGTAATGATTCCGAAATGAATTTCTTGACCTTTAATCACTTGGAAAGACGCCGCTAAAAGCTACTCTGCAAACCTATTGTCACGTCTTTGAGTTTAAAGGACTGTGTTTGTACGTTGTAAATGCAAATCTCCTCCAGCTTTTTCAGATAAGACCGCTTCTAAGTGGTACAGAGAGTTCACCAGTTCTGATGAAAGGTCACTGACCTGAAATACTAACTGTTTCTCTCGCTCCACAGATACTGCCAGACCAGAGTATTTTCAGCATTTCCTGTTATCGTTTCAGATTTCCAGTACCCACATTGTTTTGCATTTGTAGCACTTCGTGGAAATGAGGGAAGAAAATTGGAAAAGAAAATATATTGGGCAAGATTTTTTTTCCCAGTCAATGCCTGCCAGCTCTCCTCCCCTCCAGTACCCGCTACCCCCACCTCCACAACACAGTTGTTTACACTGTTATAAACATATTACTGAGGTTAATTTTGTGACATCCTGTAAATAGTTACATAGTTTAGGTTTGAAACTTAGGTCATGTGCTCTGTATGCTAAGGCAGTAGTTCTCAAATTGGGGTTTGTGGGCATTCATGGGGCCGGCAGAAATCTTCCAAGGGGGTCCATGACACAGGGCCAGCCCACAGGTGGATGACAAGGGTGACCATCGAGGGCGCTGCAATCAAAACTAAGCAAGTGAAGGCCAGAGGCATGATCAGCTCTTCCTGTGCTCCCTCTCTTTCCCTGCTCCTGCTTTTTCCATGTCCCTGTTCACTCTGTGTCCCTATTCTCTCCGTCTACCTGTTCTCTCCATGTTCCCATTCAGCCCGTGTTCCCGTTCCCTCCGTGTCCGTGTTCTCCACGTGTCCGCGTTCTCTCCGTGTTCCTGTTCTCTCTGTGTTCCTGGTCCCTCCGTGCCCCTGTTCTCTCCGTGTCCCTGTTCTCTCCGTGTCCCTGTTCTCTCCGTGTCCCTGTTCTCTCCGTGTCCCTGTTCTCCCCGTGTCCCTGATCTCCCCGTGTCCCTGATCTCTCCGTGTCCCAGATCTCTCCGTGTCCCTGATCTCTCCGTGTTCCTGATCTCCCCGTGTCCCTGATCTTCCCGTGTTCCTGTTCTCTCCATGTCCCTGTTCTCCCCGTGTTCCTGATCTCCCCGTGTTCCTGATCTCTCCGTGTTCCTGATCTCTCTGTGTTCCTGTTTTTTTTTGCAAAAATATACTTTATTCATAAAATAGCTGAAAAGATATTACAAAACATTTCAAAATCGCCATCTCAAAAAGTGATATTCAAGTTTTTCACATAGATCATGTCACAGCCTGCGGTTCTTCAGTACAATCAAGAAACATTACAGATGTTTCATAATGGTCATAACAGACAGTCAGACAGTGCAATGGTATTTAAGTTGTCTACATAGATCATGTTGCACTCTGAGGTGCTTCAACACAATTGTAATACATGTAATATTCACTGCATACATTCAATGTTCGTCATACAGCCCGAGGGGTCTATACAACTCCCAGTCCCTCAGTGCACTATGGCTGAAAGGCCTTAGACAGTGACCTTTCCCCATTGCACCTTTGCAGCGGCTGCCCCAAGCTTTAGTGCATCCCTCAGCACGTAGTCCTGGACCTTGGAATGTGCCAGTCTGCAACATTCGGTCGGAGACAACTCTTTGCGCTGGAAGACCAACAAGTTTTGAGCAGATCAAAGAGCGACTTTCACCGAGTTGATGATCCTCCAGCTGCAGTTGATGTTTGTCTCGGTGTGTGTCCCTGGGAACAGCCCATAGAGCACAGAGTCCTATGTCACAGAACTGCTCAGGATGAACCTCGACAGAAACCACTGCATCTCCCTCCAGACCTTCTTTGCAAAGGCACATTCTACAAGGAGACAAACAATGGTCTCTTCCCCACCACAGCCACCTCGAGGGCAACGTACAGAGGGGGTGAGACTCCTGGCATGTAGCTGTTCTCTCCCTACTCCTGTTCTCTCATTGTTCCTGGTCTCTCCAGATTCCTGCTTTCTCTCTGCTCCTGCTCTCTCTTGCTCCCCTTTTCTTTCCCTGTTCCTGGGCCCCTGGTCTCTCCGTACCCCTGGTCTCTCCGTGCCCCTGGCCTCTCCGTGCCCCTGCCAAGCAGTGAGAAACAGGCACACCCGTTTCACTTAATGTCTGTAAGTAATTACTGCCTAATTTCTTAAAAGCACTAACAAAACACTTCACTTTCATATTAGGAGTAGAATACAAACATTACAATTTAGATGGGTGGGGTGATGAATGATAATGCATTCCAAAAAGAGCCCTGCAACCAAAGAAGTTTGAGAACCACTATGTTAAAGGACGGCATGAAAGCCACAAAGCAAATTCATACCATATAGCGTTCTATACAAACTGATTATTTCAATGTCAATAAATGCTGTATTATCCATTGCTGGGGTAATGTCTCTCTTCTTTCCTGATGATACAACCCACTGAGAAAATGCTAGAAGACATCTCCAGATAGAAGTCCCATTGATCTGATTGTAATGGCCTCTGTTAGGAGACAGCGGACAGGTGCTGTGAAAGAAATAAATAGGCAATATTTCCTCCAAGTGTGCAGTTCAGGGAAGAAGCTGAGGTGAAGCCTGCCATATAATCCTTTATGTACTCAGTAAAACTAATAGAGTGCTAATGGATCTCCAGCATCATTGCACAGGGTAATTCGCAGAATATGGTCAGTTTCTTACCTGTCTGTTCTCTTCGTGTTCCAGCTGCTTCCCTTTCTCTTTTCTGCTTTTTTAAATCTAATTCTTTTCCTTTCTCTCTCTCTCTGTGTTTCTTACTCTGTACTTTTTAAAAATTATTTCATGGAATATGAACATTGCCGGCAAGGCCAGCATTTATTGCCCATTCCTAAGTGCCCACCAGAAGGTGTTGGGAAACCGCCTTCTTGAACCTTGGCAGTCTGTGTGTAGGTACTCCCACAGTGCTGTTAGAGAGGAGGTCTAGGATTTTGACCCAGTGACACGGAAGGAACGGCGAGTGATTTAGTTCCGAGTCAGGATGAAGTATGACTTGGAGGGGAACTTGCAGGTGCTGGTGTTCCCATGCAGCTGCTGCCCTTGTCCTTCTAGGCATTAGAGATCCTTTTTTGGAAGGTGCTGTCGAAGGAGGCTTGGTGAGTTGCTGCAGTGGGTCCTAGTAGATTCACACTTCTGCCACCGTGCACCGGTGGTGCAGGGACTGAATGCTTAACACGGTGGACGGGACGCCAATCCAAGCGGGCGCTTTGTCCTGGATGGTGTCGAACTTCTTCCCTTCCCATTGGGAAGGGATAGGTGATATGTTGGGGAAAGAAGTTTGTAGAGGGAGATGAGTGGTGTGATTATGAGCAGTTTTTAAGCCCAGCTTTATTCTGCACGGTGGACGAAATCCTGTGTATTCTTCAAAGTGTTTTTTAGTGCAAAGAGGCAGTATCTTCAAGCACCTCCACACTGATGACCTGGCTGCAAAAGGCTTTTTTTTTCGTTTAAATTTTGAAAAGTTGGAGAGAGGGCGCCTCCATTTTGAACCACCTTCTCTTTTCATAAATAGTGTATTTAAGACCGGGATAGATAGGTTCTTGATTGGTAAGGGGATCAAAGGTAACGGGGAGAAGGCGGGAGAATGGGGTTGAAAAACTTATCAGCCATGATTGAATGGCAGAGCAGACTCGATGGGCCGAATGGCCTAATTTCTGCTCCTATGTCTTATGGTCAGACATTTTTACCAATTGCATGACACAAGAATAATTTTACATGTAGGTTCTTTTCTGGAGAATGATTTGATGAAGCCATGTATAAAATGTAGCAGAGTTGAAGGTAAGGTTTTGTAGAGCTATAAATAATAATGGGAACAGCACACTTCATTGAACTTACGTTTTAGTCACAAAAAGGCAGCGGTAGCATACAATCAATAAGAAGTAAGCATCATCTTCGATGCAATTGAAACTTGCTTGCACAAGTCAATGCCGCCAATATTATTTTTCTGTACCAAAGCTGCCATTTCTTATATTGATCACTGCAATCATGATTATTTATCTCAGCATGACTCTTCATTGCTGCAGACACACACTTATTTTCTTTTCAGTGCGTTGATATAACAAGATCACTGAAGCATCAACTCCTTGGCCGATGAGGTCAGGACTTTCAAACAAAAGGAGCAAAGGACAGTGAAGATGATTGTAATTAATAGAGCATACTCTCGAATGCCCCATATCAGCGAAAGTCCCTCATCATCTCTCTCACCAGTCTGTCTCTTCTGCCTTGTTCACCTTCATTGCTTTCCATTTCTCTCCTGGTGTTTGACAAGGTGTTTACTAAAACCCGCTTTCACAGCCATATTTCCTTTCTCAGTGACTGTCTCCGTCTCCGACTCACCCCACGTGGATTTCAACTGAAATTCCATCCCTCTTGTTTCGAACCC
Organism: Cetorhinus maximus; assembly: GCF_964194155.1. NCBI lineage: Eukaryota > Metazoa > Chordata > Chondrichthyes > Lamniformes > Cetorhinidae > Cetorhinus > Cetorhinus maximus. The sequence continues at coordinate 81,465,390 of NC_135899.1, read as the reverse complement.
ACCCAGGATTACAGGTATCTCCAGGACATAAAACGTTTCTCGGACTGCTGTTCCCGTCGCATTCTGAGATCCACACTCAGTGCCATGCGCCGCCATATGAACACACTCGACCTCTCCCTCCAGCAGCACCGCCGCACCCTTTTTCAAAGCTGCGCGTGCCCCCAGTTTCATTTTATTCTTCGTTTCATTCGACGCCTCAACAAGAAACTTTTTCTCTTTCTCTCAAGTGCCAAGGAACGCAAGCTCCAACAACTCATCGACTCCAACACCCATCAGGGACCCTCCACCCCTGCTTGTCCCTCCGTCCCCACCCCATCTTCCAATCCCAGCCCCAACCCCGTATTCACTATACCCCCTGACCTTCCCCTATCCGATGCTGAACGTTCAGTGCTCAGCAAAGGACTTAGTTTCATACCCTTACGCCCTCATCTCAATGAATTTCGGGCTCGGCACGATGCTGAGCTCTTCTTCCGCCGTCTTTGTCTCCGTGCTCACTTCTTTGGGCAGGAGTCCTCTCCCCGTTCAACGGATCCTTTTACCCACCTCCAATATTCTCCCTCCACCTGGACCCCTCCCTCTGGATTCTTACCTTCTCTTGATCTTTTCATTGAGAACTGTTGGCGTGACATTAGCCGTCTCAATTTCTGTGCTCCTCTCACCCATTCTAATCTGTCTCTCTCTGAACTTGCTGCACTCCGTTCTCTCAGGTCCAACCCCAACATTGTCATCAAACCCGCTGACAAGGGTGGTGCTGTTGTTGTCTGGCGCACTGACCTCTACCTCGCGGAGGCTGAGCGTCAACTCGCAGACACTTCCTCCTGCCTCTCCCTGGACCATGACCCCACCACTGAACATCAAGCCATTGTTTCCAGGACTGTCACTGACCTCATCTCCTCTGGAGATCTTCCTCCCACAGCTTCCAACCTGATAGTCGCCCAACCTCGGACGGCCCGCTTCTACCTCCTACCCAAAATCCACAAACAGAACTGTCCCGGCAGACCGATCGTGTCAGCCTGTTCCTGCCCCATGGAACTCATTTCTCGTTATCTTGACTCCCTTCTCTCTCCCCTTGTCCAGTCCCTTCCCACCTACATCCGTGATTCCTCTGACACCTTACATCACATCAACAATTTCCAGTTCCCTGGCCCCAACTGCTTCCTCTTCACCATGGATGTCCAATCCCTCTACACCTCCATCCCCCACCGGGATGGTCTGATGGCTCTCCGCTTCTTCCTCGAACAGAGGCCCGAACAATCCCCATCCACCACTACTCTCCTCCGTCTGCATGAACAGGTTCTCACACTGAACAATTTCTCCTTTAACTCCTCTCACTTCCTCCAAATAAAAGGTGTGGCTATGGGTACCCGCATGGGCCCCAGCTATGCCTGTCTCTTTATGGGGTATGTGGAACATTCCTTGTTCCAGTTCTACTCCGGCCCCCTCCCACAACTCTTTCTCCGGTACATCGATGATTACTTCGGTGCTGCTTCATGCTCTCGTCGGGACCTGGAAAATTTTATTCATTTTGCTTCCAATCTCCACCCCTCCATCATTTTCACATGGTCCATCTCTGACACTTCCCTTCCCTTCCTTGATCTCTCTGTCTCAATTTCTGGTGATAGACTGTCCACCAATATCCATTACAAGCCTACCGACTCCCACAGCTACCTCGACTACAGCTCCTCACACCCCGCTTCCTGTAAAGACTCCATCCCATTCTCTCAGTTCCTTCACCTCCGTCCCATCTGTTCTGATGACGCTACCTTCAAAAACAGTTCCTCTGACATGTCCTCCTTCTTCCTTAACCGAGGTTTTCCACCCACGGTCGTTGACAGGGCCCTCAACCGTGTCCGGCCCATCTCCCGCTCATCCATCCTCACGCCTTCTCCTCCCTCCCAGAAACATGATAGGGTCCCCCTTGTCCTCACTTATCACCCCACCAGCCTCTGCATTCAAAGAATCATCCTCTGCCATTTCCGCCAACTTCAGCATGATGCCACCACCAAACACATCTTCCCTTCACCCCCCCGGCGGCATTCCGTAGGGATCGTTCCCTCCGGGACACCCTGGTCCACTCCTCCATCACCCCCTACTCCTCAACCCCCACCTATGGTACCTCCCCATGCCCACGCAGAAGATGCAACACCTGCCCCTTCACTTCCTCTCTCCTCACCGTCCAAGGGCCCAAACACTCCTTTCAAGTGAAGCAGCATTTCACTTGCATTTCCCCTAACTTAGTCTACTGCATTCGTTGCTCCCAATGCGGTCTCCTCTACATTGGAGAGACCAAACGCAAACTGGACGACTGCTTTGCAGAACACCTGCGGTCTGTCCGCAAGAAAGACCCAAACCTCCCTGTCGCTTGCCATTTTAACACTCCACCCTGCTCTCTTGCCCACATGTCTGTCCTTGGCTTGCTGCATTGTTCCAGTGAAGCCCAACGCAAACTGGAGGAACAGCACCTCATCTTCCGACTAGGCACTTTACAGCCTTCCGGGCTGAATATTGAATTCAACAACTTTAGATCTTGAACTCCCTCCCCCCATCCCCACCCCGTTTCTTCCCCCTCCCTTTTGTTTTTTTCAATAATTTATATAGATTTTTCTTTTCCCACCTATTTCCATTATTTTTAAATCTACAACTAATACCTTGTCAGTCTTTCCACCCCACCCCCACTAGAGCTGTACCTTGAGTGTCCTGCCATCCATTCTTAATTAGCACATTCTCTTAGATAATATCACCACCTTCAACACCTCTTTGTTCCTTTGTCTGTGACATCTTTTGATTATCTGCTCCTATCACTGCTTGCTTGTCCCTACAACCACCCCCCACCCTCTCAACTTCTCTCTCCCCCCCCACCTACCTTAAACCAGCTTATATTTCACCCCTCTCCTAACTATACTCAGTTCTGTTGAAGGGTCGTGAGGACTCGAAATGTCAACTCTTTTCTTCTCCGCCGATGCTGCCAGACCTGCTGAGTTTTTCCAGGTAATTCTGTTTTTGTTTTGGATTTCCAGCATCCGCAGTAGTTTTTTGTTTTTATCTCTCTCACCAGTCCTGTTGTTCACCTTAATGTTCTTAAAGCAGAATTCATGGTCTGGAAATTGGACACAAATGTTTCTCAGACTATTGACAGGGCCTAAGGTTTTAATATGGCCGGCAGGAAACTTTCACTTGTTACCTTCCCTGCCCTACCTGTCTGCCTGGGCACAGCAGCCGCCACAGGCCACCCTCTAGAGGGGGGCTCTCTGTCCCAGGCCCCCACTCCACCCTCCACACCGATGACCTGGCTGCAAAAAGCATTTTGTTTCGTTTAAATTTTGAAAAGTTGGAGAGAGGGCGCCTCCATTTTGAATCACCCTCTCTTTTCATTTATCTTCCATTGCAACCTGCTGCACTTTTCCTGCTGGAAGGCCTGTGATTGGCCCTCCAGTTTCGAGAGCATGAGCCTACCTTCTGGTCATTAACTGATCTGCCCTGGGGAAAATCACAATGACTGTTGCCTGCACAGTGCAAGCTTCTGACCAACATTTCAACCTGACAACGGGGTTCAGTAGCCCACAGGGAAAATGATGTAGCCCATGAAATCATTGAATCTCACAGCACAGATTGAGGCCATTCAGCCCATCATGCCTCTGGTAGCTCTTTGAAAAAGCTATGCAATTAGCCCCTCAACCTTGCAAATGTGTCCATCACAAGTATGTATCTACTTCCATTTTGAAAGTTACAATTGAACCTGCTTCCACCACCCTTTCTAGCAGTGAGCTCCAGAAACTCTCTGCACAACAAAATGTCTCCCCATCTCCTCTTGTGTGTTTTTTTTTTGCCTATTCTTAAATCTGTGTCCTCAGGTTACCAACCCTTCCTGGAAGGTTCCTCCCTATTTATTCTATCAGAAACCTTCATAATTTTGAAATTATTCAGGAACACTGACAGTTCGCGCCTCACATGAATTGACTTTTCTTCAGTCATTGAATTTATCAGCCTTTGTATTGCATTAATTGGGTACACAAAACACATGTGCACATCACGGAGAGAAAACGCACTGTAAGGTGGAGGCTGCCTCTGCAAGTAAAGCTGACTGGATGAGACATGAGTCATGAAGTTGTGAGTTGGCTATGGCCAATCTCAGGTGTGGACACATTTATCATGTCTGACTGTTGGCAATGAGATATTCTATTTATAGCCTACAGTGTACTGTCAGTGAAAAATTAATTTAATGACTTTTTTATAGCCGCCAGAAAATCAGTTTGAGGTAATAAAAACAGAATGCACCTTAAGGGAATGATAGATAGTCAGCATCTGAAAGAAAAAGGTGGGTTAACAATTTTTTGTGGAAAAGGCTTCTTCAGAAACTGAAATATTAACCTGTCATTCGTTTTCAGATGCAAACTGAATCTGTTGCTTTGACCAAGCCCTGGCACCAAGGGTTGTGATTTATGCCAACGGAGACTGGATGGCTCAAGAAGGCTGAAAAGAGAGTAACTCTAATTTTCAATGTTCGAAAAGGTAACCGTGCGATCCCGCACTCCTAGGAGAGATATTCCCAAGGTGCTTCACATCCGATAAGATACTTTAAATTGCAAACATTTACTGTTTGGTAGGCAACTGGTGCACAGTAAGATCCCATGTTATGATTACATTTCCCTCTTCCAATGGCATTAATGGAGCGAGGATGCTGAGCGGGTTTTCTGAAGAACTGTCTACTCTTCATCAAATAGGGCAGCTGCGAGTCACAAATAAAATTGGCTGCAGTGCACAAAGAGCCGATGGGGCCCATTTTCTTGACCTTTACCCCCGGGGCACAATCAGTCCTTGGGTGGAATGGGCAAAGCATATCCATCTCCTTTATATTGCCCTGGGGTCTCTGGGGCACGCCTGGAATGGTAGAGTTTGTCCTATACCTGCAATTCCAAATCCTGAGGTGGTAACAATAGACAGCATTACATTACCACCAGTCCGTCGGGGCCAACAACAGAAACAGCTCCTCTTTCACTCAATAGCCGAGATTTTCTGCCTTGCTCCGATTGCCACCAGAAGTGTGATGGTGTCGTGCTTCTGCCATCCAGTTGAACCAACAGTGAGCCCGGTGAATTTTCTGAGGCCAGCTTCATTTGTATAGTCGAGGCAGACCAAGGAACTCATTGGTCTTCCAGTGCAAAGAGCTGTCCACAGCCGGCTGTTGCAAGCTAGCTCGTTCCAAGGTTTAGCAATACGTGCTGATGGACACACTAAAGCTTGGGGCACCTGCTGTAATGGCTCAATGGGGAAAGGCCACAGTCTAAGGCCATAATACACCGAGGGGATTGTACACACCAGCGAATCTTTGACATGAAATGTATATTGTAAATATAACCTGTAAGTGTAGTGAGGCAGCTCAGAGTGCCACATACTGTATTGAAAGAAATTGAACCGGAGTGCACTTTATGTAAGGTCAAATTTGAACTATTGTGTAATGTACTTCTTTAAACTTTATGAATAAAGTATATATTTTTTTTAAAAGTCAAAGCAAATTTCTAACCACATTTCTGTCTCCGATTGGAAGCTTGCCAGAGGGTGGGAAGGGGGCAGATTGGCCATGAGGAGCTGCACAAGGATATCTGAAGCAGCTTAAAGAGCCAATTATCTTCAGGAGCCCTTTTCTGTTTGCCAGCCAGATTCAGAAGCATTGTCCGATGTCCGGGAGGTCAGCGGCAGAGGTCCCTCATTGTTGGAAGGGTCAGTAGGATTGCTGCAGTGAGAACGAGGTGGGCTCTGTTAGGGACAGAGGAGAGAAGACCACCCAAAGGACATCTGCAGTCACGGTAGAGGAAGTGGACATATCCACAGTCTTCCTCAAGGTGAGGCAAAGTGAGAGGAAGCAGCTACATCTTTGAAGATTGCACTGTAGTAAATAAATCTGCAGCCACCTACCCACCCCCACCCCCTCCCCCCCACTGTGCTTCAGGAGTTTACCTTTAAAGTCCAGGTGCTATTTCTTCACCTGTTACTGTGCCTTCCCTCACAGCCACACATGCATGGACCCCACTAAGAACTTTGCGTGCTGTGCTTGTCCCAAACTGCAGACACTCGGCTTTGATTGCACCTTTTGGCCACTGGTGGTAGTCACTCCATCTCTGACCTCGCAGCCGCTATCAGGAGGAAAATTTTTTATTCTTCCTGCGATGTGGGCGTCTCTGGCAAGGCCATCATTTGTTGCCCATTTTAACTGCTTTTGAGAAGGTGGCGGTGAGCTGCCTTCTTGAACCGCTGCAGTCCATGTGGTGTAGGCACACCCACAGCGCTGTTAGCAAGGGATTTTCAGCCCAGCGACATTGAACAAACAGCAAAATAGTTTCAAGTCAGGATAGTGAGTGACTTGGAGTGGGACTGGAATGTGGAGGTGTTCCCATTGCTCTGCTGCCCTTATCCTTCTAGGTGATAGAGGTCGGGGGTTTGAAAGGTGCTGTCAGAGAAGCCTTGGTGAGTTGCAGTGGTGGATCTTGTATTTAGTACAGGTTTATGCCACTGAGTGTCGGTGGTGGAAGGAGTGAATGGGGTGTTGCTGAAGTGGGCTCTTTTGTCATGGATGGTGTCGAGCTTCTTGAGTGTTGCTGGAGCCCCACACTTCCAGGCAATTGGAGAGTATTCCATCACACTCCTGACTTGTGCCTTGAAGATGGTGGACAGAATTTGGGGGGTCAGAATTCCCAATCTCTGACCTGCTCTTGTAGCCACAGTATTTATACAGCTGCTCCAGTTCAGTTTCTGGTCAATGGTAACCCTGGGATTGTTGATGGTGGGGGATCCAGCGATTCTAGGGGACAGTTGCCAGCCACAGGTTGATTATGATATGTTGCTTCACTTCCTTTTCCTGTTTTGGGACCACACACTAACCTGTCAGTAAATTACGTCCTAAAACCTTAATCGGCCTCGCCCTACTAAAAGTCATATGTGAAGCCTGCACCCCACCAAACCATTCTAACCACTACATCACCTCCTGTAGATGCCACAGCAAAGGTAGATTTGCCAGGCTCCTTTGTTTCCGATCATGCCAAAGCACTGCACTTACACATACCCTCATTCACCCTCAAACAGCAGGTCAGATAGAATCCACTCGAGAGGATTTAGAGAGTGAAGCCCACAGCATGCTGCATAGAAACAATGGGCGGAAGATAAGACAGATGTTGACCAGATGCTCAGGAGACTCCATCTCTTAACGGACGAGCCTTGGGGTCCAGACCTCCACAGTCCTGCTTCTAAAAGAAGCACGCATGCAAAGCATCCGATATATAAAGAGATAGATGAGTCAATTGAAAGAGTTACCTACCCACATTTACAACACCAAATTAGGTGAATTAACAGCACTGGAGCATCTGGCAACTTTAGGCCAGTCTGCTGGAGAGTCTTTGACCAAAATGCCCTAATAACAATTACAGCTTCTTCCATCGATGCACAGGTGATTGCATTAAAGGTCTTGGGAGAGAGAACTCTCCTCTAAGTAAACAACAAACAGTCCGTGCTTCATGTCAGAAGAAGTCAAGAAGGTGACTCCAGTATTATATTCCTCCATCCTAACTGACTGTGCAATCAGAGCTCTACCTGTGGCCTGGATCAATGTCAGCTCCTTACACTATTTCCACCTAGGCACTTTCGTCTAAAATGTAGTGCATTTAGTTGCATGAATTTCCTACCAGCTAACAGGCTAACTCCAGATTTACTGAACAGTATTATGTACATGTGATAATTAACATGCGCGCATGTTTTGCATGTCATGTCTTTGGGGAAAAGTTTTTAAACATCTTGATTTTATTGCCAATGTCTCACTTAATGGATGTTGTTTGATTCAAGTTATTTTAAAGCTGATTTCTATATGCCCAGCTGGTGATTCACTGGTTTTACCCCATGGTTAACTCAGGCATGCAGACTACAAAGGTGCTGAGTTCGATTCCTGAGTTAAAATGAACACCCAGGGTAACATTGGGATCTCTACAACCGATCACAGTGCTTTGGATTAGGAAGGGGAAAATAGGAATGGATTCCCACTTTTCCTATCTTTGCCTGGTGATCCCTGCTGGAAGTACACAGCGGGTGCTGTAGAGGACATAAACTGGCTTAACTGTGATGCCCCTCTAGATAAGTAGTCTGCTAACATTCACTGGCAAGGCTCACACACAAGTAATTGCTACTTGGGCGAGGTACTGGAAATTGCCACAAAGTGTTATTCCAACCAGAGGTCAACTCATTAAGGGGAGGGGAAAAGAGAGGCAGGGATTGGTGTGAGAAGGATAAATAAAGCTTTGACTCTACCTTTAACAGGCTTGTAATGTGTTAATGGCACAGAAACAGGCCATTCAGCCCAGAAGGTCCATGTCAGTCTTTATGCTCCACACAAGCCTCCTCAAACCTTTTTCATCTAACCCTATCAACATATCCTTTTATCCCTTGCCTGCACCCCCACACCTCCCACCCACCCCCCCATCCTCATTTGCTTATCTAGCTTCCCCTTAAATGCATCTATGCTACTCTCCTCAACTATCCCCTGTGGTAGCAAGTTCCGCATTCTAACTACTCTCTAGATAAAGAAGTTTCTCCTGAGCTCCCTATTGTATTTACTAGTGACTATTTTATATTTATAGTCCCCAATTCCAGTGTTGCCTACAAGTAGAAACATTTTTTCTATGTCTACTCTAACCCTTCCATAATCCTAAAGGTCTCCATCAGGTCATCCCTCAGTATTCTTTTTCTAAAGAAAAGAGCCCCAGCCTTTTCAATGTTTCCTGTTACATATATCCACTGTTCTGCTATCACTCCATCAGTCCTGGTAACATTCTGTTTGACAACTAGTTGTGGCAAACTATTTTCCAGGGCTTCATGGATGTGATTAATAGCGTTTAGTCTACAATCCCACCAGTGCAGAACCAGTCTCCAACTAGTGAGCCTGGCAGGAATTTGCTCTTATGAAGCTGCTGTCTCTCCGTTAATCAGCACTTGTGTGCCCTCTCGCCATCCCACCGATATGCTAGAACATGTGGTGTGGAGGGGGAGGGTGTGATAAGGTCAGATTACTTTTGCAGCAGTTTAAGAGTTGTAACCCAAAGCAGGCCCATCCCAGGATTTAGCTACATTGAGACAAGGACCACCTTGACTCCAAGAAGCTCCAAGAGAAACACAACAGCCAGTCACCTCATACATTCCTGCCATCCAGACAGCATCTAGGAGGAAGATGATGTTAGCTCCAAGAAGAAGCCAATCACACAGTGCATTAAGGCAAAGCGTGGAGGGAAGAAATTGTATTCGTGCCGTTGCATTTTTAGATCATTTATCCTAGACCTTAGATTCTTACCCCCTAGATTAGTTTGTGCTTGTGTCTTAGAATATTCTCATGGGTGGGTTCCAACTCAACCAAAATGTTCACAAGTGAAGCTAAGATTAGGATGGGTCTGTCAATCATCCAATGGGATTATTGCCTTGATTTTTGTTAACTCTCTTTTAATCCTACCCATCAATGAAAGCTGAAGCTTGAATATTGCTGAAAAGACAGATATGTGGCTAGAGCTATCCTTCTTGCACTCATTAGGACAGACACAAGAATGCCAAATTTCAGACCATCCCAACAATATATACCACAGGAGAAATGATGCTGATTGGTTGGCAATGTCGACTCTGATTGGCCAAGGCATTGCCATGGGAAAAGAAATCGGAAGCATAAAGCTGACAGTCAGATAGCAGGCGCAACAAAATGCATCTGTATTCCTTCCCTCTTATTCTATATCCTGTCCTTTGTTCTCAATATTTAATCACAGATCTATTCTGGTCCACACACAAGAATTTGCAAAGTGACACCACCTGAAATGAGCTTTTTGAAGGAACAATGATGGGAATGAGTGATGGAAAAACTTGCATGGGATATGGTCAGGTGGGCAGAAAAGAAACTTTTTTGATGATGCGGTGATGAGATACGCACCCAAACTATTTGTTTACATGTTCGTGATAATGTATGTATGCCGTATAAATGCCAGTTGTCATTATGTACAATCAAACTTTGTAAAGCTCCAAACATCAATAGAATTTTAAATAGGAATAAAACTAAGTGCATAATTAGACACCTGCTAAAAGTATTGATGCTTAAAAAAGCAGCCTATTTTCTTGAATTGTCATAAAACTAAATGCTATCAAGAGGCAGATCTGTAGGCATACTGGCGTCCCTTGATTGTTCTTGTTACCATGCTTTATGCTGTAAAACTGCTGGTTAGAGATAGCCTGTGAACTGATATTTAGTGCAGTTGTGGTCTAATGTGACATCTTGAGATTACACTCCAATGAGGAATATTGCCCACAGCCTACCATTTCCATTCATGAGAATGCAGGGGAAGAACCTCATGATGGAACATCAGAGGAAATTTATGTCAAATATATACATTCCCACAATGCCAGTAACTAGCAATTTGAAGGCATAAAACACAGTAACAAGGATAATCAGCGGAGATCAGTAAACATGTGGATCCTCTTCTTGATAACATTTCAAGAAAATGGACTTCCTATTTAAAGGTCAATACTTTCAGGGCAGGCCAGCAAAGCGATGATGTCACTGGACCAGCAATGATCCAGAGATATGAGTTCAAATCCCACAATGGCAGCTGGGGGATTTCAACAATTAAATACAATCTGAAATTTAAAAATGGGACTGGATATTCGAGTGTCGAATTCCAGGTCCCGATCTTGTTCCCCATCTGCGTTGCTCTTGTGACACTGCTTTTGAATTCAAATGGCCCAATTAGTGGAGCCAAGCGCCACCAGGTGGTGGGATCTGCCTGCCTGGTGCCAGCAGCAAAGGTAGGCAGCAGTAATGTTGGGGGCTGCTGCTGCCTTGCTGAGGAGAGCAGGCAGTTCCTCAGAGGGTCAGGAGATCAAACACAGTGGAAAGCAGCTATGGACATCAAATGAAGGTGCATGTGCTTATCCAGGTGCTAGCTGTCCCCTCAAATTTGATTTTAAAACAAATACAAACTAACTTACTTGGGACCACAGTGAATCTGACAGCTGTGCACTAAGGTGCACAAGACTGTTCGGACTCATCGGAAAGAGCATTGAAAATTGTATCCCCAAACAGACAGACCCCTGAACAAGTTCCTTAAGGAGCTCAAGGCACCATTAATTGGCAGCAAGCACGTTTCCTGTTGTCTCACCCCCACCGGCCCTTTGAAGATTCAAAACAGTCCCAGAAGCATCAGGATCCCAAGACAACTTCGGGGATTGTGCCTGACTTGCCCAGCATGCCCCTGCACGGTACCCCTCAGGCGAACACGCCTTCCAGCTCCGCTCATTCTTCTCCAGGCAGTCACTTCATGTCCCCATCTGAGCAGCCTACGCTCACACTCACCCTAGTGCCCTATCTCACTCATGCCTCACAGTGACCCTCCACAAATGTTGTCCTCCCCTCCTCTGCACGCAAGCCATTATGAGCACTCTGACCTCACTGCTTTCTCACCTTGAAGGAGAAGAGAGCGCACAACTTGAGGAAAGGCAGCCATGCAGGGTAGGAGGAGGCAGGGATGTTGGGCATTCAATTGACAGGCACCTTGTCAGTCTCTGCCCTCCGAAATGGCCTAGCAAGCCATTCAGCGACATTCAAGATCATGAGATCCTTCGGCACAATGCAGAGCCCAATATTGAAAACGAAGGCCGGAATTTTCCAGCCCAGCCCCCATAGCGGGGGTCGGCCAGCCATCGAATTCCCCGTTCCTATCAGCGGGACCAGAAGGTCCCACCCGTGTGAAGGGCTGGAAAATTCTGGCCAAAGATTTGAAAGTTTTGTCTGAAGTCACCTCCGTAAGATCCTCTTAATTGTCGGCGGGCATGCTGCTGCCTCTCGCGCGCACCCGCCGAGCAAAATATCGCGAGAGTGCGCTATGACGCCAGGCCGCTGGCCCAATGCCACCGCACACTGTTTTACTCTCGTTCAGGTCGGGCACGCGCGCGCCCACCCGGTGAGAGAAAAATTCTGCCCATCGATTATAAAAATGCTATCCGCAGGTTTCTATTTTTATTTTGTTTAATAACGGAAACCTCATCCCGCCCTTGGGTGAGGCTTGCTGAAAAATGTAAAGGCCGCCTGGCCGATTCGCTCATCCGCCAACCATAAGGCTGGACGGACTACGTCAAATGACAGACATTGGGTACTTCTTAAAAATTCATTCGCTAGATATTAGCACCGTTGGCATTTATTGCCCATCCCTAGTTGTCCTCGAGGCAGCTGTGGTTAGTCACCTTCCTGAATGCAATTGCTTGTCTTACTAGGGCTTAAATGTCTCATGATTACATTGTTGTGGGTCTGGAGTCACATGTAGGCCAGACTGGGTAAGGACAGCAGATTTCCTTCCCTATGGGCTTTAGTGAACCAGATGGGTTTTATTGACGTCAGTGATAGTTGTCATGGTCACCAACACTGAGACTAGCTTTCAAATCCAGATTTTTTTTTTATTCATTGAATTTAAATTCCACCAGCTGCCATGATGCAATTTTAACCCATGCCCCCAGACCATTAGCCTGGGCTTCTGGATTACTAACCCAGTGATATTAGCACTGCACCACTGTCTCCCCGCCCCCCCGCCATTTTGCTTTTGTGTCCTCTATTACTCCTTCCTTCGAGTGCCGTGCCCTAAGAAGGCATTGGCAACCAATGACTGGTCCATGATTCTGCGTGGCAAAGTGCTGCAGTGGTTTGCCATTGCCTTCTGCAGCATGGCTGACCAGGAAATTCTCCTGCTCTTACCACCTGCCTTCAGGTATATCTGAAATCTATATAGACTCTGGGTCTATACTTGATGGAGTTTAGAAGAATGAGGGGGGATCTGATTGAAACTTACAGAATACTGAAAGGCCTGGATAGAGTGGACGTGGGGAAGATGTTTCCATTAGTAGGAGAGACTAGGACCCGAGGGCACAGCCTCAGAGTAAAGGGAAGACATTTTAGAACAGAGATGAGGATAAACTTCTTTAGCCAGAGAGTGGTGAATCTATGGAATTCATTGTTACAGAAGGCTGTGGAGGTCAGGTCATTGAGTGTATTTAAGACCGAGGTAGATAGGTTCTTGATTGGTAAGGGGATCTAACGTTACGGGGAGAAGGCGGGAGAATGGGGTTGAGAAACTTATCAGCCATGATTGAATGGCGGAGCAGACTCGATGGGCCGAATGGCCTAATTTCTGCTCCTATGTCTTATGGTCTTATATCGGAAGGATTTACAGACTGATAATCAACCTCGGCCAAGTTATGAACACACCTTCCATGGCCATCAAGTCCTGAAGTGGGACTTAGACCCGGAGCTTCTAGCCCAGAGCTAGGGATGCTACTACTGCACCACAAGACCTCAACCTTCTCTGTAACTGTGCTGCTGAATTTCAAAGTATCTTCTGTCAAATAAAAAGATAGGAAGCTAATTTTACAACACAACGATGCCCATTTGCTCTTAGTTTTGTGATAATGGTTTCAGTTTAATTTCCATAGAGTACACAATGTTTGCACCATTAATACTTCATCAGTATGCAGTTGGTGATCCGTTTCTATTCCCTGCTCATGAACATACAGCAGCTCCTGCAAAATATTTGGATCTATTCTTGTGCATTTAATAGGATCCCAAAGAACTGTTGTAAAGCAATATAAAGTGCTGCTTTATATACTGACTCACACTGGGATGAAGAGACAAAGGTCAGGTATTCACTTTCCATGAATAGGATTTTTTTTTCAAAAAAAGGTGTTAGTCAATTCATTGTTATGATGAGGCAACTCACACAGGCCAATTCAAAACAAATATATGGTGGTAACTGTTTTGGCCCATGTTCAATTTATCTCTTCCAGGCCAAAGCCTGAGTAAATGTTTGCCTTTTAATAACATGTTATCTGCAGCACAATAAACAAGTTAATTGGAGCAATCAAAGTTGATTTAAATATTTAATTCTTTTAAAGCCAATGCCTTAATTTCGGTAATGTCTTTTGGGTTTTATGGGACAGTTAGTGTTGCAGTGCTGCCTAATGTCTTAAGCTTCAATGGAAAAGATAATGTGATGAGCCAGTGCAAATATAGAGCCATAAGATGATTACTGTATTAGGGGTATCTACAGGGAGTTCAGGGAACAAATCTGCTTTTTCTAAAATTGAGAACGTTTACAGAACACTGGCGATTTTCCTGATTTCCGTTCCCATCAGGAAGTCTCCCTTTTGGATCCCTCTATCAGAAAATCAGGGGTGCACTGCCCAATGTTTTGCTTCTGTTTATTTTAATGGATGGAAAAGTACTCACAGATGAACATAGGAACAGATATCAATATAACTTTCTGAGATGCCGCCTTCAGCCTTGCAAAATTAGAGGACATAAGTATTTTATTCCCAGAAGAAACTCAGCAGGTCTGGCAGCATCTGTGGAGAGAGAAACAGAGATAACATTTCGAGTCCATATGACTCTTCTTCAGAGATGGTACCTATACTAGCCGGATGGGTTGCACCTGAACAGAGCTGGGACTGAGTTCCTTGCGGGGCGTTTTGCTAGTGCTGTTGGGAGGGCTTTAACCTAACTTGGCAGGGGTGTGGGAACCAAGAGAAAATATTAGAGAGGAATACCAGGGTGCACAAAATACAGGGAGGGACAGATAGCACTAGTATAGAGAATAGTAAGTTAATAGGTGAAGTTGGGGTAAGGGGGAAAGTAACAAAATCTCAATCAGGGTTACTATGCATGTATGTGAATGCACGGAGTATAGTAAATAAGATTGAGGAGTTACAGGCGCAGGTTGCCATGTGGAAATATGATGTTGTGGCGATAACAGAGACCTGGCTCAAGGAAGGGCAGAACCGGTTCTTAAATATTCCCAGGTACAAGGTGTTCAGAAAAGATAAGAAAGGAAGGAAAGGAGGAGGGGTGGTGGTATTAGTTAAGGAGAGCATTGCAGTGCTGGAGAAAGAGGATGTCCCAGAGGGTACAAGGACAGAATCAATCTGGCTAGAGCTAAGGAACAAAAAGATTGCAATTACATTGCTCGGTGTAGTCTATAGACCGCCAAATAGTGAATAGTGAGAATAGGTAGAAGAACAAATCTGCAGGGAAATTACAGTGAGATGCAAGCATTATAGAGTAGTTATAATGGGCAACTTTAATTACCCGAATGTAGACTGGGAACAGTGGCAGTGTAAAGGACGGTGAGAGGCAAAAGTTCATGGATTTTGTTTAGAAAATTTTCTACAGCAGTATGTGTCCAATCCAACAAGAAAGGATGCATTGGAAAAACTCAGCAGGTCTGGCAGCATCGGCGGAGAAGAAAAGAGTTGACGTTTCGAGTCCTCATGACCCTTCAACAGAACTGAGTAATATTAGGAGAGGGGTGAAATATAAGCTGGTTTAGGGGGAGAGAAGTTGGGGGGGGGTGGTGGAGGGAGTGAAGTTGGGGGGGTGGTGTTGGTTGTAGGGACAAGCAAGCAGTGATAGGAGCAGGTAATCAAAAGATGTCACAGACAAAGGAGCAAAGACATGTTAAAGGTGGTGATATTATTTAAACAAATGTGCTAATTAAGAATGGATGGCAGGACACTCAAGATACAGCTCTAGTGGGGGTGGGGTGGAAAGACTAAACAGGGCATTAAAGGTATAGATTTTAAAATAATGGAAATAGGTGGGAAAAGAAAAATCTATATAAATTATTGGAAAAAACAAAAGGGAGGGGGAAGAAACGGAAAGGGGGTGGGGATGGAGGAGAGAGTTCAAGATCTAAAGTTGTTGTATTCAATATTCAGTCCGGAAGGCTGTAAAGTGCCTAGTCGGAAGATGAGGTGCTGTTCCTCCAGTTTGCGTTGGGCTTCACTGGAACAATGCAGCAAGCCAAGGACAGATATGTGGGCAAGGGAGCAGGGTGGAGTGTTAAAATGGCAAGCGATAGGGAGGTTTGGGTCTTTCTTGCGGACAGACCGCAGGTGTTCTGCAAAGCAGTCGCCCAGTTTACGTTTAGTCTCTCCAATGTAGAGGAGACCGCATTGGGAGCAACGAATGCAGTAGACTAAGTTAGGGGAAATGCAAGTGAAATGCTGCTTCACTTGAAAGCATTGGAAGCATTCTACATTGGAGAGACCAAACGTAAACTGGACGACCGCTTTGCAGAACACCTGCGGTCTGTCCACTAGAGCTGTACCTTGAGTGTCCTGCCATCCATTCTTAATTAGCACATTCATTTAGATAATATCACCACCTTCAACACCTCTTTGTTCCTTTGTCTGTGACATCTTTTGATTATCTGCTCCTATCACTGCTTGCTTGTCCCATATTTCACCCCTCTCCTAATATTACTCTGTTGAAGGGTCATGAGGACTCGAAACGTCAACTCTTTTCTTCTCCGCCGATGCTGCCAGACCTGCTGAGTTTTTCCAGGTAATTCTGTTTTTGTTTTGGATTTCCAGCATCCGCAGTTTTTTGTTTTTATAAGAAAGGATGCATTGTTGGATCTGGTTCTTGGAAATGAGGTGGGCCAATTAGATCAAGTGTCAGTGGGTGAACATTTAGGAGACAGTGATCACTGTATTGTACATTTTAGGATGATGATAGAAAAGGACGATAGGCAATCCAGAGTAAGAATAATTAACTGGACAAGAGCCGACTTGGATGGGGCAAGAACAGAGCTGGGCCAGATAGACTGGAATGAAAAATTGGCAGGAAAAACTGCAGCTGAACAATGGGCTACCTTCAAAAAAAATTGGATTGGGCACAGTCAAGGTATATTCCATTGAAAGGGAATATATAGGGCAAACAAATCCAGAGCTCCCTGGATGAAAAAGGAGATAGAAATTAAGACAAAGAAGAAAAAGTGTGCCAGGTGTCAGGTAGGAAATACAATTGCGAACCAAGAGGAATACAGAAGGTTCAGAGGGGAGGTGAAAAAGCATAATAGAGAAGAGAAGAGGGATTATGAGAAAAGACTGGCAGCCAACATAAAGGGGAATCCCAAAGTCTTCCATGGGCATATAAATAGTAAGAGGGTGGTAAAAGGAGGAGTAGTGCTGATTAGGGGCCTAAAAGGGAATTTACACATGGACGAAGGGGCCATGGCTGAGGTATTAAATGAATACTTTGCATCCATCTTTACCAAGGAGGTAGATGCTACCCAGGCCATGGTGACAGATGAGGGAACTGTGTCAGTAGAAGGGTTCAAAATTGATAAGGAGGAAGTGGTGAATAGACTGTCGGTACTTAAAGTTGACAAGGCACCGGGACCGGATGAGATGCATCCAAGGATATTGAAGGAAGTGAGAGTAGAAATTGCAGGGCCGCTGCCCATAATCTTTCAGTCTTCCCTAGACTCAAGGGAAATGCCAGAGAACTGGAGAATTGTAAACATTACGCCCTTGTTCTAAAAAGTTTGTAAGGATAAGCCCAGCAATTACACATCAGTCAGTTTAACTTCAGTGGTGGGCAAGATTCTAGAAACAATTAATCCATATAGAATTAGTAGTCCCATGGAAAAATATGGGCTGATAAGGAAGAGCCAGCATGGATCTCTAAAGGGGAAATTGTGTTTAACTAGCTTGCTGGAGATTTTTGAAGAGGTAGCAGAAAAGGTTGATGAGGGTAATGCTGTTGATGTGGTGTACATGGACTTTCAAATACAATGCCACACAACAGACTTGTGAGAAGTTATTGCTCATGGAATAAAAGGGACAGTAGCAACATGGATAGAAAATTGGCTGAAAAATGGGAAGCAGAGGGTAATGGTCAATGGATATTTTTCAGGCTAGAGGAAGGTTTGTAGTGGAGTTCCCCAGGGGTCAGTATTGGGACCCTTTTTTTCCTGATATATATTAATGACCTAGATCTTGGTGTGCAGGGGACAGTTTCGAAGTTTGAGGACGATGTGAAGCTTTGGAGTGTTGTAAACTGCGAGGACAGTGTAGAACTTCAAAAGGACATAGACAAGTTGGTGGAGTGGGCAGATAAGTGGCTGATGAAGTTCAATGCGGAGAAATGTGAGGTGATGCATTTGGTAGGAATAACATGGACAGACAATATAAAGTAAGGGGTGAAATTTTGAAGTGGGTGCAGGAGTAGAAAGACCTGGGTGTGTATGTGCATAGATCATTGAAGGTGGCAGGACAGGTGGAGAGAGCAGTTAATAAAGCATACAGTATCCTGGGCTTTATTAGTAGGGGCATAGAGTACAAAAGCAAGGAGGTTATGCTGAACTTATATAAGATACTCGTTAGACCTCAGCTGGAATATCGTACAGTTCTGGGTGCCACTATATAGGAAGGATGAGAACACATTGGAGAGAGTGCAAGAGTGGTTTACAAGAATGGTTCCAGGGATGAGAAACTTCAGTACGAAGGTAGATTGGAGAGGTTGGGACTGTTCTCCTTGGAGAGAAGAAGGTTAACAGGAGATTTGATAAAGATGTTCAAACTCATGAGGGGACTAAACAGAGTAGATAGGGAGAACCTGTTGCCACTGATAAGAGGATCAAGAACGAGAGGGCACAGATTTAAAGTGATTTGCAAAAGAAACAAATGTGACTTGAGAAAAAACTTTTTCACACAAGTGGTTCAGGTCTGGAATGCACTGTCTGGAAGTGTGGTGGAGGCAGGTTCAATTGAGGCATTCAAGGGGGCATTAGATGATTATAAGACCATAAGACCATAAGACATAGGAGCAGAAGTAGGTCATTCGGCCCATTGAGTCTGCTCCACCATTCAATGAGATCATAGCTGATCTAATAATCCTCAACT
Organism: Cetorhinus maximus; assembly: GCF_964194155.1. Lineage (NCBI taxonomy): Eukaryota > Metazoa > Chordata > Chondrichthyes > Lamniformes > Cetorhinidae > Cetorhinus > Cetorhinus maximus. The sequence goes on along the minus strand of NC_135899.1, from coordinate 81,446,652 downwards.
CCACTTTCCTGCCTTTTCCCTATAACCCTTGATTCCCTTACTGATTAAAAGTCTGTCTATTTCAGCCATGAATATATTTAACGACCCAGCCTCTGCAGCTCTCTGGTAAAGAATTCCACAGATTGACAACCCTCTGAGAGAAGAAATTCCTTTTCATCTCTGTTTTAAATGGGTGCCCCCTTACTCTGAGATTATGCCCTCTGGTCCGAGACTCTCCCACAAGGGAAAACAACCTCTCAGCATCTACCCTAAGCCCCCTAAGAATCTTACATGTTTCAATAAGGTCGCCTCTGATTCTTCTAAACTCCAATGAGTACAGGCCCAATTTACTCAACCTCTCCTCATAAGAAAATCCCTCCAAACCCAGAATCAATCTAGTGAACCTTCCCTGGACTGCCTCCAATGCCAGTATATCTTTTCTTAGATAAGGGGACCAAAACTGTTCACAGTATTCTAGGTGTGTTCTAACTAGTGCCTTGTATAGTTTTAGTAAGACTTCCTTAATTTTATACTCCATTCCCTTTGAAATAAAAGCCAACATTCCATTTGCCTTCCCTATTACCTGTTGAACTTGTATGTTAGCTTTTTGTGATTCATGCACCAGGACCCCCAAATCCCTCTGTGATGAAGTTTTCCTCAGTCTTTCTCCATTTAAATAATATTCAGCTCCTCTATTCTTCCTGCCAAAGTGCATAACGCATAACCTCACATTTTCCCACATTATATTCTATCTGCCACATCTTTGCCCACTCACTTAACCTGTCTATATTTCTCTGTAGGCTCTTTGTGTCAACCTCACCACTTGACTTCACACCTATTTGAAAAGAGGTACGGGGAAAAGGGAGGGCAATGGCACTAGGTGATAATGCTCATCTGGAGAGCGGGTGCAGACACAATGGGCTGAATGGCCTCCTTCTGTGCCATTAAAATGCTGTGATTCTGAGTCATATGGACTCGAAACAGTAACTCTGGGCTGTATCTTCCGGTCGGCGAGTGGAGGATGGGGCCCGCTCGCCGACATGTAAACTGGCGCGAGGTGATGTCGGGCGTGCGTCCCAACGTCACCCCGCGTCATTTAGATTTTCAGTTCATGGCTGCGCGCCCGCCGAACTGTCAAAGGCCTATTAAGGCCATTAAAAAAGTAATTAAACTGATTAATGGACCGGCCCATCCAACCTTAAGGCAGGCAAAGAGCCCAGGCGGCCTTTAGATAAAACACGAAACCTCATCCACGGGTGGGGTGACGTTTCATGAGGGTATTAAAATTTGTGCAAAATGTCGAAATAAAAGAAATTGACATGTCCCAGTTCATATGACAGTGTCACATGAGGGGACCTGTCAATAATTTTTGTTTCTCATCGTTATTCAATGTTTGAAGCCTGAGCCGATCTCCCTGAGGCAGCTCTTAAAGAGCGCACTCCCAGCTCAGGGAATCCACCCCCCCACCCCACCCCAAGCCCCCACCCGCACCGGGAGCGCACAGTGCTTCCTGGTGGACGTCACGCTGGGTGGGCCTTAATTGGCCTGCCCATGTAAATCGGCAGCGTGCCCCCAACCAGGGGCGCCAATCGGGAACCCGCCCACTCGCGCCCGCTCCCGCACAACCCTCCCCCCCCCCAACGGGGGGAAGATCCCGCCCTCTGTTTCTCTCTCTCCACAGGTGCTGCCAGGCTTGCTGAGTTTTTTCCAGCACTTTCTGTTTTTATTTCATATTTCCAGCATCCGCAGTGTTTTGCTTTTATTTTGTTCTCATGTGTGTCTGCAACTTCCCAAATTGCACAGCTACTGGGCGAGGCTTTCAGTCAACGGTGTGAATTCATAAAATTACAGCGTGTAAGGGTAGGAATTGGTCCTCACCTGCCTGTTGTCCCCCATAGAAAACAGGGGCAAAAATGAACATGTTGCTCCCCAAGGACGCCTGAACATCATTAACACCACATTGACCATGGACAGTCCTCAACTATTTGGACCAACAATTAGTGTAAGGCTCCGTGCATTGCTAATGAGGGGCCGAATGCCTGTTTTAGGTCCCCTTGGGGCTGGCCTGAACAGGCCAGATGTTGAAAACATCATTTTTTAAAAGTTATATGGAGCATCCATACTTGTGTATGGATTTTTCAAGGCTTAAGATGGTACCTCAAAGGTATCAATTGGAAGCTTTTTAACGTATCTGTTCCCATGTTCATTCATATTTTAACATGGAAGTCCGTATGGATGCCTTTGAGACCACAATGAGATGGGTCAAGAGCACTTTGATCCTTCTCACTTTGCTTCGGTGAGTGCGAGGTCCTAATGCTGTGATGTATTTATAACATATACTCATATATATTAAATATATGTGGCGTTGCTGTAGACACAGAGAAAGGTGGGGGTGAGGGGCGGGGTGATTTGAGGCCATGGAGGGGTTTGTAAACGAGGATGAGAATTTTAAAATGAAGGCGTTGCTTACCCAGGAGCCAGCATAGGTCAACAGGCATAGGGGCAATATGTGAATGGGTCATGGTTTGTAACTTGTAAGAGGCGCAAAAAATTTGCAAGTGACATTAAAGTTAACAACAGAAGATTTTAAATATATATAAAGAGAGAGACAGACTGTTTGGCATCATTAAAGATGGATGTAGGTGACTATAATAGATAATAGTGAGGAAGTTATGTTTAGTTTGCATAGACCCTTGGTCAAAGCCTCTGCGTTCAGTTTTGGACATTGAACCTCAGGAAGGATAAATTGACTTTGGTTGGGGTACACTGCAGATTCTACGGAATGATACTAAGACTTAAATTATGGCAACAGGTTGCAGATGTTGGTTTGTATTCCTTCACATTAAGAAGGTTCATCCTGAGTTTATTAAGTTGTTAAAGGGATTTAATAGGATAGATACAGCGAATCTATTTTCTCTGCTGGGAGAATCCAGAACACGAATGCCTGATCTTAACATCAATAAGGTTATTTAAGGGTGATGTCAGGAAACAGTTTTTAGGTGACACAAAAAAATCATTTCAATGAGGCAAAGGAAAGTCATCGAAAGAGCAAAAGAAAGACTAAACGATCAAAGAGACAGAGGGAAAAGCGCCCGACAATTTTTTTAATTTACTCGTTCACCGGCTATGGGTGTCACTGGCTGGGCCAGCATTTATCGTTCATTCCTAATTGCCCTTGAGAAGGTGGTGGTGGTGACAGTGTGGGATTCAGTGAGCTGCCTTCTTGAACCACTGCAGTCCATATGGATTTGGTACACCCAGAGTGCTATGAGGGAGGGAGTTCCAGGATTTTGATCCAGCAACAGTGAAGGAAGAATGATATATTTCCATGTCAGGATTGTGTGTGGCTTGGAGGGGAACTTGCAGGTGGTGGTGTTCCCATGCACCATGCATCCCTTGTCCTTCGAGGCGATAGAGGTCACAGGTTTAGAAGATGCTGTCAAAGGAACCTTGGTGAGTTGCGGCAGTGCATCTTGTAGATGATGCACACTGCTGCCACTGTGCATCGGTGGTGAAGGGATTGAATTTTGAAGGTGGTAGATAAGGAGCCAATCAAGCAGGCTGCTTTGTCCTAGATGGTGTCCAGCTTCTTGAGTGTTGTTGGAGTAGCACTCATCCAGGCAAGTGGAGAGTATTCCATCACATTCCTGAATTCTGCCTTATAGATGGTGGAAGGCTTTGGGGAGTCAGGAGGTGAGTTAACCTTGTAGCCACAGTATTTATATGGCTGGTCCAGTTCAATTTCTAGTCAATGGTAATCAGCAGGATGTTGATAGTGTGGGATTCAGCAATGGTAATGCCATTGAATGTCAAGGGAGATGGTTTGGCTCTCTCTTGTTGGAGATCGTTATTGCCTGGCACTTGTGTGGGCTGAATATCACTTGCCACTTCTCAATCCTAGCCTGAATGTTGTCCAGGACTGCTTCAGTAACTGAGGGGTTGGAAATGATGCTGAAGATTCTGAAATCATCAGCGAACAACCCCACTTTTGACCTTATGTTCGAGGGGAGGGCATTGATGAAGCAGCTGAAGGTGGTTGAGCCTAGGGCACTACCCTGAGGAACTCCTGCAGCATTGTCTGGGTACAGAGATGATTGACCTCCAACAACCACAACCATCTTCCTTTGTGCTAGGTACAACTCAAACCAACTGAGAGTTTCCCCCCTGATTCCCATTGACTCCAGTTTTACTAGGGCTCCTTGATGCCACACTCGGTCAAATGCTGCCTTGATGTCAACGGCAGTCACTCTCACCTCACGTCGGGAGTTCAGTTTTTTTGTCCATGTTTGAACCAAGGCTGTAATGAGCTCAGGAGCTGAGTGGCCCTGGCAGAAACCAAACTAAGCGTTAGTGAGCAGGTTATTGCTGAGTAAGTGCTGCTTGATAGCACTGCCAATGATACCTTCCATCACTTTGCTGGTGATCAAGAGTAGGCTGATGGGGTGGTAACTCATCGGGTTGAATTTATCCTGTTTTTTGTGTACAGGACATACCTGGGCAATTTTCCACATTACCAGGTAGATGCCAGTGTTGTAGCTGTACTGGAACAGCTTGGCTAGGGGCGCAGCTAGTTCTAGAGCACAAGTCTTAGTACTATTGCTGGAAAGTTATCAGGGCCCATAGCCAGTGCCTTCAGCCATTGCTTGATATTACGTGGAGTGAATCGAATTTGCAGAAGACTGGCATCTGTGATGCTGGGAACCTCTGGGGGAGGCCAAGATGGATTTTTTTTATTCTTTCACAGGACATGGGCTTCGCTGGCTAGGTCACCATTTTTATTACTCATCAATAATTGTTCATGAGAAGGTGGTGGTGAGCCGCCTTCTTGAACTGCTGCAGTCCATGTGGTGTAGGTATAGGCACTGTGCTATTAGGGAGGGAATTCCAGCATTTTGACCCAGCCACAGTGAAAGAACAGAAATATATTTCCAAATCAGGATGGTGTGTGATTTGGAGGGGAACTTCCAGATGGTGGTGTTCCCATGTATCTGACACCCTTGTCCTTTTGGATAGTAGAGACTGGGGGCTTGGAAGGTGCTGTTAAAGGAGACTTGGTGCAGTGCATCTTGTAGATAGCACACACTGCTGCCGCTGTGCATTGGTGGTGTAGGGAGTAGATGTTGAAGGTGGTGGATGGGGTGCCAATCAAGAGTCTTTGTTCTGGATGGATTCGAGCTCCTTGACTGCACTCATCCAGGCAAGTGGGGAGTATTCCATCACACTCCTGACTTGTGCCTTGTAGACGTTGAACAGGCTTTGGGGAGTCAGGAGGTGGGTTATTTGGTGCAGAATTCCCAGCCTCTGACCTGCTGTTATAGTCACAGTATATATATGGCTGGTCCAGTTCAGTTTCTGGTCAATGGTAACCCCCAGGATGTTGATAGTGGGGCATTCAGTGATGGTAATGCCATTGAATATCATGGGGAGATGGTTAGATTCTCTCTTGTTGGAGATGGTCATTGCCTGACACTTGTGTGGCACGAATGTTACTTACCAATTGTCAGCCTAAGTCTGGATATTGTCCAGGTCTTGCTGCATTTGGACATGGACTGCTTCAGTATCTGGGGAGTCACAAATGTTGCTGAACATTGTGCAATCATCAACGAACATCCCCACTCCTGACCTTATGATGGAAGGAAGATCATTAATGAAGCAGCTGAAGATGGTTGGGCTGAGGACACTATCCTAAGGAACTCTGCAGTGATGTCTGGGAACTGAGATGTTTGATCTCCAACAACCACAACCATCTTCCTTTGTGCTAGGAATGATTCCAACCAGTGGAGAGTTTCCCCCCTGATTCCCATTGACTCCAGTCCTGCTAAAGCTCGTTGATGCCACACTCAGTCAAATGCTGCCTTGATGTCAAGGGCAGTCACACTCACCTCACCACCTGAGTTCAGCTCTTTTGTCCACGTTTGGACTAAGGCTGTAATGAGGTCAGGAGCTGAGTGACCTTGGCAGTACCCAAACTGAGCGTCAGTGAGCTGGTTATAGCTGTGTAAGTGCCGCTTGATAGCACTGTCAATGACGCCTTCCATCACTTAATTGAAGATCGAGTGTAGACTGATGGGGTGGTAATTGGCCAAGTTGGATTTGTCCTTTTTTCTTATACAAGGCATACCTGGGCAATTTTCCATATTGCCGGGTAGATGACAGTGTTGTAGCTGTACCAGAGCAGCTTAGCTAAGGGCCACCTAGTTCTGGAGAACAAGTCTTCAGTACTATTGCTGGGATGTTGTCCGGGCCCATAGTCTTTGCAGGATCCAGTGCCTTCAGCCATTTCTTGATATCACATGAAGACCGGCATCTGTGATGCTGGGGCCAACGGAAGAGACCGAGATGAATCATCCACTCAGCACTTCTGACTGAAGATTGTTTCAAATGCTTCAGCCTTATCTTTTGCACTGGTGTGCTGGAGTCTCCTCCTCCAGTTAGTTGTTTAATTGTTCATGACTATTCATGGCTCGATGTGCCAGGACTGCAGAGCTTAGATTTGATCCGTTGGTTGTGGGATTTGTTATGACACAGCAGTGGGTAAAGGCTGAGTTGTTTAAATCCCAGAGGGAAACTTGAACAACTGTCATAACCTATATTTTCAATTGGTATGTTTGAGATGCAGCTCTGAATTCAGGAATAAAACCACCAAGCCTCGAGAGGTTTATATAAAACTAAATTAAACATTTATTAATCTAACAATTAATTAAACACATACATATGTCTACAAATTACTACCATAATGACTTTTAAACAAATCCCCAAATTAATCACTCCCAGGTAAATCTTCACCAAGGCAACAATAACCTGTAGACTTTAAACAGACACCAGGCAAAGCACATTTGACCTTACGAATTCAAAATGAAGTCCCTTGCAATTTGCAGACACAGTTGTTGGCTTACAAGCTGGTTAGATCTTAGATGCTTCTGACCTGCACACACAAAACTCCTTTCTGATTATATCTAGCTTTCCCTTTGAATGTAAATTTTCCATTGTATTACTAGGTTATTTTTAAATTTTACCTCTCCTAACAGTAATCTTTTCATTCCACCAATTCTATGAGTAATATAAACACATTGCTTGGCATCTCCCAGCTAGGTGCAAGATTTTACACCTTCTTTGAATGCAAATGCAAATTGCACTTTACCTTTTAACTAATTTATGTTTATCTAACTAACATCTCAAAACTATACAACAAAGCACCCAGACTAGCTGGCTTTAATCCAATTAAGCCACACATTGACAGAGACATAGACACACACAGAGACACAGACCTAACTACAAGTCCAAGTTAAAATAATTTCCAATAACATTATAGACATAAATATCTCTTCATGACAGATTGCTTAGCTTTGTCTATCGCATACTGCTTTCGCTGTTTGGCATCCAAGTAGCCCTGTGTTGTGGCTTCACCAGGTTGACACCTCATTTTTAGATAGGCATGGTGCTGTTCCTGGCATGTCCTCCTGCACTCTTCATTGAGCCAGCATTGATCCTCCGGTTTGATGGTAATGGTAGAGTGGGGGATATGCCAGGCCGTGAGGTTACAGATTGTGCTTGAGTACAATTCTGCTACTGCTGATGGCCCACAGCACCTTAAGGATGCCCTGTCTTGAGGTGTTAGATCTGTTCGAAATCTATCCCATTTAGCACAGTGATAGTGCCACACAGCACGATGGAGGGTATCCTCAATGTGAAGGCGAGACTTCATCTCCACAAAAACTGTACGGTGGTCACTCCCACCAATACTATCATGGACAAATGCATCTGCGACTGGTAGATTGGTGAGGGTGAGGTCAAATAGGTTTTTTCCTCTTGTTTGTTCCCTCACCACCTGCCGCAGACCCAGCCTAGCAGCTATGTCCTTTAGGACTTAGCCAACTCGATCAATAGTGGTGATACCAAGCCAGTCTTAGTGATGGACATTGAAGTCCCCCACCCAGAGTACATTCTGTGCACTTGCCACCCTCAGTGCTTCTTCCAACTGGTGTTCAACATGGGGGAGCACTGATTCATCAGCTAATGGGTGGGCGGTAGGTAATAATCAGTAGGAGGTTTCCTTGTCCATGTTTGACCAGATGAGGCTTCATGGGGCCCAGATTCAATGTTGAGGACTCCTGGAGCAACTCCTTGCCAGCTGTATACCACTGTGCCACCAAGCAAATTGAAGAAAGTAAATAAAAATCTATAAATACTTGTTTACAGGAACAGCCTTTGATGTTGAACATGAGAGAAATATCTGAGTAAATAGGAAAAAATGTAACAATTCCCTTGCCTGCTGTTTTATTTAGAGATTCCTATCATAAAGGTGGCGTTTTAAATTTAATGAAGCCTTCACATCTTCTGATCTTCACAGCCTTGTAATCTGGCCATCCCTAAGTTGCAAAGCTTATTTTACTGTATAAACCACTAGAGTAATGTGTACAGTTCTGGTCATCTAATGACAGGAAGATTACTATTGGCCGTGAGAATTAGAAGGGGTCAGAAGTAAAGATGATTCCAATTATCAGAAGCTTAATCTGCGAAGAAATGAAAATTGGACTTGCCTTCTTTGGAAAACATGAGAACATGATGCAGCTTCATCGAAATTTTCAAAACTCTTGAAGCAGATTTACTTGATACAGGAAGATTCTGTGAAGGGTTCAGATATCAAGCCGTAATGGCTTGCGTTTAAATAAGGCCCCTGACATGGAAAAGCAGCAAAAAATCATTTTTCACTGGCATATTCAAACAAAAGCTGAAGCCGAACCAGCAAAGGAGATGTTAAAAGTGACAACTGGGTTGCTTGAAAGGAAAATGGAGAGGCAGGGGGAGTTTAGCGAGGGAATTCTAGGTGGCTGAAGGCACAGTAGCTATGACGAGCTAACAGGAGGCAGGATAGGGAGTGGCGGATGCAGTAGTCTGGGAAGGAGCCAGTTAAAAAGTAAGAATAAGGAAGGTGCTCGTGGAATATGATATCAGGGATAATCATTTTAGTGGGAAGTATAAATGTGTTCAACAGGTGTGTTTCTGGAGAGCCAAAAGATTGCAGTATATGTGGAGAGATAGTTTGGTCTATCAAGAATGATAAGCTTGTTATATTTTACAGTCTTTTTCTTTTCCTCCTCTTAATTTTTATGTTCCCATATGTCAATGTAACATCAGCTTCATTGTGAAGCACTTTGAGATGACCTGATAAAGTACTGGACACAGGCAAGTTTTCTCTCTATTTTTCTTTCTTTCTATCAACTCAACTCAATCTCCAATTTCTTTTCGATATTGAGACAACAATAACATTGTTTACTGTTAGAGCCATTACTCATTCATGTCCTGTCAGGATGGAGTCCACAATCCTAGTCACACCCGTATGGCCGCCTGGCATTATTAAAAATAAATAAACTTTATAATTACTCTCTGATCTGTAACTGAAGGAGCTCGGAGGCTAATTCCTTTCAAATTCCCTTTATTTTAGGAAGCATTTTGAAAAATGATGGGATAGTGCAGATTCAAATCAGTTTCTACACAATGCACATTAAAGCACATATTTCCACATCAAGATATTTCTAGTGTTCTTGGGGCTACAACTCAATGATTCCATTTAGTAGTTATTTAGTACAGTACACTTCTGTTAATATATGTCCTGTTAATGGGACTATTGACTTCAGCTTAAAAAAACATTTGTTAACCTACAGATTCATACCCCATTGATTTTACAATGGTTTCTTAACATTGGGCTCCAAACAATTTCAGTGTAATACAAGAGCTATTTTCCAATATTTGGTTCCTAATAAATTTAATAAGCAGGCGACTCTTTCATTATCTCGTACCTGGAACCAATTACTTTTCATCATTCCATCTACACAGGAAGAGGAACTTTCAAAATAAATAATTACCATTTACTGTAAGCAGTTATTAATGGCTTTGGAGAGATTATTTAAATAGTCTACGTTACCACTAGATGTTGACATCATTCTGCTTACTAATGCTGATGAAAATACATGGGAAAATGGAAGAGGGCTGTTTTAATAAAGAGAAATAGATTAAATAATAAAAAATATATTTCTTTAAAAAGCTTGACTAGTTTCCTCAAAAAGAATGTTCTAATCATTAAATAGAATATTTGTTCTTGCATGTTGATATAGAAAAATAATTAAAAATGTAGAATTGGATTTGCAAATAGTCCAACCGCTTTGTGATATAACCATGCAAACAATACATTTCTGAGAATGTCTGCAAAGCAAGTTATAGCTTCCATCAGATAAGTAAAAATTATTTCCTCAGGAATCCCTTTTCATTTCGCTAAAATAATTGGAAAGGAATCGGTGAGAAAAACTTCATATTGAAAGATTGTTCTGTGTATTGGGTATTTTGTCTGGAGTTTCTCTTTAATAGGAATGTTTGGACTTGGGGAGAGACCCTTTGTCATAGATTGGAAGTTTTTTTTAACATGTAATTCTGCGAAACATGTTATTAACGCGTTGTGTAATGCAATGTTCACAAAAAAAAATTATACAGCAACTTTCACTGATTTCCTGCCTTGCCGCACTACAGGGATTTTACAAGAGTCGGTCCTAATGACATATTCCATCAAACCCAGGCCCATATGAAGGCAGCATAGAGAGCTTTCTAAAGAGGAAAGGGATGGCGGAAAACTGAGCTGCAGGTAAAATTTAAAGTGATGTTGCTACTTAGAACAGGAGGAAAATTTTGTTCCAGACTTGCAGATACTGTTTGTAAAAATATTTTTTTAGCCTTGCCAAAGGCTGGACCAGCTACATGTCTGACCATTCCAACACTTCCTTTGTTTTACGAAGGGTGGAATTTACAGAATGAATCCTTCTGTAATACCTATTGAGGAAAATTTAATTCCATGGCGTTGCTAAAAATCCAGTTCACCGCTTCATGTATCGCAGGAGGGAAAGGCTACGGTAAAGGCCATGCAGCAATTTAATTTTGCATTTTAATCAGGAAGATGGTTTGGAAGCTCATATTTAATGTGAATATTTTATCATTATATATAGGTGGTGAGTAGATAAGAACTCTTTGGGCAGAATTTTACAGCCCTGTTTCAGTGGGGACGGGGCTACAAAATGAGGCGAGACATTATAAACCCCATTGACTTCAGCAGGAAGGTAAAATCCCGCTGCTGTAAAATTCTGCCCTTTAGGTGTGTTCAACATTGGCGCGAATAGACGGAACATGCACAGTGCACACTCTGTCCATTTGTACCTCAAAATTGTCATTGGGGTCCCATGAGGCACTGGTTTGTATATAAAAAGTGCCCTTCTATCTGAAACGAACAGGTGTGTACACTGCCCATCTAAAGGTCCAAGACACTGGCAGCTGGAATACCAGTGTAAGCCAGGCATTAAGTGAGTTGTTATCATTTAGAAGCTGCCACTCCTTGGCTTTGGCCCCAGTGACGATCTGCACGGGGTTTACTGATCATCCTTATGATCGATGTGTATCTTCAGCATAAGGGAAGGAACCATGCACATCTGCTTGCAATGTGTGAAAAGTGGACTCAGTTGGTAACATTCCTGACCCTGAGTCATAGGCCCGGATTTTCAGGCCCTGTCGTGGTGGGACCCACCGTGGGCAATTCAGCAGTCCAGACAAAAGCCCGTTGACTTTCGGCAGGACCAGGCGATCCCGGCAATGGGAAGGACCAGAAAACCCCGCCCACAATGTTCCAGCTTCAAGCCCAATTCCAGGGCTTGAGGGCACAAAGCAAAGCTGACACTTGATGATGTCACACTGAGAGGGAGCACTGCACAGTCAATGTGCTGTCTTTCAGATGAGGTGTTAAACCGAGTTGCCATCTTGGGTAGATGTAAAAGATCCCATGACATAATTTTGATGAAGAGCAGAGGAATTATCCGTGGTATCCCAGCCAATATCTATTCTCTCATCAACATCACACAAAAAAATTATCTAGTCATTATCACATTGCTGTTTGTGGGAGTTTGTTGTGCGCATATTGGCTCCTACATTACAACAGTGACTACACTTCAAAAAAAGCACTTCATTAGCTGTAAAGTGCTTTGAGGTTGTGAAAAGTGCTATACAAATTCAGGTCTATTTTTTTCCTTTCTTTGATGTTTTCAGTGTACAGGTTTACTCATCATTGTTTAATCTAAGTAAAACCTGCAAGGGGTTTTGGCAATGTGATATGAGGCTTACTCTCTGGAATTCCCTTTCTAAATCTCTGCCTCTCTATTTCTCTTTCTGCCTTTGAGACACCCCTTAAAATGACGTCTTTGGTCCAGCTTTTGGTCATTTGCCTTGACATTGCCAAATGTAGCTCAGTGCCAATTTTTTTCTTTAAAACACTGCTTTGAAGTGCCTTTGGGCCTTTTATCACGTTAAAGGCACCATATAAATACAAGTTGTTATTGTAAAACAAGGGTGTGCCAAAAGAGTATAACTTTCCAGGATCTGCTTGTTGCTATCCACTTGTATAATGAAATGTAAAGCTCTTAAAACTCCGTAATATCTTTTAACCCTGAAAATACTGTAAAGAAGAAGCAGAACAAAAAATGCACTTTGGGTAATATATTCTGGTTTTGCCACAGGAATTTCGAGTGAACGTATTTAGCATTCGCGCAGCATGATTTCGAAGATGTAGGTTTTTTTTCCCACTGAACTGGTTGTTTAATCCTCCTTAATCAGCTAATTTAACTATTTAAGATGCTTAGACAGAAGTACCATCGTTAAGTAACAGAAAGCTTTAAAATAAAACAGAATTTAAGGAGTAGTCCAAAAAAAAAACAAACTTCAGTTCTTTATAGGTTAATCCAAAGTGATCCAGTTGGGTTTTGTATTCATCCTGGGCAAGATTAATAATATGTGTAAATCCAGTAGAACGTGTAAAACCCGACTGCAGGAGTTCTATAATGTGGATTGTAAGCGTCATATAAGTTATCTGACATTTTGATATTGAATGATTGCAATATTTTACCTTTGATAAATCAATGTTTATCCATTGTGACAATGACAACTCACACTGCAGTAAATCTATTTGTTTTCTTCAGTCTGTCAGTCACATTTTGGAATGCGTTTTGGAAAATTTTAACAACACTCATTTTTGTCATGAATGTAGTCTTTGTGGACGATTGAATAAAATCCATTTGGTTGGTGGCACATGAACCCAGCAGCGTGCCTTAACCTTGATAAGTGTATGGCAAGTTTCCCTGTAGCCTGCTAGAATGGAATGCTGGACGATATCTGGCTATGTCACCCTGTGGGGATTGGTATGTGCCCAATAATGTCGAGTTGAAAGTGATAAAGTCACTCTGCTTTTCTAACACTTTTACAGCCGAGATGGAAGATGACAGGCGACCATCCAGCATGGAGAACGTGACCACCCCATGACCCACAAAGTCATTCACTGTGATTGTGCCCCTGTCTGAAAAGAAATACTTGCATTTATATAGCACCTTTCACAACAACAGGACGCCCCCCAAGGCACACTACAGCCAGTGAAATACTTTCGAACTGTAGCTACTGTTGCAATCTAGGAAACGCCATGGCCAACTTGCGCACAGCAAGCTCCCACAAACAGCACTAATATAAGCATTAAAATCAGTTCCAAAGAAGAGTCATATTGAACTTGTAACGTTAACTCTGTTTCTCTCTCCACAGATGCTGCCTGACCTGCTGAGCTTTTCCAGCGCTTTTTGATTTTTATCCCACAAGCAGCAATGCGATAATGGCCAGATCATCTGATTTGGTGATGTTGACTGAGAGATAAGTGTTGGCCAGGACAGCGGGGATAGCTGTCCTGCTCTTTTTCAAAATACTGGTCACGGGATCTTTTCCGTCCACTGGAGAGGGCAGGCGTGGTTCTTGGTTTAACGTCTCACCCAAAAACAACACCTCCAACAGTGCAACACTCCCTCCGTACTGCATTGGGGTGTTAGCCTTGATTTTTGTGGCTTGAACTCACAGGCCAGAATTTTCGGCTCAGCGGGCGGGGGCGCCCCCACACAACCCCTCCCGACGGTGGTGGGGGGGGGAAATTCTCCCCATAATCTACCAGCTGAGCAATGGCTGACACTGAGTACCTTCTATATTTCACAGCCCCAGCTTCATATCCTCTCCCCACAGTCAATAAAAAAAAAATCACACTCGGTGAGACATAATGCTACGTTTATTTTTATGCATTTGAAAAGTCCGCAGAATTGGAGTTTTGATGGTTAAAAAAACAAAAGCTGTGAGTAATTTCCACATACTCAGTGATTAGCCTCAAAATGCCAGAAATGAACTTCATTGATTTAATACATGCATCAAGCTACAGGACAAAAATATAAATAATATTGAATCTCTGCGGAGTGTTCTTTTAACAGTGCGGATATCAGTTTGCAGCATTTACTGCCCTAACGACAATATGCTCGTCGTAAATCTAAATTGCACAATCTGTAAATGAAGCGCTAGACATCTCTGAGTGAAATGCTGTGTCCCAACACTCCGTGGAATTGACAGACTCATTAAACAAGAAATAACTAAGCAGCAAACAGGTGCTATTTAAAAATTTTTTTTAAAAAACAAGCAAAAATAGCTGGTGGCTTAATTACACCAACAAATATTAACTTTATGCATTAATTGGATGTCAGGGGAAAATCTGTTCTAAATAACACTCAAAGCGATGCTGCCTAAAGTGGCAATGGAAGTATTGGTGATATGTCTGCTCAAATAGAATGGTGTGCTCAATTTAGATTCATTATTCAGCCTTCAATTCCTTCTCTTAACATCATTACTTTAGAGATGGCATTTGTTTTCTATGCCTGGGTAGTTACATCTATTTCCTCTTGTCAGATCACACTGTCCTTGTGCAACTTTATCAATTATAACTTTGCAACATTCAAACTATACTTCCAGATGTTCATTTCACTCATGATCCCATAGTCTCTGTGGGATTCTTTCTGCCCTTCTAATGAAGCTGTGAGGCTTTTTATTAAAGGGCAGAATTTGGCCAAGTGTTAGGCTGCCAACTAGTGTCACTTGTTATTAAATCTGATATCACCTAAACATTAAGATTAAAAGCAAACACCTATATCATTGAAATATGGTTGCACTAATGGGATGTAAGCATTAGTCGTGTCTTTGTACAGCAAGAACTTGCATTTATATAGCACCTCAATGTAGACAATGTGGAATTATTCTAAATGTCGAGAACGAGGGGGCACAGATTTAAAGTGATTGGCAAAAGAAGCAAGTGCGATGTGAGAAGAAACTTTTTCACACAGCAAGTGGCTCGGGCCTGGAAGTGCGTCGGAGGCAGGTTGAATCGAGGCTTTCAAGAGGGCATTAGATGATTACTTAATTAGGAAGGATGTGCAGGGTTACGGGGAAAAGGCAGGAGATTGGCACTGAGTCATAATGCTCATTCAGAGAACCGGTGCAGACACGATGGGCCGAATGGCCTCCTTCTACACCGTAACAATTCTGTGATTCTGTGATAAGGTAAAAAGAGAACAAAATGTGACATCTTAAATTGCCTCAATAACCAACAACAACAACAACAACTTATACTTAAGGAGGTGTTAGGGCAGATGGACCTAAACTTTGTCAAAGAGGTAGGTTTTAATCAGCATCTTAAAGAATAGAGAGGAAGAGAGTACAGAGAGGCTTCAAAAGGGAATTCAAGAGCTTAGGATCTTGGCAGCTGAAGTCATGGCCACCAGTGGGTCAATTAAAAGCTGAAGAGACCAGAATTAGATGAACAGAGATATCTCGGAGGATTGGAGGAGATTGCAGAGGTAATGAGGGGGCGAGGCCCTGGCTTTTTTACCATATTTGAAGTGTGATATGGAATGTTGGTAAAACAATATGAGACAATGGACAAAATATGAACTAAGGCCTGAATTTTTCAGGCAGCAGGTGGGCTTGGCGGGAGCAGGCGGGGGCGATGGTGGAGCCTCTCTCTGCCCGCGATCAGCTCCATGCCGCCATTTTACGCAAGCGGGTCAATTAAGGCCCGCCCTGTGTAATACACATGCCGTCGTGCTCAGCGTTACCTGTGCGGGCAAAGGGAGGAGGGAGAGGCGGGGCCAGTGCTCTTTCGCACATGCGATGGGACATGTTTTTAATCTTTCCGGAAAATTTTTTACTTGTTTAATAAAAGCTTTAGGAAACCTCATCCCATTCGTGGATGGGGTTTCCTAAAAAAAACACGAAGGCCGCTTGGTCTTTTTGCCTGCTCGGGACAACCTTAAGGTTAAGGTTGGACGGGCATCATTACTAATGACATGAATGACTTTCTTAATGGCCTTAATAGGCTGTTTACATATGGGCAGGCGCACAGCCGACTCCGGCGCGTGCCCGCCGAACGAAATATCGCGGGACTGCGCGGTGACGTCGGGACACACGCCCAATGTCATCGCGGGTCATTTTACGCGTCGGCGTGTGGGGCCCACCCTCCGCACACTGACTGAATAACCCTGCCCTAAGTTTCCAAATCACGGGTGAGTGAAATCATTGTTGTGAATAATGATTTGTCCAGATAAAAGACATCAAACATTATTTCACCTCTTTCAGGGGAGACTGTAGTTTCCACAACTGCCAATAAAAGTAAATTGCAATTTTTATTCTAAATCCAAAAGTCTTGGGTTCAGAAAATTAAAATGCAAACGCTGAAGCCCGGATAGCTCACAACGAGTCTTTGGTAGTAAGGCAAAATCCAAATTGACCGATATCGCAAGTTAAAACAGGGGGAAAAAAAGTGTTAGCCCTTTTCTGCTGTAATTTCTGATCTTGAAAACTTGACATCGTCCCAAGAGCAAGAAAAAGAAATCCCCAAGCAGCATCCAGTCTACCGAAACTTGCCTCACCCAATAATCTCTAACTAGCTTCAGGGTGTGCAGGGATGACCTGAATAAATAGTCTTAAAATGAGCAGGTTAAACCTGACTCCAGACATCACAAATAGGTTGAACACCATGATTGCCTGTGAGCAGTGTTCGGGGAGGTAGGGTAATATGGTAAAACATATGCTGGATTCATTTTCACAGTCACATGGAGCAATTTAGTTTCAAGGTGTGAATTCCTGAAGATAATAGCAACAGATCTTAGAAATGTAAACCAGTATTAGTGTCCAGACTGAATAGCCTATACAAAACCATAACTAATTAGGTATTATTCTAACAGGACAATCAGTCCACTAAGATGTCCAATGGGTGGCAAGAGGGAATGGGGAATGTGTCCATTCTCTGTAAGGAAAAGCTGATGCATACTTTGCTCTGTCCTCATCTAACTTTTCAGAATTCTAAGAATACAAATTGCGGCAAATATAAGGCCTTTCAAGGTAAACACAAAGCGGTTCGATTCTTATCACTTTCATTTTGCAATTCATGCAAAGAGAAAGTGCAATCCTGTTGTCCTGATCTTCAGAATGTCCCATTAGTACCTGTTTCTGTGGCATAATGACAAGAAAAAAATGGTTACACAAGATTTATGCCCCCAAACACATAGTAACATGTTTCTGGACAGGTCACAGCTGGAGCTGGCAATATGATGTCTTGGTACAGCACCAAAATGCAAATTCAGCTTAAATGAAATGGAAGCAACATTTAGGGCAGAATCTTCGGCTCGGCCAGTGGGGGCGGGGCCCACTCGCCGAGGCATAAAATGACACGGCGTGATGTCGGGTGTGCATCCCGACGTCACCGCGCGTCATTTAGATTTTCAGTTCGGCAGGCGTGCAGCTGACTTAAGGCCTGTTAAAAAGCAATTAAGGCCATCAGCTGAGCTGCCCGTCCAACCTTAAGGTTGGCGGGCGGGCAGGCGAAGAGCCCAGGCGGCCTTCGCATTTTTCATGGAACCTCATCCACGGGCGGGACGAGGTTTCATGAATGATTTAAAATTTTCAGAATAAATTTTATTAAAATTAATGCACACGTCCCAGCTCATGTGACAGTTTCACATGAGGGGACGTGTCATAAAAACGATTACAACACTTTATTAGTCTGTTTAAACTTAAAACTAACCTCCCTGAGGCACCTCTGTGCCTCGGGGAGATTTCTGCGCTCTCTCGCACGCATGAGCGAAATAGCGCATTCCTGGCTCAGGCAACCCCCCCTCCCCTTAAATATCATCTGCATGACATTCCTTCATTAATGCCAGGCACAGGTTAAATGCAGACTACACCCATAGACCATGGGCATCATCAGTCACAAAGCAGCGCATGAGGAGAGTAACAATCAGAAGCATCTGTCAGTCTGTCGTGCGTTGTTTCATAATGCATGGGATTGACGCATTGTTTATCAAATCAAACAACTGTGTCACTTTACTCATGGCAAGAGTTGCAAAAGGAAGCTTTCCAATGGCATGTTTCCCTAAAGCCTAAGATGGTATTGAAAGCATATAGCCCTGCGTGCTCCAATTTAACAGCCATGCCCCATATCTGAACTGTAAGGAATTCCACTCAATCGACATTCAGTTTGTCCCTAGCTCTGTAAGCAGCTGCTCCATCCCTACAACCATCCAAGATATCTCAGAGGTCAGAGTGCTTCCACACTCTGTGCAGTTTTAACTTGTGTGACAGACTTGGCTTCCAGTGGGGCAGGGAGCAGCCCAGAGGCGATGTAATTAAGGGAGAGAAATAAAAGTGACAAACAGAAAAAGTACATAAGTTCTTAGTTTTAATATTAATTTCTATTTATTTTTAAATCTGCAACAGGTGAGAATGAGACTGCATACTTATAAAATTAATATTTTCAGGGCCTGAGAGGTTGTTCATCAATAATTATCACTGATTACACTGTTAAAAACTCACTTGTTCCTAAATGTGCCAGCCCTAATTTTTTCATTTTATTATGGAACTAGCGGGTAATTACCCCAAGTTCACCCCTTTTACACTGATTTCAGCATTAAATCTATTAGTAAGGATTGCAGCAGGATGTCCTGTGGAGGCTCAGGATATCTTGGCAACAACTTCTGGGTTTCTGCATTTCACTGCACATGGTGCAAGGTTTACCCAGTAATAACAGTAAAATGCTGATTACCTCGCTGTTATTATTACAGAAACATCCAGGTCAAAATGTAATGAGTTAGACAATATAATAAGTACTGAAATATAAATGCCAATAACTACATACAATATTTCCTTTAGCATAACATTCAGAAGAGACATCAGTTGACATGAGAGAATTGGTTGAGGCAGAATCAATGTTTAGAACTTACCTTGGGTCATAGCTGAAAATGGGTAATAATGAATTGGCAGTGCAATATACACCCATCTAATTTTCTTTCCCTAAATGGAAAAGGGAATTGGGTGGAATGTAAAGTGGGCAGTTGATTCCTGATCACCCATTTTGCAATACTACCCAAGATCAATTTCATTCATCAAATCTCCTAATAAAATGCTATTTTAACTTCTTTGTCCCATGCTACTGCTAGTCATATTCTTTCATAAAAGCGTGCAAACCTTTGTTTTGGGCACAACCTTACATCTCCTCTATATCATTATTGATTTTTGCTGGGCTTATCATAAAATAATTTCTATTTTGAAAACATCTCACAGTGCCTAAGAGGAAGCAGTAATCAGACTGATCCTATGTGAGATGCTGTTGCCATCTAGTGCATAAACTGTTAACATGTTTTCCTGTAGAGTAAAGAGACTGAGAAATGATAGATGTTTGGTGTGTTATAATTCACTCAGGGAATCCAAATGGCTGTGGCAAAATGCACCCTTACATGAATGCTGTAGTCCGGAGCTATGGATACTGATGATAGAGGCTCCAACTTTCTTTCCATCACATGGCTGCACAGGTGTCTCTCCCGCTCTTACTGCCTGCCATTGGTGCATGTTGGGATGATTTGTAGGTGGTTACACAACTAGTTTGGTCATGTTACATGCCCCATATCTGAACTGCAAGGAATTCCACTCCATCCATATTCAGTTTGTCCCTAGCTCTGTAAGCAGCTGCTCCATCCCTACAACCATCCAAGATATCTCAGAAGTCAGAGTGCTTCCACACTCTGTGCAGTTTTAACTTGTGTGACAGACTTGGCTTCCAGTCCTAGGGCAGAATCTTCTGGCTGATGGGCGGGTGGCGGAGCCCACCCGTCAGTGCTTAAAATGTCGCGCGCTGACGTCACGCGAGCATCCCGGCATCAGCGCGCGGCATCATGATACTTAGGTCAGCGTGCCCACCTTTAATTAAAGGCCTCGTTAAGGCCATTAACTCACCAATCGACCAGGATTTTGAGGGGCCCGTGCGCACTTCAGGTCGACGCACGGGCCCAACGGGCAGGCGGGTAAGTGATTTTTTTTTTTACAAACCTCATCCGGTGGCGGGATAAGGTTTGATATCGGAATTATAAAATTGCAATAACGTTTTTGTGCATTTCATTAACATGTCCCATCTCGCGTGACATTTACACGAGGGGGTCATGTCAATGATTTTTTAATTTTTCATGTTTCACTGACTTTCAGCGATCTCCCTGAAACAGCACTTTGCCTCAGGGAGATGTGCGCTCTTTTGGGCGCATGCATGAAAGAGCGCACTCTGACAGTTGGGGAAGTCCGTCTCCCACCCCCCCCACCGCCTGCACAGTAAGCACATAGCACATCCTGTCGGTTGGCCCGCTGGGTGGGCCTTAATTGGCCCACCCACTCAAGGGCAAAATTCTGCCCCTAGGGTGAGACTCGAACCCAGAGCTTCTGGCTCATCAGAGAGAGCCACACCACCCACTGTGCCACACGACCTGTGATATATGTTTAAACCAGGACAAATGCACTGTTTTGAAGTTGTTTGTACAAGATGGATTGAAATGAAAGTGTTATGTTCAGTATTACGCATGTGTGAATAATGTTATTCATTGCTTTTTTTTAAGATTGGACACATGCCCATTAAGGCTGTAAGATGTTGGCAATGCTATTCCAGTCCCTTTTCTGAATACTTCAGAAACAAAAACTTCTAATCATGAAAATAGTGGTGACTCAGTCTTCAGAATAGGTTTAATATATACATGTTATATAAAGCTTTTCATCTTAGAATATTTATTCGAATCACTGCCTCCTCTATGTCAATGTTCTTTAATTGTATTGCCAGTCTGCCCTGGTTCTGCAATTTAAAAACACAGAAATTGCATATCTAATGTGTTTTCTTAAGCAATGGCAGTGTTTATTTGAAAACTTGGCTACAACTCTCTCAACATGTGCCACTGTTTCACAGCCTCACCTCTTTATAAAACATACCTTTATGTTCATCTTTGATTGAATGTAACACAGATGGCTGGGCAAAGAAATAGGTAGGACACTTTTTTTTTTAATGTGCCTAGAAAATGTCTCATGTATGAGACCATTCTGATGGATCTAAAGTAAGGACTGAAAGTGTACCACAGGGGTGAGGTTCATAGATGTCCTTGTAATCATATTTTCATCACTTGTCCTTCATTTTTGTTTTGGCTTTGACTTTATTCTGAAACTCTCCTTTTTAAACGCTTTGTTCCAAACAGGACAACAGCAGTTACTATTCAAACAACTTTATCATTGATGGTGTAATGATCAACAATCTCCTTCAGCGCCTCAGTTAGATAAAGCTTTCGACTCATTTTGAAACCTTGTGGGTTAAAACGGCACATTCACTACATACAATTTAGCCATCATTTTAACAGATGTCGAGTGCCCCTAAATTAAAAAGCATGTTTTCCAATAATTACAAACTGTATCAAATGGTCTCGATTGGCTGGTGTCCTAACTCATGCATAGAGAACTAGGGTTTGCATAAAAGTCACCATTACCCTGGAAACCATTCTTTGTTGTGAAGCAAAATAGCCATTATCTTTCACACAGTTGGAATCTGAAAATAAAACTAATTATTGCCCACTAATAAGCCCTCTGTAAGTGGCCACTGGGAAGAATTGCATTCAGGTTTAATAACGTACTGCACCATCAGCTCAAGCTAATGATTCCCCAAGCCACACTCACAACAGTCGTCTCTCATCATCACTGCAGGCTGTCTTCTTTGATTCTGGCAGCAATTATAGATTAACCCAAGCAACCTAATGCCAAGTGATTGGTTTGACATGAAGTGGGTTTTAATTTCAGCAAAAAGATAATCCTGTTTGTGGCAAGATGTGAATTCATAATAAATACAATCTAGGTTTGAGTCTTTCGCAATTGCTTTTCGACAAAGATATTGCAACAATTTTTTTTTTCATTCTTCTTGCCATGTACAAAAATACACGCTGTTTTATGTTCCGGAGAAACTTGCAAACCTGCAGCACTCCCTAAGAGTTTATTCTTCCCCTATGGTTCCTGCACAGTGAGCGTCAGAAGGCAGTCAACACCTGAGCCCATTCTGTCCTCACCTGGCATCTGCACGTGTGATTCCGACAGGGTTCACCGAATACTAACCACAAGTGGGATGATGTTTCCTTCTCCCTTCCGAGTCCAGGGACGCACAAGCTAATTGCACCACTGTTGACACTGCTGTGCTTGGGATCAACCAAGGTAACACATGGAATTGAAACTGGGACCTTTCTTGCTCAGGACCACACCACACAATGCATTAGCCCACAGAGCCATGGGGGAAGCTCAGATTGTTTTGAAATAAAATACAAATAAAATCGTGCCATTACTAAGTATTAGGAAGATGAATTAAAATATTTGGCTCTCAATTAAACAACTAATTAACTAATATTGTACAGGATTGCCTCACAATGGAATTTCTTATAATATCTATTAATGTTAACGTGGCCATTTCTCTGGTTGAAATGAAGTACTTGGTCTGTTAATGAAATGACCACTGACAAAGGATCACTATCTCGCTCCTTTCTATTGTTGAAGTCTGAAGAAAATCTGTCCATTCATCACCATCAGCTAATCTCAACTCAATTTGTACGCATTAACTGCGACTTTTTAAAAAATGAATAAAAAGGTTAACATTTGCAGAATATGATTTGTTATTTCAGGTATGATTTCGCAGGGATTAAATAACAGGAATGTGCCAGCTTTTGTTAGTATGATTTCCTATTTCATGATAAACACGTTGGATAGCACTGTGAAGGTGCCTGACATTATTAATTCTTTATGTTCTGTCGAAGAAGTCAAGCATCAGCATTAGGAAAGAGAGAACAAAGAACCTGCTTAGCAGTTGGGCAAAGTTTTCTTTACATTTTTCTTCCCTCTCCACAAGCCTTCTCCTAGAAATGTCATAGCTCATTGACTGCACGCTGCTATTTTGACTTTTCTATGGGTCTGGAGTCACATGCAGGCCAGACCAGGTAAGAACAGCAGGCTTCCTTCTTTAAAGGCCATTAGTGGGCCAGATGGGTTTTTATGACAATTGGTGATAGTTTCATGATCACCATTACTGGGACTAACTTTTAAATTCCAGAATAATTAATTAATTGAATTTATATCCCCCTCGCTGCTGCAGTGACCCCAGAGCATTAGCCTCAGCCTCAGTGATATCACCCAATGCACTGTCAATAGTTAAGTTCCACCTCCACTTTGCAGGGTTATAATCATGACACTTCATATGGCATCTCTAAGGGACTGGGACTGCAGTGTGAATGGAGTGAAACAGAACATTTTGTCATGAAACATTTAATTGTATATTTAAATGTCTATGTGATGTCAAATGTTTTGGTTTTTTCTGAAGAAGTTCTGTTCCCCCATAGTCCAGGCCATTCTGCTGCACATTGTGTGAATCCAGTAAAATCATGCAAAATAGGTTGTGAATCATTCATTAGGCTATATATTATTGACTTCGCCTATAATGGTGCTATTGGAATTAATGGTTTATTTATAAGGGTTACTATACACTAACTGCCACCAATTTCTGGAAATCTTTTCCTGAAAACAAAAGGCATGCATTATTAATCTTCCTGCATCCTAGCTGATGGTGTGAATGTAACAGTTCAGCTTAACACCCGCTGTGATTGACATTACAGTATTATAAATCAAACAGCTCTTTCAGCGGGATAGATTCAGCATTTCGGGAAAAAAAAATTGTATTCGCTGAAAACGTGGATGTCTGCATGTTTATAATTTGCCAGCATGTTCCACTTTGTGTCAACTCTCTACATGTTTGTAATGGTGACTGGGGAATGGGAGGGTAAACTGTGATGTTTCACACTTCATTCTTCGGCAGGAAGGAACATAACTGTGTGACTGTACAGTCTCACATATATAACTTATAAACAACAATTTATGACATTTACAAATGATGCTCACCATTATTTGGAATCAACAACAACGTGCATTTATATACAATGGCAAAATACGACATATGCTGGAAGCAAAAATAAAAACAGAAAATATTCAACTGATCAGGTAGCCGCGGTGGATATTGCATCTCTGACTTTGCTCTGTTCTGATGAAAGATCATTGACCTGAAATGTTAACTGTGTTTCTCTCTCCACAAATGATGTCAGGGCCTGCTGAGTATTCCCAGCATTTTTTGCATTTATATGGTGCCTCCAATAAAACCTTCAAAGGCACTTCACTGGAACATAATTAGATTAAAAATTGACAACAAACCAGAGGAAGAGACATTGCCCTAGATGTTGTGATGGTTACAATGGAAAAACTGGCAGCCTTTGACATCATTACTTTGATGAAACTGATATCAAACACTGGAAACCGCACATGCGCAGTTAAACACGGAAATCCAGAAGTTACCAAAAAAATATCATCTTCAACTGCTTCATTAATGACCTCTCCTCCATCATAAGGTCAGAAGTGGGGATGATCGCTGATGATTGCACAATGTTCAGCACCATTCGCGATTCCTCAGATACTGAAGTAGTACCTATACATCTGCGGCAAGAAAGAAGCATATTATCCAAACAGTGAGACATTGCAGGGCACTGAGATGCAGAGGGATCTGGGTGTCCTAGTGCACGAATTGCAAAAAGTTAGTATGCAAGTACAGCAAGTAATTCAGAAAGCTAATAGAATGCTGTCGTTTATGGCAAGGGGAACTGAACACAAAAGTAGGGAGGTTATGCCTCAGTTATACAGGGCATTGGTGGGAACACATTTGGGGCAGGATTTTTCGGGGTTTCCGGAACCCCCGACGTCATCCCGCCCCATTTAAATATTCAGGAAGGCGGGGGGACAGCGCGATTACCTGTCCACCCGCCAACCTGTCAATGGCCAATTGAGGCCATTGACAGGATCATTGGGCCAATTAAAGGCCCTGCCCGTCCGACCTTAAGGCTGGCGGACAGGCCAGGAGCCCCAGCGGGCTTCTGAAAAAACTTGAAACCTCTTCCACTGGTGGGATGAGGTTTCATGTCTGTTTTAAAAATCTTTAATAAAGTTTATGCGATATTTATTAACATGTTCCATCTCGTGTGACATTGTCACATGAGGGGGACATGTTAATAATTTATTTTTCTATTTTTCAACTTTCAAAAACCATCAGTGATCTCCCTGAGGCAGCGCTTAGTCTCAGGGAGATGTGTGCACTCTGACAGTTGGGGGATCCCTCGCCCCCTGCACAGTAAGCACATAGCGCTTCCCGTCGGGCAGCCCGCTGGGTGGGCCTTAATTGGCCCACCCACTCAAAATGGCGGCGGGGCCCGTTTCAGCGGCAGTGATCGGCTGATCGGCGATCGGCTGCCCGCCCACCGCCAAGCCGGTGGGGCCCACCCGCCCATCGAGGGCAAAATTCTGCCCCTGGAGTATTGTGTACAGGATTGGTCTCCTTTTTTGAGGAAGGATGAAAATGCAGTGGAAGCACTTCAGATAAGGTTTACTAGACTAATACCTGGAAGGCAAGTTGTTTGTATATTAAACTATGGCCCTGAAATTGCACCATGGGATGGTAATAGAGGAATTTTCCAGAGTATGTTTCACTTGGTGGCCATAGATTTCTTCTCTGTTTCTTAAATTTCCCAGGGCATTACATGGCTGCAGGGAGGATGGGGGTCGGGAGGTGGTGTGGGAGAGAGAGGAAGTGTTTAGTCGTGATGCTCTGGTCAGAGTAAGTTTGGGACAGGCTTGATGAGTCAGCTGGTTGTTTAAGGCTTCATTATGTTTTTATTAATGGGTTAAGATTTTTATATTTGTGGTACGTGGGCATCATTGCCAAGGCCAGCATTTATTGCCCATCCCTAAATGCCCTTGAGAAGGTGGTGGTGAGCAGTTTTCTTGAACTGCCGCAGACCTTGGGGGTGCAGGCACACCCACAGTGCTGTTAAGAGAGTTCCAGAGAGTTTTGGCCCAGCGACAGTGAAAGAAGGGCGATCTAGTTGCAAGTCAGGATGGGATGTGGTTTGAGGGGAACTTGCAGGTGGTAGTGCTCCCATTTGGTCATATCCATATCTATTGCAAGATTGCATGGTCATAGAACTAAGGTTTGGGTAGTGCTAAGTTTTGATAGAACCCTGCCCGGAGTATCCTGCATATAAGTGGAGTTAGAGGATGCAGCTTTTATTCTGTTAACCTAAAGGGGCTCCTCCTAGGTATTTAACTCCGCTGTAGCCTTAAGCTTCCAGACTCCAGCCAAACAGTTTGCCAAAGGGGTGCGGCATATAGAAAAAGACATCACAGTTACAGCTCATTCAACAAAGTGTGAATTTTTCAAGGGTTTTTACAATAACACTAACAGTGTAAGAGCGGAGGTCCCCCCCTAAATGATACGATTTCCCATTGATAACAGTCTGAGGGTGAATCAGCAGCACACCCGGTCAGGAAATGAAGAATTACAGCAACTTCTAGCTCTCTCTGTTATTCTGCACATATGCAGACTCCAGAAGTTGCTGTTAAAAAAAAACCAAAATACTACGGCTGTTGCAAAGCTGAAATAAAAACAGAAAGTACTGGAAAAACTCATCAGGCCTGGAAGCATCTGTTGAGGAAGAAACAGAGTTAACATTTCGAGTCCAATATGACTCTTCTTCAGAACTCTAGAAGTTGCTGTCAGTTTCACCATCACTAATGTCCCTGAACACAGACAGTTTCACCATCACTAATGTCCCTGAACATAGACAGTTTCACCGTCAGTAATGTCCCTGAACACAGACAGTTTCACCGTCAGTAATGTCCCTGAACACAGACAGTTTCACCGTCAGTAATGTCCCTGAACACAGACAGTTTCACCGTCACTAATGTCCCTGAACACAGACAGTTTCACCGTCAGTAATGTCCATGAACACAGACAGTTTCACCGTCAGTAATGTCCCTGAACACAGACAGTTTCACCGTCAGTAATGTCCCTGAACACAGACAGTTTCACCGTCAGTAATGTCCGTGAACACAGACAGTTTCACCATCAGTAATGTCCCTGAACACAGACAGTTTCACCGTCAGTAATGTCCATGAACACAGACAGTTTCACCGTCAGTAATGTCCCTGAACACAGACAGTTTCACCGTCAGTAACGTCCATGAACACAGACAGTTTCACCGTCAGTAATGTCCCTGAACACAGACAGTTCCACCGTCAGTAATGTCCCTGAACACAGACAGTTTCACCGTCAGTAATGTCCCTGAACACAGACAGTATTCACCGTCAGTAATGTCCCTGAACACAGACAGTTTCACTGTCAGTAATGTACGGTATTACAGTTGAATAAAGGCAACTACAGAGGCATGAGGGAGGAGCTGGCCAGAATTGACTGGGAGATGAGCCTAGCAGGAAAGACAGTGGAACAGCAATGGCAGGATTATCTGGGAGTAATTTGGGAGACACAGCAAAAATTCATCCCTAGGAAGAAGAAGCATACTAAAGGGAGGACAAGGCAACCATGGCTGACAAGGGAAGTCAGGGACGGCATAAAAGCTAAAGAGAAAGCATACAATGTGGCGAAGAGCAGTACGAAACCAGGGGATTGGGAAGCCTACAAAGACCAACAGAGGACAACTAAAAAAGAAATAAGGAGGGAGAAGATTAAATATGAGGGTCAACTAGCCAGTAATATAAAAGAAGACTGCAAAAGTTTTTTAGATATATAAAGGGTAAGAGAGAGGCAAAAGTGGACATTGGGCCGCTGGAAAATGACCCTGGAGAAGTAGTAGTGGGGAACAAAGAAATGGCGGAGGAACTGAATAGGTACTTTGCGTCAGTCTTCACGGTGGAAGACACGAGTAACATCCCCAAAGTTCAAGAGAGTCGGGGGGCAGAGGTGAGTATGGTGGCCATTACCAAGGAGAAGGTGCTAGGAAAACTGAAAGGTCTGAAGGTGGATAAATCACCTGGGCCAGATGGATTACACCCCAGAGTTCGGAAGGAGATAGCTGAAGAGATAGTGGCGGCGTTAGTGGTGATCTTTCAGGAATCGCTGGAGTCAGGGAGGGTCCCAGAGGACTGAAAAATCACTAATGTAACCCCCCTGTTTAAGAAGGGAGTGAGGCAAAAGATGGGAAATTACAGGCCGATTAGCCTGACCTCGGTCATTGGTAAGATTTTAGAGTCCATTATTAAGGATGAGATTTCAGGATACTTGGAAGTGCATGGTAAAATAGGGCAAAGTCAGCATGGTTTCATCGAGGGGAGGTCATGCCTAACAAATCTGTTAGAATTCTTTGAGGAGGTAACGAATAGGTTAGACAAAGGAGAGCCAATGGATGTTATCTACTTGGACTTCCAGAAGGCCTTTGACAAGGTGCCGCACAGGAGGCTGCTCAGTAAGATAAGAGCCCATGGTGTTAGAGGCAAGGTACTAGCATGGATAGAAGATTGGCTGTCTGGCAGGAGGCAGAGAGTGGGGATAAGGGGGTCCTTCTCAGGATGGCGGCCGGTGACTAGTGGAGTTCCGCAGGGGTCAGTGTTGGGACCACAACTTTTCACTTTATACATTAATGATCTAGATGAAGGAACTGAGGGCATCCTGGCTAAGTTTGCAGATGACACAAAGATAGGTGGAGGGACATGTAGTATTGAGGAGGCGGGGAGGCTGCAGAAGGATTTGGACAGGTTAGGAGAATGGGCAAAGAAGTGGCAGATGGAATACAACTTTGGGGAAATGTGTGTATTGAATTCAAATTCTACCATCTAATATGGCAGGATTCAAACCCCGGTCCCCAGAGCATTTGATGACTTTGTCCTCAAACCTGCTGACAAGGGTGGTGCTGTTGTTGTCTGACGCACTGACCTCTACCTCGCAGAGGCTGAGCGCCAGCTCGCAGACAATTCCTTCTACCTCCCCCTGGACCATGACCTCACCACTGAACATCAAGCCATTGTTTCCAGGACTGTTACTGACCTCATCTCCTCTGGAGATCTTCCCTCCACAGCTTCCAACCTCATAGTCTCCCAACCTCGGATGGCCCGCTTCTACCTCCTACCCAAAATCCACAAACAGGACTGTCCCGGCAGACCGATCATGTCAGCCTGTTCCTGCCCCATGGAACTCATTTCTTGCTCTCTTGACTCCATTCTCTCTCCTCAGTCTCTTGCCACCTACATCCGCAATTCCTCTGACACCCTACATCATATCAACAATTTCCAGTTCCCTGGCCCCAATCGCCTCCTCTTCACCCTGGACGTCCAATCCCTCTACACCTCCATCTCCCACCAAGATGGTCTGAGGGCTCTCCACTTCTTCCTTGAACAGAGGACTGAACAATCCCATCCACCACCACTCTCCTCCGTCTGGCTGAACTTGTTCTCTCACTGAACAATTTCTCCTTAAACTCATCTCACTTCCTCCAAATAAAAGGTGTGGCTATGGGTCCCCGCATGGGCCCCAGTTATGCCTGTCTCTTTATGGGGTATGTGGAATATTTATTGTTCCAGTCCTACTCAGGTCCCCTCCCACAACTCTTTCTCCAGTACATCGATGACTGCTTCGGTGCCGCTTCATGCTCTCGTCTGGACCTGGAAACATTTATTAATTTTGCTTCTAATTTCCACCCCTCCATCATTTTCACATGTTCGATCACTGACACTTCCCTTCCCTTCCTTGATCTCTGTCTCAATTTCTGGTGATAGGCTATCCACCAATATCCATTACAAGCCTACCAACCCCCACAGCTACCTCAACTACAGCTCCTCACACCCTGCTTCCTGCAAGGACTCCATCTCATTCTCTCAGTTCCTTCGCCTCCGTCGCATCTGTTCTGATGATGCCACTTTCCGAAACAGTTCTTCTGACATGTCTTCCTTCTTCCTTAACCAAGGTTTTCCACCCACGGTGGTTGACAGGGTCCTTAACCGTGCCCGGCCCATCTCCCACACATCCGCCCTCACACCTTCCTCTCCCTCCCAAAACTATGATAGGGTCCCCCTTGTCCTCACTTATCACCCCATCAGCCTCCGCATTCAAAGGATAATCCTCCGCCATTTCTGCCAACTCCAGCATGATGCCACCACCAGACACATCTTCCCTTCACCCCCCCGGCGGCATTCCGCAGGGATCGTTCCCTCAGGGACACCCTGGTCCACTCCTCCATCACCCCCTACAGTTCAACCCACTCCCATAGCACCTTCCCATGCAACCACAGAAGGTGCAACACCTGCCCCTTTACTTGCCCCCTCCTCACCATCCAAGGGCCCAAACACTCCTTTCAAGTGAAGCAGCATTTCACTTGCACTTCCCTCAGTTTAGTCCACTGCATTCGCTGCTCCCAATGCGGTCTCCTCTACATTGGTGAGACCAAACGCAGACTGGGTGACCGCTTTGCGGAACACCTTCGGTCTGTCCGCAAGCATGACCCAGACCTCCCTGTCGCTTGCCATTTCAACACACCACCTTGCTCTCATGCCCACATGTCCATCCTTGACCTGGTACAATGTTCCAGTGAAGCTCAACGCAAACTGGAGGAACAGCACCTCATCTGCCGACTAGGCACTTTACAGCCTTCCGGACTTAACATTAAGTTCAACAACTTTAGATCATGAACGCTCTCCTCCATTCCGATCCCCTTTTTCTCTAATAATTATTATATATATTTTTTTAAATATTTTTTTCTTTTCCCACCTATTTCTATTGTTAGTTTTAAATTTATTTCCATCCATTGTTTTATCTCCACCTTTTAGCCTATTTTGATCTCTTCCCCCCACCCCACCCCCACTAGGGCTATCTGTCACTTGCTCGTCCTGCTTTCTACCCTTAATGTCCCCATTAGCACATCCTTTAGATAATATCACCACCGTCAACACCTCTTTGACCTTTTGTCTGTGACATCTTTTGGTTATCTCCACCTATCACTGGCCCTCTATCCAGCTCTACCTGTCCCACCCCCCTTAAACCAGTTTATATTTCACCACGTTTCTATTTTTCCTTAGTTCTGTTGAAGAGTCATACGGACTCGAAATGTTAACTGTTTTCCTCTCCGCAGATGCTGTCAGACCTGCTGAGTTTTTCCAGGCATTTTTGTTTTCGTTCCCCAGAGCATCGCCCTGGGCCTCTGGATTACTAGACCAGCGACAATACAACTACACCATCACCTCCCCCATAACTTCGAACATTTGATCAGAAAATCAAATTAATTGGCGATACAGGGGGAAGAAAATAACTGAATAAAATCCATTGTTAATCAACAAAGCAGAGCCCCTCCATTCTGCAGCCTCCTCAGTCAGCAGCCAATAGTGAGGACCTTTACTCAGCACGGATCGATTGACGTCAACCTGGTCCAATCGGCTTCCAGGGCTAGAGCGGCACCGCCCATTGCCGTGATGACTGACATTAAAGGTAGCCAATGGGAGTGGAGAGGAGGCGGGACGGCGCCGGGCGAGTAAGCAATAAGGGGCCGCTTTATTGGGAGGTGGGGGTTGGCCTGAGTGTCAAGTCTTTCAGCTGAAGCCACTCTGGTTCCCGGGGAGGGGAAGCCGCCGTTGCCGCCAGAGATGATCGATCAGAAGCGCAAGGCGCAGGAAATGGCGCTGGTGCCGACCAAGCGGCCGAGGAATGAGGCGGCGCAGGGGGGCCCGCAACAGCAGCAGGCGGTGCTGCAGGCGGTGAGGCCGGGGCCTCCGGGCTTGGGCCGCCCGGGGGAGGGAGGGAAGGAGTGGGGGGGTGGAGAGTCGGACCGTTCCCCCCGTCAAATCCGCCGCTATCCCCGTTATATCTCGGGTTTTCAGCCTCTGCAGCATTTTGTTTTTGCTTTCCACCGATCGAAGGACCTAGAAAGAGCCAGGCCGCGTGACGTCATCACCGAGCGCCGGTCCAGCCTGAGCACAAATCACAGAATGGTTACAGCACAGGAGGAGATCATTCGGCCTGTCATGTCTGTGATGGCTCTCTGAATGAGCAATTCACCTAGTGCCACCACCACCCTGCCTTCTCCCTGTAGCCCTGCACTGTCTTCCTTTTTAAATAATAATCCAGTCCCCATTGAATGCCTCGATTGAACTTGCCTCCACCACACTTTCAGACAGTGCAATCCAGATCCTAATTACTGAAGCCATGCAAAAGTTTTTCCTCGTGTTGCCATTGCTGCTTTTGCCACTTGCTTTGAATCTGTGCCCTCTCGTTCTAGATCGTTCCCCCATTAGGAACCACTTTCCCCCATCTGCCTTGTCCAGACACTTCATGAATTTGAATACCTGTATCAAATTCCCTCTTAACCTTTTCTCCTCCAAAGAAGACAGTTCCACCCTCCAATTTATTCATGTAACTGAAGTTCCTCACCCTGGAACCTTTTTCATGAATCCTTTCTGCACTCTCTCCAGTGCCTTCACATCCTTCCTAAAGTGGGACATCCAAAACTGGATGCAGTACTCCAGTTGAGGCTGAACCAGTGTTCTGTACAAGTTCAACATAACCTCCTTGCTTTTGTGCCCCTATTAATAAAGCCAAGGATGCTGTGTACTTTATTAACTGCACTCAACCTATCCTGACACCTTCAATAACCTATGCACATGTACACCCAGGTCCCTCTGCTCCTGTTTCCACTTTAGAACATTTATAGAGTATTAAAACCCCAGAGTACTGTGTGCAATTTTGGCCTCCACACTCAAACACAGTTATTGAGATTAAAAACTGTAAATGCTGGAACTATTCAACAGGTCAGACAGTATCTGTGGAGGGAGAAACCATTAAAATTTCAGGTCAATGACCTTTCATCAGAACCTTAATAGGATTTTGAGGTGTTTTGACCGGGCACAATGCACAGCATTATCTTAAATTAATGTTAGCCAGATAAGGATGTGAAAGAGAAAAGAATTGAAAGTTATGCTGATAAGAGTGGGAGGATGGTTGTGGGTTCATAAATATCGGCATAAGTACTGGTAAGTAGCATGAAGTGCAGCTCGCTGGAGTGCTATTAAACTGAGTACTTAACTCAGGGAATTGATGAATGAAGTGAAAGAAAGAAAGCCTTGCATTTATGTACTTTAGGTGTACAAATGGAACTAAAGGTTGACAAGTCCCCTGGACCTGATAGCCTGCATTCTAGGGTCTTAAAAGAAGTAGCTGCAGAGATTTCGAAGTTCCCCCTAGATTCTGGAAAAATTCTAGCGGCTTGGAAAACTGCAAATGTAACACCTCTGTCAAAGAAAGGAGGGAGACCGTAGGAAAGTGTGGGCCAGTTAGCCTAACATCTATCTGGGGGCAGGGGGAAATGCTGGAATCTATTACTAAAGAGGTAAGAGCAGGACATTTAGGTCCATAACTTCCAAGCTCCAGGCTATTGTAACTCGCTGGCGAGCGAGCGGGGGTATCCCCTGCCCCCTGGAAGTCCCTAGGTAAGGATAGCCGGAAGTTCAAACTTCCATTGGGTAATTGCCTTGCAATGGGGACCATCCAAAAATACAACGTAAGTCGCAAACGTCGGATGGTTCCAACTGTCTTATGGTAGAAGAATTAAAACCATTTCAAACTTCTAGGTAACTATAGTCCTGACCCAACCCCGACTACCCCCCTTGGGCTGGATTTCAAGGTAAAAAAACTACAAGCGGAATGGCAATCTGACTCTGATTTGCCACTCCATGGACATTACGGACCTTAGAAAATCATAATACTATCAGGAGGAGTGAACGTGGTTTTGTGAAAGACAAATCATGTTTGACAAATTTATTAGAGTTCTTTGAGGATGTAACAAGCAGGGTGGATTAAGGGGAACCAGTAGATGTGGTGTGTTTGGATTTTTAAAGGGCATTCGATAAGGTCAAAGGTTATACACAAGATAAGAGCATATGGTGTTGGAGGTAGTACATTAGCATGGATAGAGGACTGGCTGACTAACAGGAAACTGTTGATATAAATGGGTCATTTTCAGATTAGCAGGCTGTGACTGGTAGAGTGCTGCAGGGATCATTGCTGGGGTCTCAACAATTTATGGTCTATATTAATGACGTACCTGCCTCTGCCAATATAATTTGAGGCATATTGCAAGTATGATCTGAGCTGAGGGTATAGTATGAATGTTGGGGTGCAGCTGGGTGAACTCTGATTTTGAAAGTTGACACTAATAGGATCAGCAGAACATGTTTTGGTTCCAGTTTGGCTGGTGTGTGCCCTATGTCACTTGAATTTGTGTCCTTATTATACTTATATTTTGGGATTGGGTAGGGGGAGGCAGTGAGCTTTTACAACAATTTCGTTTGCAAGTTTGGTTTTGAGGGACCTTTCCAATTTTACATTGTCTGTGCAACTCATAAAACTGTGGTGAGATGGATGAGAAATTCATACTGATCTGACTTCCTCATTTGCTTTTCTGCCAATCATTTAGGGTCCCCCAAGAACATCAAGTCTTCAAGCTCCTATAATGCTGCTAACAGGCCATGAGGGAGAGGTTTACTGCTGCAAGTTCCACCCAAATGGATCAACACTGGCATCTGCAGGATTTGATCGACTCATATGTAAGTGAGAGAGGCAATTTTATCTTTGCTCTGTTTTCTGTCATACAGGCTTGGTAAAGTAGATAGATATAAGTAAACTTTAATTATTTTGGAACTGATTATGGGACCGCTTATTATGCAAGGTCCCGATTATTTTGTTAATAGTGGTACAATTGTCTACCCGGTTATACTAATAGCAACTAATGTTCAAATGCCATCCTTTGGTGATGTAGCAATACTGCAGAGTGGAAGTGTGAGTTCACCCACTTTGGATTCAAGAAAAACAAATCAGAATATTTTCTTAAATATAAAAGCAAAATACTGAGGATGCTGGAAATCTGAAATAAAAAAACAGAAAATGCTGGAAAAACTCAGCAGGCCTGACAGCATCTGTGGAGAGAAACCGAGTTAGCGTTTCGAGTCCACATGACCCTTCTTCAGAGCTAAAGAGAAGTAGAAATGTGATGAAATTTATACTGTTTAAGGGGGGGGTGGAGCGGGTGAAGCTGGATAGAAGGCCAGCGATAGGTGGGGACTCAGGACAATATGTTAAGAATATTTTTTTTAATGGCAGACAAGCCAGAACAGTGGAAGAGCATAAGGATTTTGGTTTCCATGTGTACAAACTACTAAAAGATAGTGCATGGATCCAAAAAGTAACCGGAAATGCAAATGGAATGTTGGCCTTTACCTCAAAAGAATTGGGATTCAAGAGTGAAGCGATGATGCTTCAGTTGTATGGCACCTTGGCCAGATCCCATCTGGAGTATTATGTTCAGTTTTGGACACCACATCTCAGGAAGAATATATTGGCCTTGGGCAGGGTACATCACAGAATCACCAGTATAATACCAGCCTTTCAAGGATTAAAATATGAGGGTACATTGCATAAACATGGCTTGTATTTACTTGAGTTTTAACAGTTTAGGTTGGTTCTAATTGGGATTTTTAAAGTGATAAAGGGATTTGGTGGTGTATACACAGACAAACTATTTCCCTTGAAGAATTCAATATCAAGGGCATAATCTAAAAAGTTAGAACAAGCTTCAGCAGTGAAATCAGGGACCGCTTTTTCAAGGGGAGTGGGAATCTGAAGCTCTCCTTATTGCCTCACCAGCCTCACCCACCATCAATTGAAATCTTAGACTCAGGATCGTTGGATTTTTGTCATGTTAAGGTATCAGGGAATATTGATCAAAGAAGTTTAGATACAGGTCAGTGATGGACTGATTAACTGGGAGAGCAGGCTCAAAGAGCTGATTGGCCTGCTTCCTGTTTCCTATATTCCTAAAATACATAATATGTTCATGTTCTGTTCATCTCGAACTGTTAGTGCAAGTATAAGGCTTTGTTTTCTTCAGCTTGGAGTGAGTACTTTGAGCTCTAAAATGCATGCAGGAAATATCCATCGTTGATCACATTTGACCAGCTTGATGTGATCAGTTGTGTAGCATAGAAGCATCTGAGCTGAAATGCACGTTTGTGAATTTGAAATAAAGCATTAAATATTGCAAGTGGCCATATTGTATTTGTATTGTACACCCTCTGAGTGGGGCATTTATCCTGAGCTGGATTGCCAAATGTTGAATCAAAATAAACATTTTGCGGCATTGATTCAGCTTCAGGACCACACTTCATATTAATACTGGCTGTAGAGGTGAATTTGTTAGTTGTACAGTACAAGAGCTACTGCTAATAGTGGGGAAGATTGCAAAAATATTTAATTGGTTTGTGTAGAAAGGAAATGTTACTGATTTGTTAAGATGTGTAAATTGGCAATTGAAGCCATACGTGATAATTTTGAAATAGCAAAAAAGCAAACAACTGTAGCCAGCTCTCAACTGGAAACAGAAAATGTTGAAAACGCTGAACAGGTTAGGCAGCATCTGAGGAGAGAGCAGAGAAGGTGATATACTTGTGGGCTCTTCATCAAATATTACATAGTGTCTACAGCACAGAAGCAGGCCATTTGGCCAGTAGGTCCATGCAGGTGTTTACATTCCACATGAACTTCCATCCAATAACTTGCCTCCACCTGCTGCCTGACCTGCTGCATTTTCAGTATTTTCATTTTTTTTTAGTTTAAAGTAGCCATTTGTTAATATTTCTTATCTTGCCGTATACCTATCCCTCCTGTTGGTCCAAAAGGCTTGTGCAAGAGTAGTGACACTCATTTGCAGAATGTGTTTTCAATTAGCTTAACCTAATAAAACAGCACCTTTTTGATGTTTTGATAAGTGCACAAAGGCTATGTGTGGTTTAAGCTCCTTCATGTTTTTGTCTCTCGTTCTCTGTCCTCAGTGTTGTGGAATGTGTATGGAGACTGTGATAATTATGCTACATTGAAAGGTCACAGTGGAGCAGTTATGGAATTGCATTACAACACAGATGGCAGGTACTGTAATACTGTACTGGATTGTCATATTTAAAAGAGAGCTGATTTGTTTCTTGACATGATTTAGTTGAATCAGAGTGTATAGAACGAGATTTGTTTGAAATTTGGGACCATTTGGGATAGGTTGCAACCTTCTGTCCCAGTCCTGCATGTTCCTTTGTGTGGGAAAGTGCTTCAATTTAATAAAAGTGATTTGATGCCATGCCATTAGCTAAAAGAAAGACTTGCATTTATGTAGCGCTCCTCAACCACCAGACTTCTTGAAACTCTTTACAGTCAATGAAGTCCTTTTGAAGTGTAGGCGCTGTAGGAAACGAAGCATCCAATTTGTGCACAGCAAGCTCCCACAAACAGCAATTTGACAATGGATAGATTATCTGTTTTTGTAATGTTGATTGATAAGTATTGGCCAGGACGCTGTGATTACACCCATGCTCTTCAAAATAGTGCCATGGAATCTTTTACATCCATCTGAGGGGCAAACAGGGCCCTTGGTTTGACATCTCATCTGAAAGACAGCACCTCTGACCAGTGTAGTACTGAGGGAGTTTTGCACTGGAGTGTCAGCCTTGATTTTTCTGTTCAAGACCTGAGTGGGACTTGAACACAGGACCTTGTGACTCAGACGAGAATGCTACCAATAGAAGCATGCCTGACTTAAACCGTTGGTTTCCTATGTGTCTGGTATTATACAATAGTATTGTGCTCCTTTGAATCAACAAAGCAAATGCACCATCCTACACACTTTTCCCCTTCCTATCCTTAATGTGTTGATTTCAGCAGCAACTACTCCAGCTCATTCTATGGACCTCAAATTTATCTCTCCTC